>NW_005871048.1:35743438-35755327 GCF_000147115.1 Myotis lucifugus | reverse complement strand
TTGTATGTTTTGAAGTGCTGCTCAGAAAGTGCATGTGCCATCAATCGGAACAAGTGGCAATCTGAAGGAGCAAGATCTGGTGAATACAACGAGTGGGTTAATACTTCCCAGGCAAGATCTTTTAACGTGTCTTTAACTGGTTTTGAAGTGTGTGATGGTGCGTTATCATGAAGCAAAATTACTTTGCTGTGTCTTCTGGCCCATTCTGGTCATTTTACGACCAAAGCATGGTTCAAATTGGTTATTTGTTGTCAGTAGCAATTAGTATTAATGGTTTCGTCTGGTTTTAGAAGCTCATAATACACCACACCTTCCTGATCCCACCAAACGCAGAGCATTGTCTTCTTTCCAAAGCGATTTGAAATGTTGATGGTTGACCTGGATCAACCCATGATTTTATGCGTTTGGGATTCTCAAATTAAATCCACTTTTCATTGCCAGTCACAATTCGATGCAAAAAAGACTTTCTTTCGTGCTGTTGAAGCAACATTTTACTGTTGACTTTTCGGTTTTCCATTTGTCTTTCCTTCAGTTGATGTGTCACCCATTTTCTTTCCTTTAAAATCTTTCCCATTGCTTGTAAACAATCGGAAATTGTTTGCTGAGCAACGTTTAATCTTTCTGCAAGTTGTTTTTGAGTTTGACATGCATCTTCATCCAATAATGCTTGTAATTGTTGGTCCTCAAACTTTTTCGGTTGACCTGGACGTTCTTCGTCTTTCACATCAAAATCATCACTTTTAAAGCGTTTAAACCAGCATTCACAACTATCTTGAGATACTTGTTCACCATAAGCTTCCCGAAGTATATGATAACTTTTTCTTCAAAATAAAGTAATGAATTAAAACTTCCCGCAAATGCTCTTTTTTTGGCATGAAATTCGACATTTTTAAGTGTAAAAATACCTATGATGTTAACACCTTCAGCAAATTTGACATATGAAGTTTTGAAGCTTGCTGTCAATACAACAAAATAGCATACATATCAAATCGCATATACATCAACATATGTGTAACTCCATCTATTGAAAAATATCCGCATTATTAACTCATACACCTAGTATTTCGCTTAGCATAATGCTCTTCAGGACCATCCATACAGTTGCAAATGGTAGGAGTTCCTTCCTTTTTACAGCAGCATAGTATTCCATTGTGTAGATGTACCACAGCTTTTTAATCCACTCATCTGCTGATGGGTACTTAGGCTGTTTTCAAATCTTAGCTATTGTAAATTGTGCTGCTATGAACATAGGGGTGCATATATCCTTTCTGATTGGTGTTTCTAGTTTCTTGGGATATATTCCTAGAAGTGGGATTGCTGGGTCAAATGGAAGTTCCATTTTTAGTTTTTTGAGGAAACTCCATACTGTTCTCCACAGTGGCTGCACCAGTCTGCATTCCCACCAGCAGTGCACGAGGGTTCCTTTTTCTCCGCATCCTCGCCAGCACTTGTCATTTGTTGACTTATTGATAGCCATTCTGACAGGTGTGGGTACCTCATTGTTGTTTTGATATGCATCTCTCGGATGATTAGTGACTTTGAGCATGTTTTCATATGTCGCTTGGCCCTTCCTTATGTCGTCTTTCGAAAAGTGTCTATTTAGGTCCTTTGCCCATTTTTTGATTGGGTTGTTTATCTTCCTTCTGTTAAGTTGTATGAGTTCCCTGTAAATGTTGGAGATTAAACCCTTATCAGATATAACATTGGCAAATATGTTCTCCCATGCAGTGGGCTTTCTTGTTGTTTTGTTGATGGTTTCTTTAGCTGTGCAGAAGCTTTTTATTTTGATGTAGTCCCATTTGTTTATTTTCTCCTTAGTTTCCATTGCCCTAGGAGCTGTATCGGTGAAGATACTGCTTCGCATATGTCTGAGATTTTGCTGCCTGTGGATTCCTCTAAGATTTTTATGGTTTCCCATCTTACATTTAAGTCCTTTATCCGTTTTGAGTTTATTTTTGTGTATCCATCTCCACTTTTTAAAAAACTTTCTTCACAGCATTGATTTTTGTGACTAAGTAGCAACTTGAAAAACCAGCGTGCCTCCCCCAGCAGTAATTTTGAAACCTCTCAGGAGACTACGGAGGTCCCCAGAGATCCTGGGGTTTGTAAGAGGTGCCACGCTTTTGCAGGTTGGGCTGTGTGGAGATGGGGCAGTAGTGGGGACTGGAAAGACTTTGTTGCAATTACAGAGATATTAACAAAGGCCCTCAGCCCAGTTGTCAAAGAAGTTACAAACCTGGGCTGGAAGGCCGACCCGCCCTCCACTCTGCTTTTAGCCATTGCTTATTATTATCCAGCTGCTTTCCCCCTTAAGTCACCATTGGCTCCTGTCTTGATGAGCAGCAACCCAGAAAGCATAAACCTGTCCCTGGAACGCCAGCCTTTAGAGATTGACATGGAATATTTCTGGAATAACCTTTCCTCTCATGTCTGTACACAGCCCAGGAGCAGCAATTCTATAAGAGTGGGTGGAGAGTGAGGCCACTAGGCCTCCACAATGCTCTTCCCTGATCGAAGTAGATAATTAACAGAAACATACTTGGGAGGAAGGGGGAGTTCTGAGAGGCCTCTCCTTCACCAGCCACCCTACTCAGATAGCAGATGCTCGATAAATATTTGCACTATGTCCTGGGGGTTGAGTTAGGTTAACCTGGTCACCAGTCAACCCATCTCCTGACTCTGCTTTGTTCCAGTAGCTCCAGGGTCCTGCCTTTAACAACAGTTAGGGAAAAGACTCTACCAGCTTTTCTCTTCCCATCCTCCAAAATCTAGTGAATTCATCACTAAGCAGACTCCAGAGAGTTGGGCCATCTAACTCAGTTGTTCTTCGCAGCCAAAGCAATCAGACTTCATTTAAAGATGAGTGAGTATTCGTTGTGAAAACTGATTCCTTAAAGAATAACCAAAGAAGCCCACTTTAACATTCCCTGAGGAGTGCTCCTCCCTCAGAAGATGTGGGGGCGAGTTAGGGCGGGGAGCGGGAATGGTAGGTGGTCCCTGGCTGAGCAAGGCCTGCTGTTTTGGGAGCTGAGACTTTATTTGCTGAGGTATATCTGTGGAGTCTGATTTGGTTTCCCTGTTTCCATTGGGCTTTTCAAGGACAGGTGCAGCCCATCTGCTGACATCTCATTGGCTCTGAGGTGACACATTCTCATTAAGAAAACTGTTTAAATATTGTGACTTCCATGGTTTCAGTCTCTGCTTCTTTCTCCTTTTCAGTTTTCTTTCCATCCACTGGTCCCATGGTCCAGATGGACCGCATGACATTCTGCTTTCTCTCCTCCACCTGCATTCCATCAGTATGGAGTATGGTAATTATTTCATTCATCTGTCAATTCACTGGACTATAAACAGGAGCCAGGGCAAGCCAAAAACTCCATTTTCCATTGGAAAATGCCCAGGGAGTGGTTAGCAAGAGAAGTGTTCACAGGAGAAAAATTAACAGTTTGATGAGATTTCAGAGTGTGTGCTAGGGAGGATCAACCAATGGGAGGCCTCTTACCCGAAGCTGAGACCATATATCTATTTTGTACCCATGCAGGATTTGGAGTGCCAATCTGCACTTTTACCCCAGATTTCCCCACGAATGTTTACTTCTGAAGCATTCTCTTTAAAGATAAGTGTTTAGCTGGGTTAGGGCATTTTGTTTCTGAAGTGGGAGGAGTAGGGTACACTAGAAATTAAGTCATCGTTATCATCACCAGTGTTGTAGAATAAAAAAAGGTGGCTGGCCTTTGCCAAGTTTCTCGGAAGTAACCTCCAAGTCCTTGGAGTTTCCTGAGGGTTATAGGTATCTTTATTATTCATGGTGAGCCCCTCAGACCATAACTGAACTCACACTAAAAAGATGACTCAGCAAGGAGGCTGGCTATGCCATAAAAATTAGAGGGTCAGTTGTTTTTGTTTCACCAAAAAGTGTAAGTCTATAAATTCCTTCTCATCACTGAGCACCTCTGGATGTAAGCAAATTTAAAGATATAGAACACAATACTCTACACAGAAAAAAAATGTGCAGGGTAACAAAAAACAGGTATTTTACAGAGCCTGCATTGAATGTCCTAGAATTGTGCAAATCTAGTAGAAAAATAAAAATAAAAGCCTTATATAATAAACCTACAGCCAACATCATACTCAATGGGCAAAAACTAAAACCATTTCCCCTAAGAGCAGGAACAAGACAGGAATGCCCACTCTCACCACTCTTTTTTGATATAGTACTGGAAGTGCTAGCCATAGCGATCAGACAAGAAGAAATAAAAGGCATCCAAATTGGAAAAGAAGAAGTAAAACTGTCATTATTCACAGATGACATGATACTGTACATAGAAAACCCTAAAGACTCCATCAAGAAACTACTAGATTTAATAAATGAATTTGGCAATGAAGCAGGATACTAAATTAACACCCAACAATCTATGGCTTTTTTATACACCAATAATGAACTCACAGAAAGAGAAACAACAAAAACAATCCCATTTACCATTGCACCAAGAAAATTAAGATACCTAGGAATAAACTTATCTAAGGAGGTAAAAGACCTGTACTTAGAAAACTACAAGACATTTTAAAAAAGAGATAGAGGAAAACATCAACAAATGGAAGAATATACCATGTTCATGGATTGGTTGAATCAACATCATTAAAATGTCCATACTACCCAAAGCAATCTATAGATTTAATGCAATCCCCATTAAAATACCAATGTCATATTTCACAGACCTAGAACAAACTCTCCAAAAATTCATATGGAACAAAGAGACCCCAAGTAGCTGCAGCAATCTTGAGAAAGAAGAACAAAGTTGGAGGAATCACAATTCCAGATATCAAGCTATATTACAACACACTGTTCTCAAAACTGCCTGGTACTCACACAATAACAGACATATAGACCAATGGAACAGAACAGAGAACCCAGAAATTGATGCAAGCCATTATGCTCAATTAATATTTGACAAAGGAGGCAAGAGCATACAATGGAGTCAAGACAGTCTCTTCAATAAATGGTGATGGGAAAATTAGACAGATACATGCAAAAAAAATGAAACTAGACCACCAGCTTACACCATACACAAAAATAAACTCAAAATGAATAAAGGACTTAAACGTAAGATGGGAAACCATAAAAATCTTAGAAAAATCCATAGGCAGAAAAACAATAATGAATGATACAGAATGGCAAAAGTGTAAATGAGAATGAATAGTTCATATTTTCTTAAGCACACGACTAAGGATTTTACCACATCTTCATAAAAAGAAGTAATTGAAGTTAACCTCAAAATCACACTATACTCTTAAAACAATCATAAAAACACAAATTATACAATTTAAAATGGGCAAATGATTTAAGTAGAAATTTCTCTAAGAATATATACTAATAGCAAATAGTCATGAAAAGATGTTCAACATCACTAGTTGTTAGCAAATTGCAAATCAAAACCTAATGAAATACCACTTCCTATCTACTAGGATGTCTATAATACAAAAGACAGACAATAACCACTGTTGACAAGAATATGGAGATATTGGAACCCTCAAACATTGCCAGTAACAATGTGAAATAGTGCCGCTGCTTTGGAAAAACAGTTTGGCAGTTCCTCCAGAAGTTTAACATAAAGATACCATATGGCCCAGTAAATCTACTTTTAGGTATTTACCCAAGAGAATTGAAAAACATATGTCCGTACAAAAACTTATACACAATGTTCACTGTAGCATTATTTATAACTAGAGGCCCGGTGCATGAAATTCATGCATGGGAGGGGCGGGGGAAGAGTCCCTCAGCCCAGCCTGCATCCTCTCTCAATCTGGGACCTTTTGGGGGATGTCCAACTGCCGGTTTACACCAGATCCCACCCCTGCAGATCGGGCCTGAAAACTGGCAGTCGGGTGTCCCTCTCGCAATTCGGGACCACTGGCTCCTAACCACTCGCCTGCCTGCCTGATCGCCCCTAACCACCTCTGCCTGCCTGATTACTCCTAAACATTCACCTACCTGCTTGATTGCCCCTAACCACTTGCCTACCTGCCTGATCGCCCCTAACTGCCTCTGCCTGCCTGCCTGCCTGATTGCCCCTAACCACTTGCCTTCCTGCCGCATCGCCCCTATCTGCCTCTGCCTGCCTGCTTGATTGCCCCTAACCACTCACCTACCTGCCTGCCTGATCACCCCTAACCACTCGCCTGCCTGCCTGATTGCCCCTAATTGCCTCTGCCTCCCTGCCTCATCACCCCTAACCACTCACCTGCCTGCTTCATCACCCCTAACCATTCCCTGGGGGGCGGGGCCAGCCAGGGCATGGGGCCATGGTCATTCTGGTCTCTGGTTGTTCTGGTCATTCCACCATTTTGGTTGCTGGGCTTTTATTATATAGGATAGAGGCCTGGTGCATGGGTGGGGGCCGGCTGGTTTGCCCTGAAGGGTGTCCTGGATCAGGGTGGGAGTCCCCACTGGGGTGCCTGGCCAGTCTGGCTGAGGGGCTGAGGGCTGTTTTCAGGCTGGTGGGTTGACTGAAGCTCCCAACCGCTCCTTTTTTTCTTTCTTTTTTTTTTTTATTCTGGGCCAGCTTTAGCTCTGAGGCCTCGGCTGCTGAAAGCCGGTTTCTGGCCTTTGTTTTTCCTTCTGTATTTGATACAATGTTGTGGTCTGGCTGGCTGAAGCCTGGCTGACTAACGCAGGTTTCTGGGGTTTTGTTTAGCTTCTATATTTGCAGCATAGTTGCTTAGAGTTGCAGCTGAGAGGCTGGCAAGTTTGGCGGGGAACGTTGGAGTCCGCAGTCACTGGAGCAAGCAAGCCTCCCTGCTCGCTTCAGTGCATGGCTGCCGGCTGCCATCTTGGCTGACAGTTAATTTGCATAAGGATATGCTGATTAGCCAATGGGAAGGGTAGCGGTCGTACGCTAATTACCATGTTTCTCTTTTATTAGTGTAGATAACCACAAGGTGGAAACAACCCAAATATCCATCAACTGATAATGGAATATTATTCATTAAAAATATGATGTACTAATATTTGCTAAATATGAATGAAATCTTGAAGGTATTTTGCTAAGTGAAAGAAGTCAGTCACAAAAAGCCATATGTTGCATGATTTC
Organism: Myotis lucifugus; assembly: GCF_000147115.1. NCBI lineage: Eukaryota > Metazoa > Chordata > Mammalia > Chiroptera > Vespertilionidae > Myotis > Myotis lucifugus. The sequence continues at coordinate 35,748,236 of NW_005871048.1, read as the reverse complement.
ATTCATATGAAATATCCAGAATAGGCAAATCTACAGAGACAGGAAGTAGATTAATGGTTTCCAAGCACTGAGGGAAGGAATGAGGGGTGACTACTAATGGGTAAGGGTTCCTCACTAGAGAGATAAATGTTCTGCAGTTAGATAGTGATGATAGTTATACAACATTGTGAATATACGAAAGCCTGCTGAATTCTACACTTAAAAATAAAAGATTTGTAGATTTAAAAAAATATTTTTTGTCTCTTTTATTGCATACTTTATATTTTTAAAATCCCCTAAATTACACATAAGCAAAGAAGTTAATGACCAAGTATCCTACCATTCAAAGATATGCTCTGTTAATATTTTGTTTTACATCTTTCCAATTGTAAAAAAAATACCCTCTTTATTTCATGAAAGTATAAAATAAGTATACAGAGTTGTAAATGTCAAATATTTCTTTTCAGGCCACTGCTCAGCTGTCATCTTTTTAAAAAAATATATATTTTATTTTTTTACAGAGAGGAAGGGAGAGGGATAGAGAGTTAGAAACATAGATGAGAGAGAAACATCGATCAGCTGCCTCCTGCACACCCCCCACTGGGGATGTGCTCGCAACCAAGGTACATGTCCCTGACCGGAATCGAACCTGGGACCCCTCAGTCCACAGGCCAATGCTCTATCCACTGAGCCAAACCGGCCAGGGCTCAGCTGTCATCTTAAACTTCCCTCTGTTGTTATCCTGGGATTCCCTTTGCCATTCTCGTGGTTATAGTTCTTACTTCCTTGATCTCATGTCTCTCTCTTTCTTGCTTTAATCCCTTGTTTGGAGGATATGATGGACAGAAGCAGGCAACAGTCTGAGCAACACACCACACTGCTGCATTCTGGACTGGTGACCCCTCTGCCCCTCGTTCCCAGTCGTCATCCAGATCTCACTTTGCCATCATCCTGGAGATTCCCTTGTTTCTTTTACTCTTGTGTTGGCTCTCCAGTTTCCTTTATACTAAGTCTCCTTTGCTGAGTTTAATGCCCCACCTCCCTTTTTTTTTTTTTTTTTTGTATAGCGCATCCTGCAGTAGATTCCTGAAAAAGGGGCGGGGGGGGGGGGGAAGACATTTGGAAGGTAAATTTTTTAAAACTTTGAATAGTTTAAAAATGTCTTTATTCTGTGCTTACATTTGAATGATTATGTGGATACATTGAAATTTTTAGGTTTAGAATTTTAAAGGTACCTGGCCGGTGTGGCTCAGTGGTTGAGTGTCATCCTATGAACTAAGAGGTCAGGGCAGGGTTAGATTCCTGTTCAGGGCACATGTCTGGATTTCAGGCTCGATCCCCAGTAGGGGCATGCAGGAGGCAGCTGATTGATGATATTTCTCTCTTATCGATGTTTCTATCTCTCTTTGCCTCTCTCTTCCTCCCTCTCTAAAACTTAAATAAAAAATATTAAATAGAATTTAAAGGTGTTGCTTATTACCTCTGCTTCTAGTGTTAGCACATGGCAAGCCCCACTGACCTGGAAAATCATGTATTTCAATCAGGAAATTTCTTGAATCATTTCATTGGCAATCTCTTCTCTCCATCTTCTGTTTTCTCTTTCTGGAATTTCTGTTATTTGGCTTTTGGACCTCTTTGATAAATCTTAGTTTTCTCTTATTTTCTTTGTATTTGTTGCTTTACCTTCTAATGGCAAGAATATAACTTTGTTTTCCATCCCTTCTTCATTTTGCTATCACATTTTTAATTCCGGTAGCGCTTTTTTTCTCTGAATGTTCCTTGTGTGTGGATGGGGGATAGGAGCTATATTTAATGTCCTATTCTTATTTTATGGATATAGTTTCTTCTTGTAGCTCACTGCTATGTTACTCATAATTTTTTTTTCTAAAAAGCATTCTTCTGCCTGTTTTCTTCAAGTTGTTTATTTGTTTGTTTGTATCTCTATCTTCCAAATAAGAGACTTTCCTCAGTTGTCTGGTGTTCTTTGCGCATGATTAAGAGTTGGGAACTAAAAGGCTGTTTGAAAGCTCTGAATATGGAGGTTGGGCTTGATAATCCTAAACTACTGGAGGGTGATCTCGGTAGACCATATGTTGGGGAAGACCCCCCATTAGGTCTTTCCTTTGGACTGGCCAAATAAATCAGAGAGTTTCTTCCAAGAGGAAAAGGGCTATATGCCATCATTCTGGGTTGGAGGGGAGGGTAGAAGTTTCTACATTCAGCATTCAGAAAATATAACCCTGTCCATCCAGTTCCAGAGAAGCTGGCACTGCCTGTTCCTGAGACTTTGGCTTTGGTTCTTAGCTAACGCAGCACTGGCTTAAGATTATTCTTTCCTAGGTTTAGGAAGAAAATGTTGGCAGAAAAGCTAAGAACAAGGATCAAATTTTAGCTTTGACATTTCTGAAGTCTAAACCCTGATGGGCCCAGGAAGTAAAATTTGTCATTATATAAGAAAAACAATCTAAAACTTGGAAATAAGGCAAAAAAAAATGATGGCTATATGACATTTCTAAAATGTCTGTGAAGGGTCATCTGAGTCACTCAAGCACTGTCCCTTTGGTTATGGCCCAGACATTTCATAACCCTGGTGAGTTAGAGATTAACTTGTAGAAAAATGATAAGGTGTGATGATATACTGGGTAGGCCTGGTGGAGAAGATAACTCTACACATGTCTATAGAACATTAACTTGTTTAGTATCTATTTAGCAATCTTACTTCAGTATTCCTTTCCCCACTAACTCTATAATCCCTGTTTCTCAAATTTTCTTCAAACAGCTCTTATCTTGATGCTAGTTCCTTTATTAATGAGTTAATAAAACTCTTTCATGAGTTTGCCATCCATATCAATGGGAATTATGTTTTTTCTTTTTACTGAATTTATTGGGGTCATACTGGTTAACAAAATTATACAGGTTCCAGGTAAACAATTCCACAATACATCAACTGTACATTGTATTGTGTGTTCACCAGCCCAAGTCAAATCTGGGAATTCTGTTTTTTAACAGTTTGAGAATTTTACTTTTACACCACAAATGAAAGAACTAGAAGAATAGTGCTCAGTAATGATACCTTGTTTTTCCTCACCTTCCTCCCCAGATTAGATGAAGCTTTCCTGGGCCGGGAGAGAAGAGAAAAGTCAGAAGGAAGTCAAAGAGCTTAGAAACTAAGAGAGGTGTAAGTAATTTACTTTTTAAAATTTATTTATTTTTTATTTATTTAAAATTTTATTTTTCAGTTACAGTTTACATTGAGTATTACTTTGTATTAATTTTAGGCGTACAGCATAGTGGTTAGACATTTATATAACTTATATAACATATGAAGTGGTCCTTTGATTAAGTCTAGTACCCATCTGACACCATCGTTATTACAATACTATTGACTATATTTCTTTTTTTTCCCCCAGCCTCCCCTACCCCCCAGTGTCTTGTGTCCATTGGTTATGCTTATATGCATGCATACAAGTCTTTTGGTTGATCTCTTACCACCCCCCCAAGCCCTCCCTGGCCTTCCTGCTGTAGTTTGACAGTCTGTTTAATGCTGCTCTGCCTATGTATCTATTTTTGTTCATCAGTTTATAATGGTCTTTATTATCCATAAATGAGTGAGATCATGTGGTATTTTTCTTTCACTGACTGGCTTATTTCACTTAGCATAATGCCCTCCAATTCCATCCATGCTGTTGCAAATGGTAAGAGTTCCTTCTTTTTTACAGCAGCATAGTATTCCATTGTGTAAATGTACCACAGTTTTCTAATCCATTCATCTGTTGATGGGCACTTAGGTGTTTTCAAATCTTAGCTATGGTAAATTGTGCTGCTATGAACATAGGGATGCATATATACTTTCTGATTGGTGTTTCTGGTTTCTTGGGATATATTCTTAGCAGTGGGATCACCTAACTTTTTGAGGAAACTCCATATTGTTCTCCACAGTGGCTGCACCAGTCTGCATTCCCACCAGCAGTGCACGAGTGTTCCTTTTTCTCTGCATCCTCTCCAGCACTTGTTGTTTTTTGATTTGTTGATGATAGCCATTCTGACAGGTGTGAGATGGTACTTCATTGTTGTTTTGATTTGCATCTCTCAGATGATTAGTGACTTGGAGCATGTCTTCATATGTCTCTTGGCTTTCTGAATGTCCTCTTTTGAAAAGTGTCTATTTAGGTCCTTTGCCCATTTTTTGATTGGATTGTTTATTTTCTTTTTGTTAAGTTGTATGAGTTCCCTATAAATGTTGGAGATTAAACCCTTATCGGTGATAACATTGGCAAATATGTTCTCCCATGCAGTGGGCTTTCTTGTTGTTTTGTTGATGGTTTCTTTAGCTGTGCAGAAGCTTTTTATTTTTATGTAGTCCCATTTGTTTATTTTCTCTTTAGTTTCCAATGCCCTAGAAGATGTATCGGTGAAGAAATTGCTTCGGCATATGTCTGAGATTTTGTTGCCTTTGGATTCCTCTAGTATTTTTATGGTTTCCCGTCTTACATTTAAGTCCTTTATCCATTTTGAGTTTATTTTTGTGTATGGTGTAAGTTGGTGGTCTAGTTTCATTTTTTTGCATGTATCTGTCCAATTTTCCCAGCACCATTTATTGAAGAAACTGTCTTGACTCCATTGTATGTTCTTGCCTCCTTTGTCAAATATTAATTGAGCATATTGGTTCGGGTCGATTTCTGGGCTCTCTATTCTATTCCATGGATCTATATGTCTGTTCTTGTGCCAGTACCAGGCAGTTTTGAGAACAGTGGCTTTGTAATACAGCTTGATATCTGGTATTGAGATCCCACCTACTTTGTTCTCCTTCTCAGGATCG
>NW_005871048.1:35703081-35743338 GCF_000147115.1 Myotis lucifugus | reverse complement strand
TTAAGTAATTTACTTTTAATAAAAAGTGGATCACACTGTACTTACTATAGCATGACCATCTTTATAGGTCAATAAACAACTCTTGTAAAATAGGATTTTTCATGGCTATATAGCATTCCACCACATGAGTAGTCGAATGAATTAGAAAAGTTCTGCACATTTCTCCTTCCATCTGGTAGGCACAGTCGTCTCAATTGTTTTAAGTTTAAGTTATTAAATTCTGAGTTAAAAGAAACAATTGTAGTCAAGGACCTAGTGACCAGAGTTGACAAAACCAAGTTATCTTCTCTTTCAGAAACCCCTTGAGGGAGCTGGTCATGTTTCATTCCGGCTGGACACACTGATTTGACTCCTTATAAGGGAAGCTCTGGGAATGGAGGATAGTAGGTTCAGGGAGCCTCCCTAATGCATGTCTTTAATAATAGCAAACCCACCTGTCTGCCCACCCCTCGCTCTTTGTTCATGCAGCCCAAGAGCAAGAGGCAGGGATGTGCCTGCTGGCTGCAGGCTGGTCGTGTGCTCCCCTCAGCCTATAAAAAGAAAGTAAATGGGCCTGCTTGGAAAGGCATTGGAGAAACTGCTGTGGGCTTCTGTAATTGAAGGAAGGACTCCTAACATGGGCAGAGATACCAGAGTGTAAAGAACCCCAACCCCATGGTGGTACCTGCAATGCCCTCAGCAGCCCCAAAAATTGCACTTGTGAGAAGTCTCAGAGCTGATCAATTACCTTTTCCTGGGATGCTGGTTTTAATCATGTCCTATTTCTTTGTGGAGCTTACATTTACCACAAATCAAAGCTCCTCCAATTGAGATCTATTTTGGTATTTTCTTGTATGTGTGTGTGTGTGTGTGTGAGAGAGAGAGAGAGAGAGAGAGAGAGAGAGAGAGAGAGAGGGAGGGGCACAGTGTGTTTGGATCAAACAGCAGCACTTGGATCAAAATAAATTGGTTAAAACAAATTTATATTTGTTCTTACTACTTTGTACATTTTATTCTAAAAATCAAAGACATATTCAACAAGGTCACAAAAAAACTTTTTAAAATATTGTTTCAGTGATAGAAACAAAAACCAAATTCTGGTTTCTTTTTAAAAAATTAAATTTATTGTGGTGACCTTGGTTAATAGTATCATATAGGTTTCAAGTGTACATTTCTATGATACATTATCTGTACATTGCATTGTGTTCCCACCACCCAAAGTCAGATATCTTTTATCATCTATAGTTTCTTTTAATAAGGCATAAAATGTTATTTCCCCCATGGTCAGAGAAAAAATATTTATAATATAAATCCTGATAATCAATTACAGCCAAAAAATGTGACCATTACCCTGTTATTTTATTGTTTAGTAGTGTTGTTTAGTTTAGTTGTTTTATTTAATGGGAGAATGAATTATATTCAGGACATATCATCTTCATTAGTTGAAAGAATGAAATTAGAATCATATGCAGACTTTCTTGGTAATTCATTTAATTTCCTGTTTTCTATCTTCTTGGTGACTTCTGAAGAGGGACTATTTAAAAAAGTTTTCCCTTTGAAAATGGCCCAAGGAGCAAAGGAAACTTCTATTTTAATGCTTTGTAGTTGGTGAGAGGAATACATTTCACAAAATCTAACTACCATTCCGAACAGTGACAGGACAAAGGGAAGCTGAGCAAGAGAATGAGGTAGGGCAAAGTTGTGGGTTTGGGAAACAGAGGTTAGCTATTCATCTGTTTCAAAAAATAAAATAGTGATGATGTGTTTTCCATGTGTTCAAGACTAGAATGAGTGATTGAAGTCCATTTATCTTAACTGGGTCAGAAAAAATAATAACATTAGTTTCAGAAACTAATCCATAATAATATGTGTAACTTGTATGCATCAGAAAATAAAAATGACCCCATCATTAAGGGTTCACAAAAATAAGCTCTCTTTCCCCAGTTTGTAAAGGAAAACCTGGATCAGCCAACGGAATAGACTTCAACCCTTTGACCTTTCCCTTCCAGTCCCCTAACCTTCCCCACACGGATCTGTAGGCTGGGACAGTTGGCATTGGTCACAGAGGCCGTTGAAATGAATAAAACAGCTTTATTCTGGATTCCTGGATACCTGTGCAATGCATTCCCAAAAGACTCCAGGCTTTCCAGGCGGTAGGACCCCACCCTTTCCCTTCCTTTCCTCCAAGAAAAAGGAGGAATCCAGGCACTGCTGGGAACATTGTGTCCCCATTCCCAAAGGAGAAACCCTTGGAGAGGTGAACTTCCATGATCATATTAGTAAATGTATTAGATCTTATACGGGACAATGGTCTTGTCTGGGTTTGAAGTACAAAAGTTGTTGATTCCAAGGGCACTATCATCTTTGCTAAGTATAGAACAAGGAGGTATATCCACCCTCATCCTTAATCCTCCCCACTTAAAAAAAAACTGGAATACAATTAAAGGGCACATGTTCAGAAAATTTGATTTGGAGAATATGTGATAAAACTTTCTCCTTCATGAAAAGAAAATGTTCTGTTTTTTCCATTATAAATGCTTTAGTTCCTGCCAAACCTCTTCTTATCCCAAATGTCTTAGAATATCTTGGTATAACACAGTGGAGATAGGCCATCACAAATACTGTGTTATAATGTAATTCAATGTATACTCACTGAGAACAGTTATACTAAGAATACCTTCCTGAAATCCCTTCCCCTGCCACCAATAAAATAGCTTTTTATGCTAGAGATCTTGCTTTTTCATTCTCCCATTAAATAAGACAATAATGTTTCCATGCGGAGTGTGTCATGGGTACACTAGTCTAGAAGTGGAAAGTGTGGTCAGTCTTTCTCATGATAGAGCAGATTCTCATGGCCCCGTCCTGGAAGCACTAGTTTGGGCATCTGGCTGGTATTAGGGACCACACAGAGGGGCCAGCCTGACGGCATCACTTCCAGGGGCCAGGTGGTCATGAATGACCTAGCAGGCAGGGACCACCAGTGCCTGCCATGAAGTGGGACAGTAAATGTTAAATGACATAAACTCCTTAGGGCATGAAATCTCAAGATCTGAATAATCAACATTGACTTTATTGGTTATTAAAACAGAGTCATCCCTTCATGTGCTGGCTCAGAGAAGGGTGAGGGCTTGATTTTTCATGTAGTAGAGGAGGTTGTTTAAGGCAAGTAGAGTTCTGTTCTTTTTCAAACATGCCCATTTCAAACATATTGTGTGTTCTCTCTCTCTCTCTCTCTCTCTCTCTCTCTCTCTCCTCTCTCTCTCTCTCTCTCTCTCTCTCTCATCTCCTCTCTCTAAAGGTTTCTATTTCTCTTTGCATTTCCTTAATAATTTGATCAGAAGGGCTCCTCTCTGAGCCTTATGTAGAAGGTTCCATCTAGTACCCCTGCTTTGCACACACCCCAGGCCATGTCTCCCATCTCTAAATCTATGTTTGTGTCCAAAGCTGTTTTGGGCTATCTCCACACCAACTCATGTGTATGGCACTAGGTTTTATTTCTTTGTTTCTGGCACCCAAGGAGGGAATTATGATTTTGTCCTTCAAATTCATTTTCTTAATGTTTATACTTTAGTGCTTCTATGCATGTGTTGAGGGGGGGAGGTGTACATACCCACATCAGCTCAGGTTCTCCTTATTGCAGGAAGTTTCTTCTAGTTTCTTTATGTCGTGGAAAAATGTTCTCTTAAGTTCAGAGACCTTTTAAGAGTAATGTCTGATCATTAAGGAATGAATTGCAAGAAACTAAGATAGCCTAAATTAAACAGACTGAATTTATACAGATCATATAAACTGTTTCTTTATCCTAGAATTCAAAAGCTATTGCCCTCCTCACCCACTGGGTACCATTATTTACAAGAATTATATTTCTTAGAGTCATTGAATTTCTATCACTAGAAGAGAAACTCAGCTGCCTTTAAGGCCAGGCAGGTAGCACAGTTGAGTGACTCTGGCGAGGTGTAAGACCGGAGGGAGTTGTACAGACTGTAGTAAAACGAAGACCTCAAGTCCCATCTAAATTCCATTTTAAAGAGCTGTTGATGTCTAACACAAACCACATACAGGCTGAATTCAACCAAAAGAACACCAGCTTACCAGTGCTGATTAGTCTAATGTTCCTCATTGTGTAGCAGGAAATGAAATTTTGACTGAAAGTAATTTTTCTCAAGGTCACACAAGTACTTAGTCAAAACTAGCCCTGGCCTTGGGTTTCTAATTCCAAGATTGGAGGCTTTTCCCCCCTCCCCCATGCTGGCTCTGATACTTAAAACACCCCATTAAAATAAAAGGAAAAGGACCCACTTACATGTTGCTACGATTAGGTTAAATGTGGCCAAGCTCATTGGCCCCAGTTTCCTTTAACAACAAATTCTGACCGGCAATATGGATGAGTTGGTCAGAAGTGGGAGCTGACAGGCAGGCCTGGGCCTGTTTTAACAGTTGGATGAGTGTGCAGCTCGGGTTTCCTCTCCTTAGCAGTGAAACTTGCAATCACTCAGAAAGCCTTACAAATCACTGAGCCAGTCAGAATCTCCCACCTGAGGGTTCCAGAAGCCCTGACACCATCACTTGCTAGTCACAGGGTGGCTGGGGGACAGATTTTCACCTACAAGCACCCAGCTAACGAAGCCTGGCTGGAATCCCTTCTGAGACAGACCTTGCCAGCTACAATGTGTGACCTCATGCAGGGTCAAGATTTGCTTTTGACCTCTCAGTGGCATTATGTCTGTCTTGAAGGAATTTAGTTATGCAGGAAAAAAGGTACAGTGTGGTGTGGTGACAAAAACATGCTTTTGGAACTAGACAGACCCACTTGAATGCCCTCTTTACTCTTTCATTTATTCAGTCAACACAAACTTCCTGAGTGCCTACTCTGTGCCCTGCAGGCACTGTTCTAGGCCCCGAGGAGACAGTGGTGAACAAAACAGAAAAGTTTCTGCCTTCATGAAGTTTACATTTTAGTGGGGAGGACTGGCAATAAATAAATACAATTGACCCTTGAACAACACAGGTTTGAACTGCACAGGTCCACTTATAACAGATTTTTTTTTCCAATAAATCTTATATTCCTGGGTTTCACATTCATGGAGTCAACAAACCATGGATTGAAAATAGTATTTTGATCTATGGTTGGGAATCCATGAATGCAGAGGGCCAGCTATATGTATTGTTCTACACCATTTTGTATAGGGGACTTGGGCATCCATAGATTTTGTAATCAGCAGAGGTCCTGGAACCAATCCCCCATGGATAATGAGGGACAACTGTAGTTGAGTTTTGAGGGAGTCAAAAGTTATATATGGACTTCACCAGTGTAGGGGTCTGCGATCCTGACCCCCATACTATACAAGGGTCAACTTGAATTATATAGTATAATTTAATAGGAATTAAATTATAGAGTTTATTAGAAGGTGATGGATGCTAGGGATAAAATTCAGTAGGGACATAAAATGGAGAATACAATTTAAATAGTAAGTTTAGGGAAGCCTCACTAAGCAGTTAACATTTGAGCAAAGACTTGAAGTGGGTAAAGAAATTAACTATAAAGATATTTGGGGTTGGGGTTCTGTGCAAAGGTCCTGAGGTTGAAACATGAATGGAGGGTTAAAGTAGTAACAAAGCCTGTCTGGATGGTATGGGGTGGGATAAAAGTGATAGAAGATAAACTGGTAGAGGCAATAAGAGGTAGTCAGGCCATTGTAAGCATTTACCTTGAGTGAAATGGGGTGCTGCTGTGGGGTATATTTTGAAGAACTTCCTGATGCATTGAATGAGGACTCAGAGAAAAAGAATAGTTGAGAGTGATCCCAAGGTTCTTGGTTTGAGCAACTGGAAGAATGGAGGTACCATTACCTGAGATGGGATGGCTTTGGGAGGAGCTGGCATAATCAGTTTATTTTTGGAAATGTTAGGTGAAGGTAATAAAGAGTTGCATATGAGTCTGAAGTACATGAGAGAGGCCTAAATTGAGAATATAAATTTGGGATCATAATGGTACGTAAAATTGTGAGAATCAATGGTATCACCAAAGAGTGATGGTAGACAGGGAACAGAAGAGGTTCCAGGAGTGAGCCTGTCAACGTTAAAGGGGAAGCTGCCATGAAGCCTGCAGGGGCATCTGGCTTAGGACCTAGTCACTCTTTGTCCTAACTGCTGGCAGTTAACTACCCTCCTTCCCTAGAATTGCCCTCAGATGAAGGGGGCAACTGCACTCAAGGTTATGCCATGGACAGCCTGGGTTCAGTAACTGGTCAATTTGGGGGTTCAAAGCCCACCCCTTTGCCTCAATTCAGAATCACTCTTCCCAGCAGCAGAGCACTCGTGGCATCACCTGAGACCACTGGTACACTTGCTTCACTGCTCAGCTTCTTCCTCCACCCACCCCTGTGGCCTTTACACCCGCACAGTTGGTGTTTCTAAGTGTTAACCTGTGTGCAGATCTCCACCTCAGTCAATTTCCGGGAGGATCTGCCCTAAAACAGGGCCTTTGGCATAGCACTTGCTTTGCCAAGTCACCACATTTGTAATATGGTGATAATTATATCTACCAGGCAGGACTGTTGTAGGGAGAAGAGACATTACATGTGAAGTGCTTGGAACAATGCCTGGTGAATAGCATGGCAGTTACTCTTATTGGAATCAGATTTTCACTATTCTACCTTCTCAAACCCTCAGAAAGATTAGAAAAGGTGCCATCATGATGCTCCGGAGGGCTATTTGTTCTTTCCCTGAATACCCTGGACTATATTCAAATGTTTCTTTTATGTGCTCTAACAGCATCTTCCACTTTTCATATCATAATTATAAATTTCACTGTTCCATAATTGTATATTTAATTTTAGCCCACTCCTTTTAATTATAAGTTCTATGTCTGTCTTGTTCATGATGGTATCTCTAGGGACTAGCACATTTTAGGCACTCCATAAATATGTATTAAATTGAACTGAAGTGATACCTGTCTGAATCTATGGACTAAGGCAAGACTTAGTTTGGCTTTCACTGGGAATTATATACCCAAGTGACCTTTATAAGGAATTTAGTCTTATCCTGTGAATCCCCAAGAAGATTATGCATCTACCAATCCATTCATCTACCCAGTAACTCAAAAATTATTTATCGAGCACCACTCTGTGCCAGGCATTAGAAACAGAGTAATGAACAAGATCTGAAGGTCAAGGCCATAAGATAGACAATGAACAATAAATAAACAAAATAATTAAACAACTATGAAATCTGTTTTAAAATAAACAGGGAGAGAGAAGGGCAGAGGGACCTCATTTAGACAGAGTGATCAGAGATTTCTGTGAGGAGAGTGTGAAGGGAGCCCAGTGAGGGAGGGAGAGGGGTGAGGGCAGTTCAGACAGAGCTTTGGGCATTTCATGCAGAGCAGCACACAACCTGAGCATCATGTTGTCATCTAAGAGAGTGGATTGTAGGGAAGCAAGTGTGTGGGTAGGAGGAACTAGTCAGAGGTTGTTGCAAGAAATGGTGACAGTGGAGGTGGAGAAAAATAGATCTCTTCCGGACATACTTTGAAGGGAGCCATGCTAGGACTTACTAAGTGGGAAGTGAGGGAAAAGAGAATCAATAATAACTCTAAGTTTGGGGCTTGATCCACTGAATGAATAGTGATGCCAGTTATAGAAATGAGGAAGACTGAGGGAAGAGGACAGGATTTTAGGAGAGAACCCAGAGTTCCCTTTAGGAAATACTAAGTTTGGGAAACTCAAGAGCCTGCCATGAGACAGCTGGCAGCAGTCCTTGCCCAGACTCTATTTGGATTGCCTGAAGTTCAGAGGGTCCCTAGAGAGCCTGGGGTTGAAGGGGCCTGCAGTGCTGGGGGTGAGTAACCAGGGAGAGAGAGAATAAAGCATAGAGCAGCACTCATCTCCAGCGAAGATCAACACTCAATGTTCTTGGAAACCGAAGCACATGAGTGTGAATGTCTGCAGCTCATGACCAGAAAGAGAGGTGTTCCCCAATTAGGAGTACAGCCCTCAGTGAGCTGAGCTTTCGGCATGCTGCCCTTGATCCCATGAAGAAGGGTCCTTTATCCCAGCACCCCTGGAATGGAAACCAGATCTGAGCACACGCAGGCCTGCCAGCTGGGTGCCGTTCAGACATCTGCAGGCAATCAGGGGCCTCCTCGTGCCTTTGGTCCTGCTCACGACTGACTTCATGTTCAGAAAAGCACATTTCTTCTGTGACCACTAGTGTGTCCAGTCCACAAGTGCTTTGGGACTCACTGGGCTTCTGGGGGTCTAGAATAGGTGAGGAGGGTGGCCAGGAGCCTTGTGTGTTCCCTAGCCCACACCCACAGGGAAGGGAGAACACTGAGCCCATTGGCTATTTTTTTTTCAGACATGTCAGGAGCAACTCAAGTCCTAATGCCCTTTTCCATGAGCGCCACAGAAATCCCTTCACTGACAGCGGGGGTCACACCGTCCATTCCTGAGTCCTGGCCTCTCTTTTAGCAGCTTGTGGCTACTTCTAAGTTCAGCCCAACTGTGTACTTTCTCTCCATCGGGGACATAGGAAATCTCTATTCACGTCCACTGCTCTGAGCCAGTGAGGTTGTTTAAAACACTGCCTGACACCACCATCTCCCTCTGTGATAGTGCTGTTCTTATCAGCCATGAGAGACTCCAAACAAAGTGTGCTTTTGGGGGTGGTCGAGGGTAGGCAACTCTGTTCCTTGAGGCCACTCAGCAACCCAGATTCCCTTTTCCTTGTTGCTATACTGTTCCTGGGGTGCACAGGAACATGCTGGCTCAGCCCCACCCCGTCTGTGTTTTGGGTACAGGAAGATGGACAACCTTCTCTTTCAAGGATGTGGTCTGGAAGTTGTATGCATCCTTGTCTGTTACAAGTGGCCACCAGGCCACACCATGCTGGGAAATGTAGTCTCTACAGGTGCCTAACACCTGTAGAATGGGTGAGCCTGGATGTTGGAGGACACCCATGTTATACTGGGTACCTACCAAGGGATACAAAATATACATAGCTTTGTCCTCAAAGGCTAACCAATAATGATTCACATATTAGACAAAGACTTGATCTTCTAGTCATGCACTTAAGACCCAACACACTCTAGCTCAGTGGTTCTCAACCTTCTGGCCCTTTAAATACAGTTCCTCATGTTGTGACCCAACCATAAAATTATTTTCGTTGCTACTTTATAACTGTAATGTTGCTACTGTTATGAATCGTAATGTAAATATCTATCTGATATGCAGGATGGGCTTAGGCGACCCCTGTGAAAGGGTTGTTCAACCGCCAAAGGGGTCGTGACCCACAGGTTGAGAACCGCTGCCTCTTGCTTCTTCCTTGAAAAGATCCCTATCCCAAGCCATGCCACTCCCTGCCATAGGAATGGTTTCCAAATTCAAATTACTTCTTTTAAACATTTGTTCCATCAAACGGTTTAATGAGTTTTGAAATCATGCCCCTGTGTGTGCTGGTGAGGGTGAGGGAAGGATGGCACAGTCTCCACTGCTGGCAGAGTATTTCCCACCATTGCCCTCACTGCACTGTGTTGTCCTTAACTCTTTATTTGTCTGCTCTGTTGCCCAATGTGAATTCAGTCAGGGACCGAGCCTGTCTCCTCCATCATTATATTCCCAGCTCCTAGTCAAGTCCAGGCACATAGAATGTGTGTTGTAGAAGCAGACTAGGTCACAGCCCTTATATCTTAGGTCTCTTCAGCTTAGGAAAGCGTCCCTCCCGCCATCCCCTTGGAATGTAGACTGCTTTTACCTGGCCTTGCCATTCACCTGGTAGCAACTCCTGGGGGTCTTGACAAGCACATTGGAGGAATAACAGAGTTTTAAGCTCATATCATTATTGTGATGGTTAATTTTATGTGGCAGTTTGACTGGACTAAGGGAGGCCCAGATAGCTGGTAAACATTTCTGGGTGTGTTTATGAGGGTGCTTCTGGGGGAGACTAGCATTTGAATGGGTAGACTGAGTAAAGAAGACCTTCTTACCAATGCAAGTGGGCATCATCCAGTGCAGTGATTTCAACCTTTTTAAAAAATATATATTTTTAATGATTTAAGAGAGGAAGGGAGAGGTAGAAACATCAATGATGAGAGAGAATCATTGATCGGGTGCCTCCTGCATGCCCCCCACTGGGGATCGAGCCCCCAACCTGGGCATGTGCCCTAACTGGGAATCTCACCGTGACCTCCTGGTTCATAGGTGGACACTCAACCACTGAGCCACACCAGCCAGGCAAATCAGAAATTTTCAATCTTTTTCATCTCATGACACACATAAACTAATTAATAAAATGATGTGGCACACAAAAAATATATTTTTTGTTGATTTGACAAAAAGAAAAGTACAATTTTGATTCATTCACACCAGTTGGCTCTGGTTGTGTTAGCTGTTGTCATTTTTTAATTTGATGATCTAAGGGAAAAGAGGTCAGTGCCCAGTGCCATAACACACTGGTTGAGAATTGCTGATCCAATGCATTGAGGGCCTAAATAGAATGAAAAGTTAGAGTAAGTGTGATTTTCTCTGCTTGAGATGGGACTTCCATTTCTTCCTGTACTAGGTCATCAGTGCTCCTGGTTCTCAGGCTTTCAAACTCAAACTGAATTATAAGCTTTCCTGGCTTGCAAACTGCAGATCAAGGGACTTCTCAGACCTCCATAATTGCATGAGCCAATTCCTATAATAAGTCTCTATCTATATCTCTTTATCTCTTTCTCTATATCTATATCTAGAACTTCATCTGTCTCCTATTGGTTCTGTTTCTCTGGAGAACCCTGATGATTACAATCATAATCTGCTTGAGCTAACACAAATAGCACCATCTCAGAGAAGCTGCCAGGTGCCCATACGTAAGTTAAAGAACTGGGAAGACTTTTCCCCAAAGAAATGAGGCAGTTCTCAGGCTCATGTGGTCTGGCCACTGCCACGTGACTGCTCTGCTAGTCTGTCCCCTGGAATAGCTCATTTTGAACTGATACAGTCAAATCCCTCCCCACATACCCTGGCCATAGATTAGAAGCCATTCTGGGGATAGAACAGGTTCTGATTTCTCTCCACCACCCCAGAGTCTCAGGCCAGGCCATCTCAGGCCTGTGGGTATCCTGAGCTGTTGGAAATCTCCTCAAACCAGTGAAAGATTATTCAACATCTATTTAGAGAAGAGGCTGAATTAGAGCTCCATATGTCTGGAGAGTTAATATGGAAGCTTCCTGGTGGAAGCATTTTGCCTCTCTTCTATTGGTCTGAGCAATTCAGCTCTGACCCCAACTTGCATCCCCTGCTCAGACAAAACAAAACAAAAAACACCCTGTATGACTTTTACTTGAACAAACCCCATAGCAATCTCAACACTTATCCTTAGTCATCTCATGAAATGATTCCTTCCAATTCTCTTCCTGGAAATGATTCTGGTAAATACATTTTTTCCATCTAGTTCCATTTCCAGGAATGTTTTAGCATTCCTTAAAATTGCTGCCATGCTCCTAACCCAGATCTCATCTTCAACAGCTCAGCATCCACTGCTGCTGCTGACCTGCCTAGCAGCACAGCCCCCTCCACCAGCACCAGCCCCACCTCAGGTTTCACTGCCTCACCCATTCCCAGCCCTGAGGCCCACATGTGCACTTGTCTGCCTCATGTCATGTGCTACCTTGGGATACTGATGGGAAAACAGCACCAACAAGTAACCTTCATTTCATGTCTCCTGGGCCCCAAAGAAGCATATTAGGGTTTTAAAACAAGACAATCTCGGCCTGAGTGGTAGTAACTGCCAATTACAATTTCTTAATTCAACATTGCTAGTAAAAGACCAGAACAATTTCATTTTTAAATATTTGATGTTAATTCTGACCTAAAAAAGAAAAGAGTAAAATAAAGAAGGAAAAGAGATGCTTTCCTCCTGTGGTTTCAACCCCCAGAGTTGTGTTAAATCGAGGCAGTACTGGGATGGGAGGACTTTTTCTGATTTGAATTGGACTGAAACTGCTCTCTGGTTGCCAAGCCCAGGCACACACCTTACTTTCCCCGGGCACACCAAATTCACAGATTTCCTCCAGCTTGGCTTTGAGCAGCTTTCTCCAGCTTTACCCACTTAGTCTCTGCAATTTGGGGTGAAAGTATTTAAATTATTACATTTTAAAGTCTTTTTTATTGATATTTTAGAGAGAGGAAGGGAAAAAGAGAGAGAAACATCGATGTAAAAGAGAAACACCCATCGGCTGCCTCCCACGCATGCCCCGGCCAGGGATGGAACCCACAACCTGGGTATGTGTCCTGACAAGGAATCAAACCCATCACGTCCTGGTGTATTGGACAACGCTCCAACCAACCAAGCCACACAGCCACACCAATGCATTTCAATACCAGCAAATAGCCGAGAGAGTCCCAGTCTCTTCCAGTTATCTCACCATTAGCATTCTCAGCTTCCTTCGTCTGCTAATAAGGTAATCCCTTCAGAAACTAAATTATTTCAGTAACGGTTCCAGGATTAGGGCTATACTCCATTGACATAACAGAAGCATAAAGATAATAAATAGAAGTTGCATTGTTTGCAACCACAGAAAATAATTTTGGCTTATCCTCTCCAAACAAATTTTAACATTCTTTTTAATATCTGAATTTTAAAAGCAGACACCAAGATGGTGGAGGATTGTTTTTTCCAGGACTGACTTATTTTTATTTTAAATTCTGAATTGGTAAGCTGATTTGGGAAATTTACAGAATCATTACAACACACACATGAGCCTAAAAGACCTTTCTGGGTTTCTCAGAGAGACTGGCTGTAGCCACGTAGACTGGACGTAAAAACTACAATAGCCCTAGCTGGTTTGGCTCAGTGGATAGAGCGTCGGCCTACTGACTGAAGGGTCCCAGGTTTGATTCTGGTCAAGGGCACATGCTCAGATTGCAGAATTGATCCTCAGTAGGGGGCATGCGGGAGGCAGCCAATCAGTGATTCCCTCTCATCATTGACATTTCTATCTCTCTCTTCTCCCTTCCTCTCTGAAATCAATAAAATATATATATATTTTTTTAAAAAACGAACTAGAATAGACACTCACAGACCTTCCCAGTAGAACTATGAGCTCTCATATGGCCACAAAAATGCTTGTTTCCAAAAGAAAAGTTAAATTATATTGACTCTGGGAAGCAATGTGTTTGGTGAGACAGCAAGCTGAAGTTAAAGCACAGGTACTCTGAAAGCCATTGCTCAGTTACAAAGAAATAAAAATTAGCAGAGGATTTTTAAAAAATAACATATTTAGTATAAGTACTGCCCTGTGAATCATCGGGCAGGAAGAAGCAGGTGGAAGAGAAAGGGGAATGTGTGGGCTGTTTTAGTCGGTTTCAGAGAAGCACCTGGGTGGGGTGCAGCTCAAACCACCCTGCTTACTCATCACAGTGAGTGCAGTTTTCAGCATTTTCCCTTCCCCATTCCTCTCCTCACCCACCACCACACAGAGTTCAGATTTCCTTTTGCGGGGAGGGGGGAGAGTTACTCTATCTTCTGGCTCTTCCAGGAGCCCATGAAATAATATACCTTTCAACACTAGTCCTGCAGGATATGCACCTAGCTGAGAGGAAAGGCAGGGGTAGTGACTCATCGTGCTGAAATTTTCACAGGTCTAAAGTGAAATGAGAAAAATAAGGATAATTATATATATATATATAGTTAATACATAATCATAATCATATATATATATATATATATGATGGTGTAAGATTACTAACTCATTTAGGGGAAATATTCATTATACTGAGATTATGCTTTTATCACTTATTTGGGAGTCAAAAAGTCTGATTATGAAAAAATATGACAGAAGATGATAGGTTTTGTGTTTGGTTAATCTGTCATTTGGCAAATTTAAATTTTTTGTATTTATTGATATGAGAGAGAGAGAGAGAGAGAGAGAGAGAGAGAGAGATATCAATTTGTTGTTCCACTTATTTATGCATTCATTGATTGATTCTCATATATGCTCTGACTGGGGATCAAACCCACAACCCTGACACATCAGGGCAACACTCAAATCAACTGAGCTGCCTGGCCAGGGCCAGTCATTTGGCAAATTTACAAGTTGACTACCCTATGTAGGTCTTCCCCTGTCCTTACTTCTTTTTAAAAGTTTACTAATTTGGGAAATGACAGTTCTGAGAAACCACTGGCCTAGAGCTCCATGTCTCAGGGGATGCCAGCACCAGAGGCCCTCTCAGCTTGCTCGGAGGGCATGACCCCCACTGCCTTCTAGCTCGGCCCATTGGAGTTCAAGGCCAGGACTAGATATGTGTGGGAAGGAGTCTGGTGGCCCTTACCCTCTTTGCTTCTCTCATTCCATATGAGCCTCTTCTTGTGAGTCCTCTCTAAGTCTTCCTCCCAAGCTGGAGACAGCAGGATAACGTCAAGGAGATCCTTCTGGGCAAGGGAACATTCCAGGCTCCAGGCATTCCTCTTCAGGACCGATGTGATCTGTAGTCTGGGTTAGGCATCCCTGGCAAAGTGTGCTTGCTTTTATTTTAAATTCTTCCCCCTTCCTATGTACCCCTCACTCTTCCTTGCTCTTGCTAGGCACCCTCCCCAGGCAGCTGTCCTGTCCACTCTGCACACAGCTAGACCGGGAGGGATTGGCATGGCCTCCAGCCCGTCACTGTGGGGCAGCTGGAAGAATGCCATGGCCACTCTGAGGCTGAACATTTCTCAATCAATAAGCATGCCCTTAAGAGACCCCTTATCAACTCAAACTGTAAACACTCATCAGAAGACCGTGTGATCTTCATCTTTCATTTATGTATGAGCGGCTGCCATTTGGCATTCTTTGAAACTGGAGTTTACAAAAAGACTGAGCTCTTGGAAGCTGGACAGACGTCACCCACAAAGCTGAGTGTGTTTGCTGCACAATATCAGAGAAGAATAGGGGTTTCGCATTTTCTCTTTCTTGAGCAATGACGGTGAGGGGAGGTGTATAAGGGGATTGCTGTTATATCAGATCTCTGGCAGGCCACCTAAACTGTTTTAAAAGTTAACCAGATGTAAATTTTGTCCTATGAATTAGTTATCTGTTGCCACAATAACACTGCATAAAAAACAACCACAAACCTTAGTAGGCATACAATAGGCATTTATGTAGCTCAGAGCCAGCAGGCAGGTGATTTAGGCTGGCAGTTCTGGTCTCAGCTGAGCTTACTCACATGGTCCATCCGGGGCTCATCTGGCTGTTAGCTGATCCAAGATAGCTTTGAGGTCACTCACCTCTACTTCCTCGGTCATCCTAGGTTATTTTAAGCCTGTTCTCATAGTGACTGCAGCCAAGCAAGGGATTGAATGGAAAGGTACAAACACTTTTTCAAGCCTCAGCTGACCTGGCATTAGCTAGCATTCCGTTAGCTAAAGTCAGCCACATAACCTGGCCCAGAATCAAAGGGAGGGGTGCTGCAAGTTACCTGGCAAGGGGATGTGGGTCCAGGGAGGGGTGAACGATTGGGGCTAGTAAAGCAGCCAGTCAACCGCACTATGCTTTTTAGGTTTCTGTCAAGAGTGAATCTGAATTTGGAGAAAAAAGAGAAGGAAAGGCAGATGTCTTAAAAACAACACTTTTTCTTCCTTTCACTTTCCTACTACACACCTGTGATCCCCCAACAGGCAGACCCGTGAAAGTTGCATAAGGCAATGGGTGTGTTTGTGCATAATTAGTAATAAATATCAACAAACACCTCTCAGGAATCTCTCAAGATGTGGAGAGGTGATGCAGCCTAGTGTTTCTGTTTACATGAAAGGAAGGTGTGCTTCTCATACCCACACATTGAAATTTGTGAAATGTTTACAGCCAAACACACCGAATCAAGCAGCACATCTGTTGCCAGTCTCCCACAGCTGTGTTATTATAGCAGCATAGGTCTCTCCCACTACCACCCGCAGTAAATGCCTTGAGTGCCTTGAGGCTTATGACAGCATTTGTGAATGAAGATGTTAAGCCAGCGGTGGAGGGAACAGTGCAAGGACACAGGGCCTAATGGAGAGTGGGTGGCTTATGCAATGGGTGACTTGGGTTAGATCTCTCGTTCTGTCGCTTCCTGGCTCAGGGTCTTGCAACTCCTTGATTTCAAGGAAGTGGAGCCAAGTTCAAGCGAGGTAAAGATATGTGGGTGTCTCCTGGGATCCCAGAGTAGGACTGTAGCTTTGCCTCAGGAAGGACGCATGTCAGGAACAGACAAGAAGGAGCGACTCGCCTTCGATTTTCCTCATTGCCTCTCTCTGGACCTGCTTCACCGGCTCCTGCCCACGAGGCAGGCAGGAGATGCTGCCCCACACCCCACACGTGTGTGGCAGAAGAAGAACCTTTCCTCTACCCTTTGAGGCTTTCGCTGGTCTAATAAGTAAATTGACAGGAGACATATTAACAAGGGAAAATAAAGGTAATACATATGTCCACATGGAACCCCACATACATGAGAGAGTCAGAGACAGAAAGGGAAAGTGAGGTCTCTGGCATCCTGAAACCTTGGGGCTTCTGAGGGGAGGACGGTCATTGCAGGATGATAAGAGGAGCAGAAGTTCAGTCTTTAGAAGTTTGCCCTGCTCCATAGATAGGTCAGGAAAGTTATTTCTGGTGATAACTCTCATTATGGGCAAGGTTCCAAATTTAAATTCTTTAAGGGAGAGGTAAACGTTTCAAAATAATCCACATGCCAAGTGACCTATTTTGAGGAGACCTATTCTGAACCCCTGCAGTGTATTGTGACTATGAGACCCAAATTCAGTTTCCTGGGAAAGAACACCTGGTTGGCTTAGCCTGGGCTGGGTTTCCACTCCCGCTCTAGGAGGCAGAGACATGGGACAAACAGGGCTGGGCCCAGGCGAGTTTCTAGGGAAGGTGGATCTATTGTTAGCAGGGCAGAGAGCCCAAGTGTACCATAACAATGGGCAAGTCAGTTCAGACTCCACCTCTCTGGACTATTGTGAAAATTGAATAATTTCAATTCATTACTAAAAAGGAAACACCTTTTTGTGGACTACAGAACAATACAAAGTTTTAATTGAATGTCTCATAATCTATAATAATAAAAGTGTAATATGCTAATTAGATCGGGTATAATAATAAAAGTGTAATATGCTAATTAGATCGGGTAGCTGAATGACCTTCTGGACAACCTTCCGAGACAAAGCTGGGGCTGTGAGGGCCGAGGCAAGCTGCCGCAGCTGCGAGGGTTGAGCCCCTTGCACAAATTTCGTGCATCGGGCCTCTAGTAATATAATAATGTCCTTTTAGTCAGCTCCTGTGAAATTAGGGAAAGCATAAGAATGCACAGGTCTGAAGTCAGGCAGGAGTGCCCCAAGGGGCCAGGTGCTGTTTCTAGATCCTAGGCATGCCAAAAAAGTGACCATTCCAAAGCTGCAGAAAATATTTTTTTTAAATTTATAATCCTAGAATAGCATATTCTAATTATAAAGCATTCAAATAATATAAATATGCATTCAACAATAAGTAAACTATCCCCCATGGCCCATTCCTCTCCTCACCTGCAAAACCCACAACAACATTGCTGCAGTTGGCTTTTTCACACACACAACACACACACACACACACACACACACACACTGACTCAGGGGGTGTTGCCCTACAAAAAGAAGGCATACAATACACATTCTTTGGAATGTGCTTTTCTGTGACCTCTTCCTGGGTTAGTATGTGTAGATCTACTATCTATAACCACAGCCTCGTATTCCTTTGCATGGCTGAGCCCCAAAGTACCGACTGCTAGATGGGAGCAGCGGCTATCTAGATAGTGCTAGAGAACACTAAAGTAAAAAAACAGAGTTTTTCAAACTTTTTAATCTTTTTTTTTCAGAGTATTCCAAAAGCCTTTTAAAAAAAGAGCAAAGTGGTAGGAAATCCCAGTAAAGGCAAAGGCAAAAATAAATGTAGGCCTTCCCCTGGTAGGTAGCTGAGCCACAACAGGATGTCTGGCCCACTGCAGTGTTGGAGACTCCATTAGAACCCCGGAATTCATGCTGAAAATATCAGTGGCTTCAGCTCTGTCTTCAGATATAAGAACCCAGAATAGTATCAAGACACATCTGAAGGTAGTTCAAATGACTGGCATAGAGGTTTCCACACATGTGGTCTCTTTATTCTGATATTCACAGATCCATCCCAAATTCATACTCTGAATCATAGAGGATTTTTTAAAAAACACAATTTTACATTTATGGCAGGATAGATTTCTCTCTTTCTGCCATCCCACCCTGGATGCAGAGCACTTACTCATTTCCCTTCTGGTGCCTTGTCCTTATCAAACCAAGACAACAAAGGAGGTCTTTGGTAAGGCAGAGAAAAGTGACTGTGAATCATTGATATTCTACCCACCACAGGTAAGCTAAAAGAGAAGGCGCATCCTCATCAGTCCATTCATTCAACCAATACTTATTGTCTGTCTGCCATATGCCAAGCACTGCTCTAGGCACCCAGGATTCAGTAGCCCAACTCATGGAATTTACATTCTATAGAGGGCATACAGGCAAAAGCTAAATAAATAAGATAGTGTATTGGGAAAGGGGGAAGGGAATACCAAGATTGGGAGTTTTCCTATTTTCAATAGTGTATTCATTTCCTAGGGCTAGTATAACAAAGGATGGCACATAGGATGGCTTAAAACAACAGAAATGTATCCTCTCAGTTCTGAATGCTAGAAGTACACAATCAAGGTGTTAGAAGGGCCACACTCCCTCTGAAAACTTAAGGGGGAAATCCTTCCCTGCCTCTTCCAGTTAGAATGGTTGCCACCAGACCTTGGCCTTCTTTGGCTTGTTCAATCTCTGCCCTGCCACGTGCCCTTCTTCCCTGTGTGTCCAAATTTCCCTCCTCTTAGAAGGGCAGCAGTCACTGAATTTAGGGCCCACCCTAATCCAAGATGACCTCCCCTTAATTTGATTACACCTGGGAAGACCCTATTTTTAGATAAGGTCACATTTTTAGAACTTGAACATAGCTTTTGGGAGGACACATTCAACCCATCATGGTAATTAGGACTGTCTCCCTGAGAGAATGGCTCTTGAACAAAGTCAAGAGAAGTGTGGGAGCAAACCACACTTCCTCAGCAAGGTATCTGGGAGATAAGAATTCCAGGCAGAGGGCAAAGCAAATATAACCATTTGGAGGTGGGACCAGGGCTGGAATGTTCAAGGAGCAGCAAGCTGGCCATCGTGGCTAGAACAGTGTGAACAGGGCAAGAGGAGCAGGCTGTGAAGTCAGAGAGGAAACCTGGTCGTACTGGGTACGGTTTTGAGCAGTGGCAGGATATGACTTAGGTTTTCAGAGGCTCTCTTCCTACTAAGTTAGGGATAGACTGAAGGGAGAGAGGGTGGCAGCAGAGACCAGTAGTAGTGAAATGTTTGTTTGCCTTTGGGTGGTTTGTTTGGAGACACCTGAAGAAACTAAAGCTGCTCTCAATATTCTGTCCCATTGAGGAGAAAAAACAAGCAAATAAATAATTGGCATGATCCCTGCCAGCTGGGATCCTGGGCAAAAGAGAAAATGGCAATAGATCCTAAATGGAAGTAAGGTAGGAGTGACCAGAGATGGGGGCCCATGGATCTCCCCAAATGTGGTTTGGTACCATATATTGAGACAAATGTGAGGAATATGTAGCTAGAATGTCAGCTTCACAAGGGCAGAGATAATTGTTTTGCTGTGTCCCAAACTTATAGCCAAGTACATGACACATAGGAGGCATTTAATAAATATGTGTTGACTGACTAAAAAAAGGAATGAATGAATGCATGCATGAGTGGAAAGTGAAGACTTTTTTCCCTTCTATTTTTTCTCTATTTCCTGGACTCCTCGTGTGTGCTTGGCTGTCTAATAGTAAGATTTATTTTTCTGGAGTGGACAGCTAAAGATAACTAAGACCTTACAAAGACAAATGTCTACAACCATAAATAATCCCAAACCGCAGCCAAAGGCCTACTTCTTTTCAACAAGAGTTGGGTTTTTCATAATTCCTTAGCAAGGAAATTGGTGCCGGTCACTGGCGTTGGTTTCCGTACATTTCAGGAACATGTGCTAGGACAGTAATGGGCCAGACTGTCTCCCCAGGCCTGTGCTGCATGTGCTCTCTAAGGTTAGTAAGGTGGAGCAGGCATGAGAAAGTTGAGAAAACAAAGACAAAGTATATATTGCAAATCCACAAGCATTCCTGAGCCAATAGAAACTGATATCTAAAGGAAATGATAGATAAGTTAGCTCTATTTTAAAAACTTCTATACAAAGGACACCATTCACAAAGTTAAAAAAAAAACACACACACACACAAAACAAGACAAAGGCTGAGGGAAGATTTTTGCAATGCACATAAATGAATTATTATCTAGAACATATAAAGAGCCCATACAAACTCTCTCTCCTCCCCCCAGAAAATATGAATAGGCAATTTACATAAGAGAAAGTACAAATAAGCTTAAAAAGATTTGCTCAATCTCACTGATAATCAGGGGAAATTTTGAACAGTAATGTCCATATACATCAGGTTGGCAATACTTAACATTTGATACTATTCATATTGGGCAAGGGTGTGGGAGAGCAGGTATGCTCACACAACCCCAGTGGAAATATAAATTAAACAACCACTTTGGAAAGCAATTGGGTAGTATCTACTAAAAGAAGAATTCACATACCATCTGACCCAGCAATTTCACCCTCAGTAACTACCCTCAAAAAACAGTCATCCTTACACACAAAGAGGCATGCCCAAGATGTTTATGGTTTATAATAATGAAAAGTTCATGGTTTATAACTATGTAAATATCCAACAATATGGAATTACTAAATATATTTTTACTGTGCAGCATTGAAAAAGAAAAAGATGTTGAACTGATAGATCTCTGAGATATATGGAGCAAAAAAGAAAATTGTGGACCCTTAAAATGTGATACTATTTATGAAAATAGAAAAGAAAGCAAATAAAAACACATGGTTGTAGAGTATCTAAGGGTGCATTTAAGTAAGTACATTAAAAATCTGGAAGAAAACACACCAATTGATGATAGTGACTTAACCCTGGGGAGGGAGGAAGACCAAACTAGAGGTGATTTTATTTTCACAAGGAGAATTACTTGAGTGTTTCATATTACTTGGTACTTCAAAATCAATTATATAAAAATATTAAAATCAATTATAAAAATTGCAAAGAGACCAATACAAGATTATGAGATAGTTTCAGTCTGAGGGCTTGGTGAGCTTCATGAGCAGGAGGAATATCATTGGAGGCTTGTCAGGAGTGCTCTGCAGAGGAGTGAAACTTGAGATGTGGGGGGGAGGGATCACTGAGAATAAATAAACTGTCCCAGGAGAGCAAGAAGGAACAGGATGGGGAGTGGGCTGCCTTAAGCAGAATGTGTTTGTTGGACACAAAAGAGCCCTGCCTCGCTGGACCTTTCCAAAAATGGCTCTATAATTTTTCTGATTATACAATAATTCATTATTATTGCCCCCAAATTCATTTAATACAGAAAAATATAAAGAACAAATAAATGTCACCCACCACCTCACCTTTCAGAGATAAACACCATAAAGACTTGTGTGTACACGTTCCCTCACTGCCAAACACAGACATTGCCCGCCAGCTGATGCCTCTCACTATGTACAGTCCTAGGAACTCACCCCAGGGCTCATCCAGGTTGGGGTTCAGGCAAAGTGTGTCTTCATCCACATCCCTAATTAGGTCCCACTGAAGAAGGAGTTACCTGAAAATTCTTAGGGCTGGGGATGAAAGTGGAGGAAATACCTATTCCTCAAAACTCCATTTTATCCCCATTAAAATGTTCAGCTTGTATTGCCAGTCTGTGAAAGTCCCCTGTTAGCAATGTTTCCCAGGAGGGGAAGAGCTCTGGGTGTGGCTGGACCTCCTGGACTTAACCCCAAAGCTATGCCCAATGGGAAAGTGCTTTTCTTCATTCCCACTGACAAGTCCTAAGCCTTTCTTGGCCAGATGCTTGTCAGCAAGAGATAAATGTATGTGATAGCTTGGGAGGATGGGCAGTCATTGGGATGTTCAGGACCTGGGCAGGCACTAAAGCTGCCTGTCTAGCATAGTGCTTAGGGCAGACACCTCTCCCTCCTCATCAGAAGGATAGCTGACCTCTTGGCTGGTCACAGAACCAAGACAGTGTGTTCAGATAGAGCAGTGGTTCTCACCTTGGCTGCACATTAGAATCACCTGGGAATCTTTTTAAAATCCTGATTTCTGGGCCCCATCCTCCGGAAATTCTGTTTCTTTGTTACTAATGTTGTGGCCTCACCCCATAACAAAGAAACAGAATTTCCGGAAGATGAGGCCCAGAAATCAGGATTTTAAAAAGATTCCCAGGTGATTCTAATGTGCAGCCAAGGTTGAGAACCACTGAAATAGAGCCTGGATGATTGAAGGATTGGTGGTAGTTAACTTCAGGTGGTAATTATGGCTTTCTTAGGTTTTAAATCAGCACAGGTGGACAACACAGTGTCTTCTGTAAGTGGCCTCCATGACCATGCTGATTTCTATTAAACACAACCACAATAACAGAGGTCTAATGATACGTGAAGAATTGTGTCAGATTCTGGGATGCCAGCATGAATGGGACACTGTTGTTGACCTCAAGGAGCTTACAGTCTCGTGGCCCAGACAGATATGAAGTAGACTGATGCTAATATGGATGGACATAAGTAAATTTAACCAACTACTAGGAGAAAAAAGAAAGAAGTAAAAGGGGATTTAAAGTGAGTCTACCACTTTGCACAATGATTTTCTCATGAATATACTTACTTAGCGGAGTTAATCTAGGGCAGTGATGGTGAACCTATGACACGTGTGTCAGAGGTGACACGCGAACTCATTTTTTTGGTTGATTTTTCTTTGTTAAATGGCATTTAAATATATAAAATAAATATCAAAAATATAAGTCTTTGTTTTACTATGGTTGCAAATATCAAAAAATTTTTATATGTGACAAGGCACCAGAGTTAAGTTAGGGTTTTTCAAAATGCTGACACACCGAGCTCAAAAGGTTCGCCATCCCTGATCTAGGGGTACTATTAGCAGTAGGGAGCTCTTGCTCTCAGCCAGCCAAGCTATTACACATTCTGAGTGTCTTCAGTTTCCATGACATTTACCTAACCTTCTGGCTTCCTTCTACTTCTCTCCTCTGAATCAAGTTTCAAGCCTCACCTATTTTATTCTCTCTCTTCATCACGACCTGAGTGATCCTAGGTACCCAAGGACCATGTGCGGATGTTAGGTCAAATGGAGTGTCTATAGACCAAGTTGGATCATATGTTAGACAAAGGGATGTATAAGGATTATCACTTAAGGGTAGAGAAGGTCTACATGATGAAAAGAACTTACACATGGAGCCTTTTCCCCATGGTATCATCACATGACTGCTTCACATTTTGCTCCTGGTGAGTAGGGGTGGTCAAGGGCGGACACGCTAGAACTCTTCAGTCCAATCCTTGCCCTGTTTCCTTCCCAGCTACACTGAGAGTCACCACCCCCTGAATGCCCTCCCCCACCAATATTTCCCTATTCATGCCTTTGCTGGAGTCTGTTTTTATGTTTGAGTAGGATGGGCTGTTTACATCCCCTCAGAAACAGGGACTTTGGACTAGAGACTAGGTTATGATACTGCCCTGACTCAACCTTGAAACTGTAGCCTTGGATTAGATGACATGTGGTGATTAAAATGACCCTCTCCATGTCCCCAGCCTTGCCTGGCACCAGAACCTGCATTTCAGTCCTGGGCCTGAAGCTCCTTTGGAAACCTATAAAGGCTCTTCCCTTCATGATGAATAATTCCTGATTTCATGGTTGTCCTCACAAGAACTCAGATTCCATTTCTCAATATGTCATAGGCTCCAATTTTAGTTATTTTTTTTCAGAATTTGAAACACTTTCTGGGGGATCCTCCCCAAGAGTCCTCTGCAGACATGAGCTCCTTGGCCTCCTTTCCCCATCAAGCCTAGCCTAGGCTGTCAGAGGCATGGACTTCATGGAAACTTTTTGGACTTACCTCTAATCCTCTGATCTCAGAAGAACAGGGAGGGATCCAGCAGGCAATTTCACAGTGCTGCCAGAGAGGCTGCAGGCATTGATTAAAGAAAGATGCCCTTGGAAAAGGCATGGAAGAGCCCTCAGAACCCCTCAAGCTGCGACCATTCCTCCTGTAGCTACCTGTTCCTACCCACCACCCCTCCACCACACTGGAGAGAGGGGAGAGTCTATGGCCCCATGTGTCTGAGGGTCCATCCATAACCTATGCCTCAGAATATTGAGTTTTTTGAGCTTCGTAGAAATCTTGAACTTGAAAAGTGCTTTTGGCCAGTCAACGTTTATTTTACCTTCTTGGGTTATACCACCTCCATTTTCTTTAGGGAATTACCTTTCCCTGTAGCATGTGGGTTGGAAGAAGTGTCAGTCAGTATGCCCTTATCCACCTTCCCCAAGGGATGGGCATGTGATCCAGGTGAGGCCCATTAGGCTGTGACTGTTAAGGAGTGAAATGAGGATTGAGGAGACTATCAAAACTCATGCAATCAAGAGGCACCCCACCAGCAGCACTGGACAAGACCACTGATTGAATCCTGCCCACTGGATCCTGAAGCCATCCTGTCCTCTTTCAAAACTGCTTCTCAGTCTTCCCTTCAATTCTGTGAGCTACTAGATAGATATCCTTATCATAGACGACGACTTCTTCTTCTTCTTCTTCTTCTTCTTCTTCTTCTTCTTCTTCTTCTTCTTCTTCTTCTCTCTCTCTCTCTCTCTCTCTCTCTCTCTCTCTTTCTTCTTTCTTTCTTTCTTTCTTCCTCTCTCTCTCTCTTTCCTTCTTTCTCCTTCCTTCCTTCCTTCCTTCCTTCCTTCCTTCTCTTCCTTCTTCTTTCTTTCTTTCTTTCTTTCTTTCTTAAGTCCATGCCTCTGACAGCCTAGGCTAGGCTTGATGGGGAAAGGAGGCCAAGGAGCTCATGTCTGCAGAGGACTCTTGGGGAGGATCCCCCAGAAAGTGTTTCAATTTTTCTTGCCTGGAACCAAAGCATCTTGATAAAGAATTTATCTGATTTCATCCCTTCACTTCATGAGGAAACTAGAGTGGGTTTTGCCTGAAGTTACCCAGCAGGAGGGAACAGATAGACAAGAGCTCAGGTTCCCTCCATCTCTCTTTAGGTTCTTCTCACCAGACTGCCTGTGACTGGGTGCAGGGCATAGGAGCTCTGCCCCACAGCTTCCAAAACTTGTCTTCTCCTCATCTTGGGTGCTGAAAGCTTAAAAGGATCTTCATGTCTCTGATATAGTCCATTGTCTTCCTGCTTCTCTTTGGGCCTGAGTTACTGAGCACCTACTAGGAAAATAGCTCTGTGCTAGACTGAGAGGGTAATGGCAACCAGAGACATGGGCCCAACTCTCGGCCCTCAACCTCTGCCCGAAGTTGTGCTATTGTGGAAGTCCAGCTGCCATAATGGCTGGCACCTCCCGGGAGTGATACCTGCAGGGTGATTGGGACATCCTCGTTCTCCTCACCTCCTCAGGGCCCTTCCTTGTGACCATGCCTCTTCTTTCCAAAGCTATTCTCTGGGCACAGGCTCGGGTCAATTCTCACCCAGATGTATATCAATAGCCTTCTATCAGGCTTCTCTGCCTTCAGTTCTTACATCCTTCCTCCCTCCCATTTTGAGAGATGCTTATGAGAGCAGGTCATGTCATACTGACTTTTCTAACCTTCCGTAGCTTCCCATGCCAATGGAAGGAAGTCAAACCTAAAAGGGCAGCCAGAGACTTCTCAACCCTTTACATCTGGCCTTAATTTTCTATTCCATGATGCCTCTCTCTCTCTCTCTCTCTCTCTCTCTCTCTCTCCCTCCCTCCTTCCCTCCCTCCCTCCCTTCCTCCCTCCCTCTTTCCCTTTCCCTCCCTGTCTCTCCCCCTCTCTTCCCCATCTCTCTCTCCCTCTCTAATGTTCTCTCTCTACTGTTCTCTCTCTCCCTCTACTGTTCTCTTCTCTTCTTTCTCTCTCTCTCTCTCTCTCTCTCTCTCTCTCTCTCTCTCTCTCTCTCTCTCTCTCTCTCATTGTGCTTTCCATCCCCCCTCCCCTCAGCACATCGTGCACTTTACCTGAGGCTGTGTTTAGTCAGCTTCCTAAGGATTTCCTCAGTTGATTCCCTTTCTCGTTTCTCCTTTAGAAATTCTTTTGCATCTCAGGAGTAGTTCAGACTTCTTGCTTAAAGAGTTCTCTGCCCCTTTCCTCCTCTCCTGCTGGTCTCTCCTGGCTGCTCCCACAGCAATTGCTAAAGACCTTCTTGGGCTAATGCTTCCTTTCTGCTTGCAGGAGCATCAGTCCTGGGCATGAACTCTTTCTCTCACTGAATTATAAGTGGTTCCAAGACAGGAATCATGTCTTATCACCTCTGGGTCCCACCCACAGTGCCTAGGACTCAATGCTCAATGAGAATGTGTTGGATTCTTCCATTCAACAAATATTTGTTGAATATAGAATAATAAGCATATCAGCCTAGATTGGGTGCCAGTTCTGACCATTTTTCTCATTTTCTACAAAGAGGCTGTTTCTCCTCTGTCCCCCACTGCTTTCCACTCTGTAGATTTACACATTGCCCTCTCCAGGCTTAATCAAATCTTAACATTTTGTTACACTTATTTCCTATGCTATAAAGAAATAAAACATTCACCCTGGCTGAGTGGCTCAGTTGATCGTCCCATACACCAAAAGACTGCGTTACTTGATCTTTGTTTGGAGTATGTATGGGAGACAACCCACATGGAGTGAAGAAACCCCTGGGTGAGAGCCCCCTTAACTGTGGTCCACTGCCTTTAATATACCCTTTCAGTTGTGGGGGAGACCACAGAGCTTCTGGCACCTGTCCTTCAGGCCCGGGGATGAGACTCCCTCTGACCTCCACACAGACTGGATTTCTTCATACAACCTTGGCAGCAAACTAATGTGTGGTCATCTCCCCGTAGCTCTCCAGCTAGACCTGTAGATTGGTCTGGCTCCTTATAATCCTTCATCCACAATAGCAGATTAAGTTTGCATATTTTCAAATTTTATATAAATTGTGTGCTCTTGTTGTATATATCATTCTGCATATTGCTGGGTTTTCCCCCCTCAGTTTATGTTTTAAAGGTTTATAACCATATTAAATAGGGTGAGGGCCTGTGCTCAGAGGTGGGAGTGGGCTGAGAGAGGTCAATGGGGGGAAAAGGAGACATATGTAATACTTTCAACAATAAAGAATATTTTAAAAATCTCAAAAAACATATTCCACGGGCATATAGCAAAAGATGTATCTTTTTTTTCCTGGTGAAAAATTACCCCATTTTAAAATTCTGACAATGCTGCAGTGCACATGCTTGTATGAGTCTGTTAATATGTGTGGCTTTTCTCACTTTATGCTTTATGACAACCTGATCGGTGTGTGAAATGGTGTCTCCTTGTGATTACAATTTGTATTGTTTTCTGACAAGAAGAAGTCAAACCACTGAAGCAGGAGGTCAGCAAACTTTTTCTGTAAAGGACCAGATAGTAAATATTTTAGACCATTCACCCTCTGTCACAATATCTGACCCTGCCCTAGTAGCACAGAAAGCAGCCACAGATATCCATTCATAAGCTAATGGGTGTGTTCAGTTAAACATTATTTACAATTATAGGCAGCCAGCTAGCAGGCTGCAGCTTTCTGACCCTTGTTCAAGAGACACTCTCTGATAAACACAAATTAGTAGAAAAACTGGCAATTCTATGCAGGCACTATATATAAGACAATGCACAATGGCCAATCAATATACAAACAGCTCAGTCTTCTAAGGCACCAGTTTGTGATCAAATTCCCTCCTTGACACAGGCTCAGAAAGCCTTCAGGTACTTCTACCATGGTAGGAAGCAGACATGCAAATGAAACCAGTGATTACTGCCTCCTGGGCAGCTCTCACACCCAGAATGAGGGAGTGTCCTTTTTCCATTCTTCATTTACACTGAAACTGTCCAAGACCCTCCTTGGCACCCTCAGATGCATGTAAAAAAAAAAGTATCGGGTAAGAACACTGCTAAGAGACAGAAAATTTCCAGACCATTCTTCCTGAAGGTTAAAGTCTTTCTTTGTGCAAGGAGAATCAGACAATGTGGTAACAGGACAGAGGCAAAGAGATTTCCAGAGGCCGTCCTGCTTGGTCAGCTGTAATGTGTTTCCTCTGAACATTGCTGACACCATACATTTTCAATGACTCGAGTTTAAAGAGAGTTTACCATTAGAAAAACATCCCACTACCCTGAAGTGTGATCAGTGCGGAAGCTAATAGCTGCAGAGTTTGCAAAACACTTCATCTTCCTTGGATTAAGTCTGCAACTGGGAACAGATGATTCGCCATCAGGGTTAACAAGCAGACTTGAGAGGAACTGAACTTCTGCCTGAGACACACTAATGTAGGATGCCCAGGCCCTGCCCCTGGGCAGGTGGGAGGACCCTGACTATGTTGGTGCTAAAAGCAGAGAAGGACCCCAAGGAACAGGGCTTTAAAATGCAGGCCTGTCTCATCAGTTAAGACAATGTTAGTCCTGCTCTGACATCTGGGATTCTTTCAGGCCTTCCTTATATCAAATGTCATCTGGGTGACATGGCAGATGCTGCAGGCCATGTCCAGCTCAGGTGCAGAAGATTGGAACATAGTCCACCCCATTCCCCCAAGAAACCCATACTCCATGCCAGAAATTACCACTGTAGGATGACCCTCTCATCCTCACCCCATTGTCTCACTGAGCCTTTAATAAAATCAACTCTTTCAGCTTCTGTTTGGAGCCTTTTTCTTGGTGAAGGCTCAGATACAGCTAACACCATAGGGTCAAGACATCACCATTCTCTCCATCCTCTCCCTCCTTTCATCACCCATCAGCTCTCCAACCTACATCGGGGCCAACATCAGAAGCCCTCCTGCAAACCACCTCAGACAAAGTGACACCACACAGGGCTGCCTCCTAGCTCAAGAGGCAAAGCCAGATGTGCTAGAACATCAGTTTGAATTCAAGGTTAAAGATCCACATCAGTTAAGAACATAACACAGCAACAGCTCACTGGACTGAAGCAAAGGTTTCTGAGTTACTCAAAAGCCTATATTTCATAATTTTAAAGAAATATATTTACTCACTTATTCATAGCAAACATTTATTATTCATTTACTGCCAGGAAAACATACATGGAGCAAGCATGCCTTCACTTTCCACACCCTGGCACATGGCAGACATTGTTACTCAATCAGGTGCTTCCCCACTGAATCTGGATCAGAGAGGACCTGTCTCAAAATGGCATTCCAGCCCTAGCCAGTTTGGCTCAGTGGATAGAGCGTCGGCTTGCAGATCGAAGGGTCCCAGGTTCAATTCTGGTCAAGGGGGCGTACCTTGGTTGCAGGCTCCTCCTTGCCTGGGCCCTGGTTGGGGCACATGCAGGAAGCAACCAATCGATGTGTTTCTCTCACATCGATGTTTCTCTCTGTCTTTCCCTCTCTCTTCCACTCTCTCTAAAATCAATGGGAAAATATCCTTGGGTGAGGATTAAAAAAAAAATTGCATTCCAGGCAATCATTACCAGTCAATAGTATTTGAGCTATGAAATAAGACCAATTTGCCATTCCTAATCAACTGCACACTGGGAACATTAGAGCCTGGAGATGTCAAGATGAATAAAAATAAGATGCTTACCTTTGAGCTACAGCTGGGTAGCCAGACACATGGTATCTAACTATCAGTTCATATTTTGAGGAAGAAGGGCAGTGGTAGTCAGGGTAGGATGAATTGAGGAGGTGATATTCACATAAAAACAGTGGGAAGGGGAAGTAGGACAGTCCAGGTAGACAGAGCAGCACAAAGAATGTCCACATGAATGTCCATAGTGTGTTGGGGAATGCCCATTGGTGACGGATTGTAGCATGCAAGAGGGGAGGTTGGAAATGTAGGCTGAAGCAGAACTTTGAGGGGCCTAAGAGATTGAATGTCAATCAGAAGACATTGAGAAGACAGTTGAAAGTTTCTGAATGCACTTGCTTTGTGATGAACTTTCTGCACTGGACTTACATGTTGCATTTCACCTTAGACCAGTGAGACCTTTGCCTGAGACCAGCACCCTCCAAGGGCTGGATTTGAGAGCCAACAGTGTAGAGAGTTAATAAGTAGCCAGGGCCTAGGGGCAAATTCCTGCCTCGACCCCTGACCCCAAGACCCATCCCAGGTAACTAGAGGGGAAACCACTACCAAGGGAATAAAAAGATGTGTTGCTATCTTCTGAGCTGGAAACTGGAGTTTGTATTTCTGGGAATAAAACAGACGTATGAAATAGTGGCTTGTTAAAGTTGGAATATCAGAAATAGTCAAATACTTCAGGTAAAGTTATATATTAAATAAGCTTCTCTAGGATGACCTGGGAATTTTAGCACTTATACCATTGTTTCTGTCTGGAAGTATGTATGTTTCCAAACAAATAACTTGGAAATGAATTTGGAGCACAGTTTGATCGGGAGTGGGAGGCAGCCTGCATTTTTATTGGTCTCCTGGTCCCTTTGGATTCAACATGCAGCATTGTTCTTATCCCAGATGCAACTATTGATTGATGTTTAAGTGACACCTTTTCAGTAATGAGCTGAGAGTACTTCCTGGAAAGGTGTGCTCTTGCCCGTCTGGGACACCTGCCTGGATGGTGGAAAGGTCTCCAGCTGGGAGTTAGGAGCCTCCGGTTCTAGTTCTGAAGCTGCCATACACGAGCTGTGAGCAAGGGTGAGTGGCTGTGCTACACCTCTGAGGTCCTTCCATTGCCAACATCTGATGATTTATGACTTTATGGCAACTAGATCATAGATGATGAGAGAAACTTTCCATAGCTCCCTTTTCTGGTCAAAATGCAGTGGTAAGAGTCCAGCCACTTTATTAGGATGTCTTTATTTTTATGACTTTTCCACCAAATGCATTGCTTTCTTTAGTTGGCCTGGGTTTCGAGGACATCCACTTGGCTATTACATCCACAAATGCTCTTGACAACAAGCAACAGAGGATATGGAAGCTAGGAGCTTTGAAAGGTCTATAACTTACAGTTCCTGTTGGGATTTTGATTTGATGAATCTGTTTCACTTTAATAAAATACTGAGGTTTCTCTTTCTCCTAAATCTTTTCTGGTGTCTTTGTTCCAAAACAGGCCAAAGAATATGCTCTAGAAATTGGCCATCTCCCTGTTTTGAGGTGAAAGATTGCTGGGTGTCACCCTGAAAAGGTGACCTCTCCTATGAGATGTTTCTGTGGTTCCAGGCCTCCTGTGAGCTTTGCCTTTGACTTGGCAAAGGACATCATCATTGAAAGGATATTTCTAGCCCAGAACAGCTGTTCACAGCTTAGGTTCAGCAAACACCATCACATTTGTAGACTCAGTCCCAATAGCCCCAAAGAAAGTATGATGACCCAAGTGGGTGACTGATGAGTGAGTGAAGAGTGACCACTAGTCCAGGGTTTCACAGAAATCACCCACTGGACATCCTATCTAATAATAGACAAACATGGTAATTAACCGTACCTTCGCTACCATCACCATTGGCTGATCAGTGCGATATGCAAATTAACCGCCAACAAAGATGGCGGCTACTTTGCATGCTGCAGGCAGGGCAGGACACCAGGAGCCGCCATCCAGGCCCCCGTGCGCGACCCCCGGAGCCGCGGAAAGCCAGGCCGCAGGCAAGGTGGCCCCCCGGGACCCAGGAGCTGCCTTGCCTGCAGCCCGTGATCGTGATCGTGATCGTGATCGTGATCGTGATTGGAAAGCTGGGCTGCATGCAAGGCAGCCCCCTGGGACCCAGGAGCCCATCAGTGAGATCGTGATCGGAAAGCCGGGCCGCAGGCAAGGCAGCCCCCTGGGGCCCAGGAGCCCGTCAGCAAGGTCTGCAGGCGAAGCAGCGGTGAAGCTATGAGGGGGAGGGTAGGGGGCGGAAGGAGCTACAGGAGCAGCTCTGGCCAGAGACTGAAGACTCCGGCCGGAACGAGGAGCAAAGACTGAAGGCTCCAGCCGCGGCAAAGATTGTGTCCGGAGCGAAGATGGAAGGCAGTGGCCAGAGTGAAGGTCTGGGTCCCGGGTGCCAGAGGAAAACTGGTGCTGGCAGCCAGGAGAAAGAAGACCTATTGCATGAATCTTTGTGCAATCGGCCTCTAGTTTGATTATACTCTCTTCTCCTAGCTGGCCTAATGCAGCTGAGAGTACTTCTTAAATGCAAAAACTGAAAGGATAGTCTAAAACTGTCTAGGCTCCTGCCCTGGTCTTTCACTTGGGAAATCAAGGGATCAGATGATAATAGTGAAGTAATAATAACAATAACAATAGTAGCAACTTTCATTTATTTGCTCCTTATTATGTGGTACATAATATACTAGATACTTAATAAAACTGTTACACCTGTTTACAGATGAGGAAAAAGAGATTGTATAATTTGCCAAAGAACTTGATAGCTAAGAAATAACAGACCTGGAATTTACACCCAGGTCCACCTGGAGAAAAGGCTCATTTTATTCCACTGTGGTTCATGGATCAAAATTTTGACCTAGAGACATGGGTGTGGGTATGTGTAACTGCCCTGACTCCTTCTCTCTTACAGATCCTTGCTAAGGTTCTTTAACAGCCTGTCCTTAATTCTGCTAAAACAGTCGCCACCTTCCCAGCCTGTTCCCACTTGCATAAAGACCGAACTTCTTTTCTTGGTCTTTCCTCTGTGTCTCTGGAAACATCTAAATGGTGGCACCGGAAGTCACAGCACACGTAACTCATGTAGCTTGCGCTTCGGTTCCTCTCTGCTGTCTCTTGATCGGCTATGTGATGCGCTCTGTAACTTCTGCTGACCTGCCAAAGTTCCTGCGTGGTCCTGAACCACCTGTCTGTGGCCTCTACCAGACAGTGGGGCATCCTTTCTCCAGAAGCTTATATGGCCCCTTGGTATCTGTTTACGCCAGGCCTCTCTGGCGGGAAGGAAGAGTACTCTACCTTCTCTGCCCTGCTCTGTGTGCTTCATTTCGCCTGTGTGTGAGAGGGGTGAAAAGATACAGACCAGCAGCACCTTTACCGGCCGACTCTGGGGCTACAGTTCTTTCTGTTTCCTCAATCCAGGGCATGTAAGCCCCCCAGGGCAGGATAAGAATTGTTCATGTAGTGGGTGCTGTGCTCAGTGGACTGGGCCAGGGCTCCTTCCTTAGTTAAAGGAAGTTTCCTTCCCTGTAATTTGTGTACATACTTATCTCTACATGAACCCATAGGCTCCTAGGCCTGTGGAAATCAGGAAATATGGCCAGAGGGAGTGAGGTGGTATTTCCAAACACACACTGGGTGTCCAAGTCTCAGGAGAGAAAGGGGAGGTGTGTGTCTGGGCTGAATAAAGTATTGAGCTATCTATCTATTGTGGTTTAATCCCTGTTTACTTTTTTTTTTCTAGTTTACTTCTTTTACTGCCTCCTTCCCCCCATCCCCGATTCAAGCAGATAATAGCTAACTCTGTGCTCCTGCCCCATGGGAGGTTTGTGGCAGGGCACAGGGCAAAGACTTTTCTTCCAAGCTTTGGAAACAAGAATAAGTAGTCTTGACCATAGTCCTTAGCAAAAGAAGATTTTTTTAAAAAAGACAGATTGTTCTGAAGACACAGGGAAGGAAAGAAGCAATTTCCCCAAATTAGAACAATCTTCTGTTCAGCTAGGAGGAGGCGAAGGTGGAGTTGACAGAGAGGAGTTGTAAGCCCTGCTGCCTGGGAGTGATGTCAGCATGGCTTGAAGGCACTTCTGCAGAGATGCTGGCGGCAGGGTGAGGGCAGGAAGGAGTCCCACGTGGCCAGCAGCACAGAGTGGCTGGACCAAGGGGGCCAAGCAGGTCGGGCAAGAGCAGGGCTGCCTCCAAGATAAATTGTGTAGATAGAAAAGGGGGACCAGCCCCCACACCTCCACCCCAGAGGCCTTGGCACTGCCCACGCTCCAGAGACACTGGCACAATAACCAAAAAGAGGGGACCCCAGGAAAGACTGAGGTTATCCCAGGAAAGACTGAGGTTATGCGTTGTTCGTTTCTTTTTTGCTTTTTTCTGTCAGCCAGGAGAATATGAACTTGGCATTAAGCAAGTTATTCTTACACCTCAGTTTGCAGCCTGGGTGCCGTGGCTGCTGTCGCCCGTTTTTGCACCTCTTGCGTTAACCCAGGAGAGGAAGGCTGCGCTCACACTCTGGCACCAACACTTGGTGAGCCTCAGACCTTGTGTCCTGAACCCAAGAATAAGTAGCCTTGACCATAAATGCCTTCATATTGTGCTTTCTTTTCCACTTCGATAATGATTCAGGAAAATAGCTTTCAATGGAAAGCATTCAGTAAACACTGTTGAGTTTTTCCAGGACCTTGAACTTCAGAGGGATGTCACAAAGGCATCTTCAGAGATGCTGAGTGCTTGTAAGGCTGGGAAAACAAGAGCCCGTAAAGAAAAGGCCTAATTAAACATTGCAGAGCCCTGTTTCCTGCCTTGTAACTGTGATGAATGGTATGGCTTTGTTTTTAAACAACACCTAATCTTTAAAATGACTCTGCTGAGCAGCCTGGCATTTTTTTTCCAGAATATGCCCACTGTGTATATTAAATTGACTAAACATTCAGAAGGAACACAGATCAGACCCGGGAGAGTCTATTATTCAGTGGAAGTACGAGAAAGGGAGATGTTACCAATACTGAGAATACACTCAGCTTCTGATTAAAATTCCAGATCCAGGCCCTTGCAAGCCTCTCAGGAACACTCAAACCATTGGAAATAAAATGGAAAAAAGCGATTACTGACTGGCATCAGCATCTATTTGTTTAATGAACATTACATGGCCTGGATCCTATTACTAATGTTTCTCTCCTTTGACATATGCCTGCTGATGAAAGAAAGTTCTTTTTTGGTTGCAAAGTGGCCTTCAGAAGTTGGATGCTCTGAGCAATGACAAAGGCAACATCTTTTTCTTCTTGCTCATGAGGAGAGTTCTGGCAGTTTCCGACAGGTCGTAAACACATGAAATGCTAAACTTAGTGGCTTGTTAGATGCTTTTCTTAAAGTTGAAAAACATTTTTAAAATAAATCTTCCTTATGTCTACTTTTTTCCACATTCTCAACTCTGACATTCAAGTGCACTTCACAAACTGACATGGACTAACATTTGAAACCAAATTCAGAAAACCTTCATGGGTCCAGACTCGACCGACCCTTAGAGAATTTGCAAGGGGTTAGGCTAGTAGGCCACAGGAAAGCTTATCTTAGTATTCTTACAAACAGATGGATGGATACCGTTATTATATAGGAATGTCCTATATAATAAAAGGCTAATATGCAAATCGACCCAACAGTGGAATGACAGTCGCTGTGACACGCACTGACCACCAGGGGGCAGACGCTCAATGCAGGAGCTGCCCCCTGGTGGTCAGTGTGCTCCCACAGGGAGAGTGCCGCTCAGCCAGAAGCTGGGCTCACGGCTGGCGAGTGCAGTGGTAGTGGCGGGAGCCTCTGCCACCTCCGCAGCAGTGCTAAGGATGCCCGACTGCTGGCTTAGGCCTGCTCCATGGTAGGACATCCCCTAAGGGCTCCCAGACTACAAGAGGACACAGGCCAGGCTGAGGGACCCCTCCGAGTGCATGAATTTTGTGCACAGGGCCTCTAGTTGTTAATAATGTTTACTTGAGAGCAACTGACATAGTTTTTAGATATCCCCCAGCAATTAGCTGCTTTGAAGTTGTCTGTGTTTTGGTCTTTCGGTTAGAGCACTGACATTCACTGGATCCTTCTAGAAAGGGTCTCAGGGTTGGTTTCCCTGATATCACTCCTCCGTGAGTTTCAACTGGCTCCCAGGACATATCTGTTCAAGTTCCTTCGTAGGCCTTCTTCCTCACCCACCTACCTAACTGGTGGAATTACTCAGGGTTGCATCCATGGACTTCTTTTTTTCTCACTCTCCACAAACTTGCTGGGTTATTATCAACCACAAGGGCTTTACTTATGATGATGCTCACATTTATGTTTCCAGCCTGATGTCTTCCTTGAGCTCCCTCATGAAGCTGCTGTCTCAGTGGGTGGCCTCACAATCTACTGCTCACCTAAACCTGAAACCTGGACACTGCCCTTAATTCCTCCCCCATCAGTATCCTAATATCACCTTAACCATCCACTCTCTCTCTCCCACTGTCACCAGCTTATTCCTGCCATCATCATTTCTGGCCTGGATTTCCATAACAATCTCTTAACTGGTAAATCTGCTTCCAATACATTCCCTGCCACCTCACCACCATAGGGATCTTTCTAGAGTACAGGTCTTAGATGTCATTCCTCTGCTAAATTCACTTAATCAGGACTCTCACTGCCCTCAGGATAAAGTCCAAACTTTGTACAGCCTGACAAGGCCCTTTGTGATGGAGACCATCATCTGTCACCATAATCTCCTCTATTTTTGCACACCTGACTGAATGCGCTCTATTTACATCTTCTGTCCTCTCTGCTTAGAGTACCTTTGCTCCTCACCCCTACACACTCCTGGATCTATTAAGCTTTTGGTTAAGCTATCACCTCCTGCCCTGGTCAGGTGGCTCAGTTGGTTGGAGCATCATCCCCCACATCAAAAGGTTGTGGGTTTGATCCCTGTTCGGGGCACATATGGGAGGCAACCAATCGATGTTTCTCACATAAATGTTTCTCTCTTTCTCTTCCTCCCCCTTCTCTCTCTCTAAAATCAATAAAAAGATATCCTTGGGTGAGGAAGAAAAAAACAAAGACATCACCTCCATTGAGAAGCATTCTCTGCCTTCCCAACCTGGTACAAGTGCTCCTTGTACTTCCCATGTCACAGCATTTAACATGCTGAATTGCAATAGCAGGTTTACTCATCAGTTTTCTCCAATGAACTAAAAATACCTTCAAGGAGAGACATGTCTTGTTCATTATATCCCCAATGATCAGTCCATTCTAGATTATCAGTAAATATTTGAAGGGTAAATGGATGCAATTATCTTAAAAATCTCCTTCTCGGTTTCCTGACTCTAAATTATAAAAAGAGATCTCATCAGCCCAATGTGGGTCAGTTTCTAACCCTGGTCAAATGAGCTGAGTTGAGGTTGTAAGGGGAAGGGTGGACTCCCTTAGAAAAGAGTGTGGGGTAGAAGCAATGGAAGCATGCTGACTAGAATTATACAATGTCCTTCACTGAAATAATAAAGCTACATTTTATTTTGAAATCATACATTGTGTATGTTCCCCTAATCCCTACAGCCTCCTCCCGTTAGTTTATTATAAAGAAGTGAAACTGTACTTTCATTATAACACATAAAATTTATATAATCACTTCTCAATAGTCACTCATCCATCCAGTCACAAATATTAATAAGTGCCAACTATGGGCTAAGCTAAGTATTGGATCGATAGTGGGAAATAAAACAAAATCCTTGTTCTCACGGTGCTTACTTTAAAAAATACACTGATGTATAATTATCAATGATTAAATTTACTATGAAAGAAAAAAACAGGGTGATAGAGAAAATAATTGGGGGATGATTCAGATATGGGGATCATGGAAGACTTCTTAGAAAAAATTACATTTAAGCTCAGACCTCGCTTCTTTAGGAAGAATGACTCAGGGTACTGAATTGAGGAAGGTAGGGAGGGCAAGAGTAGAATTGGAGACCTCAAGGTATTATAATGGCAGTTTCAGCAAAAGGCTAGAATAGTGGTAACTGTGATGGAAAGAAGTAGATGGATTCAGGACATGTTTGGAGATGGAACTATTTGCACTTCTGATAAGTTGGAACAGAAGGAGATGACAAGAATAACAGTTGGTGTAGAGGTTAAGCATGTAGATTCTGATGTCAGATCATCTGCGTTTAAATCCTAGTTCCACCATTAGTAAACTGTAACCTTGGGCAAATTACTTAACCTCTCTGTGTTTTGGTTTCTTGATCTGCAAAGCCGATGATAATAATGGAAGTTCCCTTACATATTTGTTAGAAAGATTAGACTGGTATTATATGTAAAACATTTCAGGCATTGTCTGGTCTATTAGTAGGTTTTCTTACAAACTAAGAAAGAGGAAAATTTTCAGGTCTCTGACTTTAGCATTGGAATAACGCAGCTGAGATTTATCGAGATGGGAAAGACCAGTGGAGGAAGAGATTTTGTCAGAGTGAAGATCAGAGTTCAGCTTTAGATACAAGTTTGGGATTGCTGCAAACTTTTTGGACATCTTTGGATAGGAGTCTGATCTTAGAAGAGATCCCAGGGCTGGAGATGTCGGTCTGTGAGACTTCAAAAATTTAGAGACCAGGAATAAAAAAGACAAACAAAGGAAAGTGTGTAAAGTGTAATAACAGGGCCAAGGACTGAGTCATGACACTTCTCACAGCTGAGCAGAGAAGAAGCCGACAAATGATTTAGGCACAGTGCTATCATGCACGCACATTAGACAGTGGAACAAAAACTTAAGGAACTGAAACAAAGGACCTCCCTTCCATCTCCAGTTAATGGAGCCTAAAAATCTAATTCTTGGTTTAGTCTTGTTAAATTGATTTTGTGGCCTCTTCTGTTACTCATTTGAAATCCAAAGATTTAAAATAAAATATGGGGCATTTGGAGATTTAGGTGCTTTTGGTGGCTGGATCTTTAAATGGTGGTGAGGACAGAAGTTAAACTTGAAGATGTAGTTAAACTTGAACCAGATGACAAAATGTCTTACAAGCTGTTAAGGAGCTTAGATTTGATAACAATGAGGAGCCATTAAAAGGTATTAAACAAGCCCTAGCTGGTTTGGCTTAGTGGATAGTGTGTCAGCCTATAGACTGAAGGGTCCCAGGTTCAATTCCAGCCAAGGGCACATGCCCAGGTTGCAGGCTTGATCCCCCGGCGGGGGGGGGGAGGCAGTCGATCAATGATTCTCTCTCATCATTGATGTTTCTATCTCTTTCTCCCCTCTCCCTTCCTCTCTGCAATAACTATATATATATATATATATATATATATATATATATATACACACATATATATATAATTTTTTAAAGGTATTAAACGAGTGAATCATGATCATTTTGCATTTTAGAAAGATCACTCTTGAACAGAGTAGAGAATGGTTTGGAAAGGAGCAAAACCAGAAGCTGGGAGGCCAGTGATGTACCTGCAGCAGTGACCAGGATAGAAAAGGCCGTCGGGGAATAAGAGCCCTTCAGATTGGAGTGATGACCACAGTGAGGAACAGATGGGGCTAGGTGATTGAGTAGATAGAGAGGGCTAGAGAGATGACACCCAGGCTTCTGGTTACTTATCAGACTAGTCTGCGCCTTTAAACATTTTCCCAAACACGTACTTATGCTTTACACAGCATCCTCAATGCTTTCTGGAACGATAACCCTTTAATTTTCAAATATGTTCACATCCTGTCCCCCGATGAATGCACACAGTCATTAAGTAGCTCAAATGGAAAATAAACATGCAGATTGACTTCATTTAGGCTCAGTTCTCTGGGCCCCAGGCCTGGGTAGAGGAAACTAATTCTATTACCTAAACCACAGAGGCTGAAATCCTCCAGACAAAGAAGAAAATACCCCAGTGATTGACTTGGTCTCTGCATCATTTAGCTTAACTAAATATAAAAGTGTTAATATGCTAGACCTTATTTGCAAAAGAAAATAATTTAGCTCATCATTATGAGAAAAAGCCCATGTTTCAAATAGCAATATTTTTGTAATAAGTAAAAAGTCCCCTGACCAATTCTGTTTAATCTATTCAGATCTCTGTT
The DNA here is from genome assembly GCF_000147115.1 of Myotis lucifugus. Taxonomy (NCBI): domain Eukaryota; kingdom Metazoa; phylum Chordata; class Mammalia; order Chiroptera; family Vespertilionidae; genus Myotis; species Myotis lucifugus. The sequence goes on along the minus strand of NW_005871048.1, from coordinate 35,703,544 downwards.
AATAGGGAAGATTTTCTAATGACCTAGTCCTAGCCCAACACTGCTGGCTGTATGCTGACTTGATTTGCAGCTATACATAAATATACATACATAATAGATGGCTGGGTGCTCAAGGGCCCAGGTGAAGGCATTTTTACTTCTAGATATCTTTCCCATCTCTGTCATACTGTTTACAATTATCCTATTCATCATTCTTTTCTTCTCACACTTCCCAATCCTCTCCTGCTGGTCTTCCATGAATCTATTCCTATCTAACACTCCACTGAAACTTCTCATCAAGGTCACAGATGACCTCCATTTTGCTAAATCCAGTGGCCAAGTCTTGGTCCCTGTCTTATATGATCCATCAGCTGTATTCATTGCAGTCAATCACTCCCTCTTTCTTGGCGCACATTCTTCATGAGGCCTCAAGAACACTACATTCTTTTGATTTTCCTCTGATCTCATTGCTGCTTCTCTCCCT
>NW_005871048.1:35682623-35702981 GCF_000147115.1 Myotis lucifugus | reverse complement strand
TCTCTCTGACTTAAACCCCCTTGATGATCTCATTCTGTCTCATGGTTTTAAATAACATCTTTATCCTGATGACTCTTCTATGTGTATCTCCAAATTTGTATCTCCTGAACTCCAGACTCATATCTACTCAAGTGTTTACTCAACATCTCCACTTGGATGTTTGAGACCCCACAAACTCAACCTTTCAAACACAGAACTCCTAATCCCCCTCAAAAGCTATTCTACTGTCTTCCCTGTCTCAGTTGATGGCAACTTGATCCATCCAGTGCTCATGTCAAAAGTCTTAAAGTCACTTGACTTCTCTTTCTCGCACAACTCACATTTATAATCAGTCAAGAAAACTTGTTGATAGTACCTGCAGAATATATCCAGAATCCAATCCTTCTTACAACTGCTCATTCACCTGAACCACCACAATCTCTTAGCTGGGGTACTATAACATAGTCACAACTTGTCTTCCTGCTTATATCCTATCCCCAGTGCTAAAGCTCAAGTAATCCTTTTAAAAAGTAATAGTGATATCACCTCGTTACACAAAGGCTTACAAATGCCTACAAGTTCTTACCTGGTCTGCTCTCAGCCCTAAGCTCACTGACCTCATCTTTTTTACTTTCCCCTTTGCTCATTCCCTATTTCTCAGACATGCCAGACAAGCCCTACCTTGGGGCCATTACTCCACCTATACCCAATGCCTAGAAGGCTCTTTGTCAGATATCTGCAACCCAACACTTCTTTCAAGTCTTTGTTCGAATGTCATCTTCACAATGAAGTCTACCCTGCCATATTTAATACTGTCACTTGCCACCAACCCCAGCACTCCCAGCCCTCTTATCCTGCTTTATTTTTTTCTTTCCCATAACATTTATCACTTTCTACTATATTATATCATCTGCTTATTCATTAGGTTCATTATTAATTGTCTCCTCTGCTATAATGTAAGTACCACAAGGACAGAGATCTGTTTTGTTCATTGATATATCCTCAGTACCAAGAACAATGCCTGGAACATAGGAGGCACTCAGTAAATACTTGTTGAATGAATTTTTTAGCCATAGGGGTTCCTGTTACAGGCAAATATTATTGGGACAGGTGACACATTTAGCTTCAAGCTTCCAGTTGAGCCACTAACACATCTTATAAGCTAGAACTGGAACTACAAGTGACATATCTTTGACATCTCTCCTTTACAGCTCATTCCTTCAACATATTCTTTGCACCAGTGTTCTGGTCTTCTCCTCAGGATGGGGAATAGGTACAGTCAACATCACTTGCTTAGGTTTGTCCTCCCTAGAATAATTTGGTCCTTTTCCTCTTCATTTCTCTGGGGTCCTCACTCTGACCCAGTTCGGCAAGTCCATCTAACTGAAAAAATGAGAAGTGGTGTCTCCATTAAAAAAAAAAAAAAAAAAAGGAGATTCCTAAATTAGGCCAAATCTATAGCCTTGAACAAATCTGATTTAGCTTATTGACATCTAGAGAAAATACAAATGGCCACTAGACTTTTATAACAAGAGAGAAGGATAAGGGATAGTAGGAAACCCAAGCAAAGGGATGGGATAGGAGCTCAGTGTTACTAGAGGTTAACATGAGAGCACTGGAAGCAAGAGAGACGAGCATGGATGGAAGGAATGGACCTCATGGGGCAGCCATTGTGAGACACAGATCTTATTTTGGCTTAAGCTGGACTCCTGTGTTAACTCACCAAACGTTTTATGGGGCCACCATAGTGCTGCTGGATAACCTAGAGGAAGCTGCTCCAAGAATTCTTGGAAACACCCACTGAATGAGAAATGCCCGTAGAAATATAGCAAATAATCTTCCCTGCTAAAGCTTTTCTGAAGATTCTAGGCCACTTCCACAGTGCTCTCTATACTATAACACTCTAATAACCATATGGATCAACTAGAGGGGAGCTGAGTTCTTGCTTCATTAAGTACTGGGATCTTGCGCATAATAAATCCTCAAAAACTCTGCTTCTTACATAGCACTGAATTTAACCTTGGTCCAAAAAAAAGAAATCAACACTGAAAGTATCAAATCATAGTAGTGGGCATATGTAAGCATTCGATAACCATTAGCTCCTGCTTCCTACCTCTCTTATTCTCCTCTGGTACCCAACCCGTCTCCCCCCTCCCCCCAAAACCTCCTTTGAGATGACTGTTTCATGTTTGTCTCTTTCATGGTGTATCTGTATTTCTTATTTGGCCCCAGATGTCAGATTGGCTTGCATTACTCCAGGATGAATCATTTGATTTCCTGTCCATGTTCCTAACCTTTCCAGCTCCTCTTGTATCATTTCTCAGTCATCCCTGCTGTTTACAATACCTCTCAATTTAAAGCCATCTGCAAATCTCATTAACGAAACACTGATCCCTCTCCCCCACAATCACAGGACATGTTGAATAAAACAAGACCTAACATCAATTCTCTTCCTTCCATTTGAGGTACTAGCACCCTAAGGTACTTTAATTTATTACCATTTTTAATATGACTATATTATGCATGTGCTCCTATTCTCTGCAAATCTAATATGAAAATCAGGATTAATCATTTTTTAAATTGCTATTCACTTTACAAAAAATTTAATACCTTTAACTAATCATATTTCTGAGTATTCTTACTCTTTACCTTACAAAAAATAATCACTCAACTTTTCAAGGCTAGGTATAGACTTGGATATAGGTATTTAATGTCCTTTCACCACTTCAGTTTGTAAGAAATTGCTTCTTAGTAGAGTTTTGAGAAAACTTAAATTCTTCTATTTTAATAGTGAGCTTCTGAGGAACCCACCACTTTTCTCACTGCTGATTCACTGGATCTTGGCTTCAACTTTTCTCACTCTTTTTCCTGATATACTAAAAATGTTTTCAAGTCTTCCTTCCTTCCTCAAAAACTTTTTGAACCTTTTCAATGTTCCAAGCATTGTGCTAGGTGTGGGGAAAATAGAGCTCCATCTTTTATGATGTTCTTGATCCAGCAAAGAACCTGAGGGAAGTAACATTGTTGGCACCTGCCATATTCTGGATCTGCGGTGTGTTGTCCCATTTACCAGTAGACCACACGGAAGCCCCATTTTACAGATAAGAAAACATGTTGCAGAGAAGTCCAGAGATTTGCCTTTTATGTGGAATATGAATAGACAAGTCACAGAAATACAAATGGACGACAGCCATATGGGGAAACATATTCAACCTTACTAATTATCAAATAAATGCAAATTAAGTAAATAAAAATATTATTTTTTACCCATGAAGTTAGTGAAGAGAGAAGGAATGTGTGAAGCTGGTGGGGTTGCAGTAATAAGGCTCCTCCATAGGGCTGCAGAGAATATAAAGTTCAGTCTTCCTGAAAAACAATTTAATATGTAGCAAGGACCATTACAAGAGGAACTTACTTTAATGTCCCTCACAAGGGAATGAAATAAACAATGCTACATTTATACAATGAAATTACACATAGCTTTTAATAATCATGTAGAATATGTAATGACCTACAAGATTTTCTGAATACTAAGTGAAAAAGCATATTACAGAATAGTACATACTATGGGATTACAATATATACAGGGTTGTTCATGTGTGTGAGTACTAGTATATAGAAAAAAAAAGACTGGAAGCATAGATACCCATGTTAACGGGGTTTTCATAAGAGGTGGAATGGGGCTCTTTCTATTAGTATCTTCTAAATTTGAATCATTAAAAAAACAAACACATAAAAATGTTCATTCATTCAGATTCAGTTATTCCACTGCATTGCAATAAACAGTAATGCAGATTAAGAATAAAGTAATTTGCTCAAATCGCCATTTTGGTATCTTGTGTTAAGCCTGGCTTTCAACTCTAAAGTCCACTGTCTTTCTACATCCCATTCTTCATCTCCATAGTTCCAATTATATCATATCTAAACTTCTGTGTGTGTGTGTGTGTGTGTGTTTTCCTCTTAATTTCTACTCCTACTATACCTCTTCTCACCTTTTTCTAAACCATTCTAGAAGTAAAATAGTCACCCTCTGAATTAGTTGCTATATGTAATATAAAATGTAAAACATCTTCATCAGATAGATGAAAAAGGAAATTTCCTCCCTCATGGTAAAACTGGGACAACCCATATCAGAATAGGCACAATCTGACAGTCTTCAAATAAGTTAGTTTGCTTCTTGCATTTAAAATAAAACTGAAATCTGTTTGATCTTAACTGTGATATTTAGTGTCATCTTTCTACACAAAAAGATTTCTTAACTTTTTCAAAGTGGGAATTCTTGAAAGGATCACCTTTCCCAAACTAGGATCTGAGCAACCAATTCTTAATTGTATTTGCACATGTTAACATTTTCCTATTCTTTTCACTCCCTTACTCAAAAAGTAGGATAAATGTAATAACCTCTTTCCCACTTGGAAGAGTACTTTTGGAGCCTTGAGTTGGCTGTGTTGGACATTAGAAATGTCTTTGATGATGCACAGCTGTCTTCACTTCTTAATCACACAGGTCTAACGCATTCCAGGAGGCTGACTAATGTACCTAGAGAAAGGGACCCTAGTTTCTCATTCTTTCTCCTGAAGTCTTATCAGTTAGATCAAGAAGGGACCAGTTTCTCCTTTGCTCTACAACTGGAAACTTTCTTACAAGATGATATTGAGTCAGACAGATCCTTACATTTCCCCACCACCACCCCTCCTTGTTCTCATAGCCAGTTCTCTCTAACATATGGGCAGCACTCAGTGATCTCACAGGTTCCCTTGATCTCAATCTTTCTGCTATGGAGATTCACGGACAAGACCCCAATATGGCAAAACTTAAGTTTTCCTACCAATAGCTTCTATTAGTGGCAAAGGAAAAACAGAGCACTGTTTATCTTGTAGCCTACCCTCACTGGACAAGTAGTTACCCAGGAGTTTCTGAGCACCCAAAATGTTTCCAGACCAAAGTCAAGCCTCTGAGCTGGGCAATTAAGAAGCAAAGTTTCTGAAGTTCTTTGTTGTATGGTTCTCTGGTTTGTGACTCCAAATGCTGTCTTCCCTCAAAAGAATTCCATTATTCCATGATACTATTCTTTCCTGCTCTTTTGCTGAAGATAAGTGTTCGTTGTCATCCACCTCAATCCACCCAAGGACTGTTCATCTGGAACCCAAAGTTCATAAGCAACTAAGATTTGTGTTCTTTAGGGATAGCGGGCATCTCATATGAGAAAAATACATACTTACCTGAACAGCTCTACTTGGAAGACTGATGCATTTTACTATATGTAAATTATACCTCAATTTAATAAAATACATTCTAACGAAGATACTCATTCTCTCAGGGAACCTGCCCTTACTTGACTAACAGCTCTACCTCGGTTCTCTATACCCATATATCCTACTCCGGCCAATGTTGCTCAATAGTTGAGCATCAACCTGTGAACCAGGAGGTCATGGTTTGATTCCCAGTCAGGGCACATGCCGGGGTTGCAGGCTTGGTCCCTAGTAGGGAACATGCAGGAGGCAGCCAATCAGTGATTCTCTCTCATCACTGATGTTTCTATCTGTCTCTCCCTCTCCTTTCCTCTCTCTGAAATCAATAAAAACATTTTTTTTTAAAAGCAGAAAAAAACATATCTTCCCTCCTAACTAAAATTGCACTGTTTTTCTCAGTGTATGTCTTCCATTCAATCACATGGGACATTGCTGGACTATCTAGGTGGGTAAAAGGGAAACTTTTCAAAAACTTAGACTGCCAAAGGGATTGTGGGGAGCCGATATAGGGTTAAGCCTCGGACTGACCTGTTAGCAAAATCACAAACAAGTCTTCTTCCGAGTCTTAAACAACCCAATCCGAGAGGTAGCCGCTGATTTACACGCGCTGTCATTTAAAATAAAAATGGGGGAATTTGCCGGAAGCCGGTCCACCCTTGCTGCTTGACACAGTCACTGCAGGGAAGAAACATCTGCACAGCATATGTTTCAAGGGACCTGGCGTATATGGCATACTGTTCTTAGTATGTTTGCTCCCCTTCTTAGCGCTGTGTGTTTTAACCAAGGTCACCTCTCCGAGAAAGGTTGTTTCCCCAGGTGGGATTTTTCCCTGGAGTTAGGGATTAACAGGACTAAGGAAGGGAATAAAACCCCTTAACTAAGTGCCAGGCGGGTAATTAATCACTTTAACTACAAACAATCACTTAGGATAATCTCCTTCAGTTACTTCCTTGTAGCTTAACAGAACAATAGAGTAGTGACTTTGGAATGGAGATAACAAACGCCCTAACCATTGGAATAGAATGGATAGGATTAAAATCAACTGGTATAACTACAGATGTAATAGGAGAAAAAAAAAAGAACCTCGCTATGCTGATCAACTGAACGCTGTCTCCGTGTCATTCCTTCTTCGCCGACTCCGTCCACACCTTTGGGAACCCCTGGACCTGCTGGGGCTGGACCCCAACAAGGGATGAGATAACTGTAGCCCTGAGAAGTTGTGTGAGTTGTCTGGGGTCATGCACGTACCAGTGGTCTAGGGAGCAGGCCTCTAACCTCACTTGGCCTGGGTGGAAAGAGCACAAGTGATCTCAATGCACCATAGAAGAATAAACATTTTAAAAAGAACAATCCCCTACCTAGCTCAGTCCCAACACTAACTGTTTCAACCACCCAAAAATTCACCTCAAAGAATAAATAATATCAAGTCAGGATTTAATAAACATCCAGGCAATTTGAGATTTTATTGTGAAAACAGCTATTTTGACATTATATCCAGTTTCTCATTTATCAGAATAAATTCTTTACAACATTATCTTCATCACCACTTCTGGGCATTTATATATAGTCTCTGAGTAAAATATACTCACACTAGACAAAGCTAGAATATTGAAATTATGACCAAAATTGCTTATTTTAAGATTGTTTATAACAAAACCATAGTATTTGTACTGGAACTGATATTTAAAATGTTTACCATTCAAAGATAAGCTTGGTGGATCAAAGCCAATAATTATGTACACACATATATTTCTTACTCATCTTCTCTGCTGTCCTTCTTCCAGAAAGCTAAAGTTACATCCAAACACCTCAAATTTCCACTTCAAGACAAACAGAAAAATGGAAAGACATTATTTCCTATTTTACAAAATAAGACATAAAGTCAAAAGAGAAATAAAACTCATCTTTATGCAATTAACATAAAAGCTTGAGTACACCTTTCCTTCGCCAAGAAATAAAGATGCCAGCAATGCAAAAGGAGCCAACAGTGCAAAGAATGAAAGGCCAGCACTACCTTCTCTGTAGTTCAGGACTCGCTAAGGACTGATGCAAATTCTGGCACGTCATTTTCCTTAATCTCCAAGGATCTGGGATATATAAACTCAATGATTAAAAGGCATTTCTCCGACTTTGCATGAGGAAAACTGAAGAATCAGAACAAAGGTTCAACTGCTTTTCACGTAGCTAGATGTTCCCCATTACACAACTCAAAACTCAAAGGCAAGCTTTCCATCCAATGCACTCCAAAGCATGGCAGGTGTTCCGAATCTGCAACTGTACACACTACAGAAGACAGACAAAAGCATCCTTGTACCTGATGAGTAATCTGGTTTTATACTGGAAATGAAATTAAACATACTTAGTCCTCTGCAATGTGGAGGCTAGTGAGGTTTAAAATGTGGGGAATAGAGAAACTGCTGAGAATTTAATAAGAACTATAAAACCTCATGCCAGAAAATTCACACAAAAAATATACAATTCATGTTTAGACTATGTCTTCAGGAATGTCTATCAGAACTTGAAAACATTAACCTTCCTTTGCTTTGTCCTTAAAGCAACTAAACTTTCTAGGACACTGTGTGTGTGTGTGTGTGTGTGTGTGTGTGTGCATGTGTGTATGTGTGTATACACATACTTATATACTAGTATGTGCATGTGTATACATACTTATGTGTGTACATATTATTTATATATATAAATAAATTGTATGTGACTTTAGTGCTATAAAAACGGTTTGGACGATTGTTCTGGAATTCCAAGTTGATTCCCTCTGTCTCCTAGATGCCTATGAACTGGTTAGTTTTCTGAAACCACCAGTTCACAGGCCGACTGGGATTCTAGGGAAAGGGTGCTCGACTGGCCATGGGTCTACCATGTGCCTACCTAACCAACCAGCACACCTGCAGCCACCCATCTCTCAATTTATGGTCCAACGGGGTCTTGACCTGTCTCTTCCCATGTACCACCATTCACTAGAGGGACACCAATGGGAAACCTTCGAAGTGAGCACAAACACCCAAGACACTCTAGGGCAGCATTTCCCTAAGTGTATTTCTCAGAACACAAATCTCACAAAACACCTATTTAAAGAAATCCACATAAAAATAAGATACAGGTACTTCTTGGAGACTGAAACCACACAATAGCCTATCAAAGGTTCTGAAAGGCCTGCAGTAACTCAACTTTGTCTAACCCGACACTTCCCAAATTTATTTGACTTTATTCATATAATAACGATATATGCTGCCAAAATACACCTTTAGGAACTACTTCTCCAAGAAACTAAAAGATGTCTTTAAAAAACTTACAGTATAATTTCTAATCAATAATGAAGATACAAAACGACTTATTTTCCTGTATAAAGAAACTACTTTGTTTTGCTCTGAATACTTTTCTATCAAAACAAAAAAACCCATTCCCCTCTCTATTTAAAAATGTCCAAGTCAAAGTTACCCTTTCTTGTATCATTGTTCAAGAATGTTAATTCTCATCATTGGCCCCTTCATCTGGAACAAATAGCTGCTGTCTATTTTTGATTCTGAGATTACCTCTCCACCTCAGTCACAATAGTTTTAAGTCTAGGGCAGGTAATCTGCATCCCAACTACATCCCAACAAGAGTTTGGGCTAAATTATTTTGCAAACCCTTATAAAAATATGAAAACATTGAAATGTAAATTCCACAGAACTGAACAAGAAGAAAGGCAAAAGATATAATTCCTAACACCAACAACATATACAAAAGTCCATCCTCACAACCCAAATTATACTCTGTGGCTGTGCTCAGGATTTCAATTAATAAATAAGAAAACCAAGCCAAAGTCAATTACTAAATCCCTGTGAGCCTAAACCAGTGGTCGGCAAACTGCGGCTCGTGAGCCACATGCGGCTCTTTGGCCCCTTGAGTGTGGCTCTTCCACAAAATACCACGTGCGGGCGCACATGTACAGTGCGATTGAAACTTCGTGGCCCATGTGCAGAAGTTGGTATTTTGTGGAAGAGCCACACTCAAGGGGCCAAAGAGCCGCATGTGGCTCGAGAGCTGCAGTTTGCCGACCACTGGCCTAAACAAAAAACACACAGGCATGCTGCACCTTCTTCATTAGAGCGTGAACAACTCTGTGCGGTTAGAGAGGTAACACAGGCAAAGCAAAGGACTACCACCTGGAGACACAGAACTATTTTCAAAATATTTTATCCTCAAGAGTAAACCTAGGTACCAAAGGAAGAAAAAGATGAAAACATTTGTCTTTTTTATGCCTTTTTAATACAAATCATAAATGACAGTTGATGTGGGATCTTTATCAAGTGGGAATTGCCTGACAATTTTCTAATACTATACCACAAATATAAACACAAAAATAGTCTCTTTTATATTCTCCTCCACCATCACCTCCAAAAGAAGTAGGTCACAGCATTTTGTTTAAGACTGTGGACCATTTAGCTCAACAAACTTGAACTTTATACAAAGCATATCCTGATCACAAGCTCTCTGTCCAGTCTGGAAAGCTGTTTCTAGGTATGCAGCATCTCTGCGGTGGTTTGTGCTCACTGATAGCTTCCTAATATCTCACTGGCTTATACCAAAAGAGCTCAACTAAGTAAACCAACATATAAATTTCCACCTATCTAAACTACATTTTGCATCTTAGAAGTAGTCTGGAAGCATCATGGCCTATGTAGTGTAAGGCTAAATGCAGTTCAAAGCAGGAATGACCAAAAGGAAATAAATCATATTTAGTCATCTTTACTAATAAAGGACAAATACTTGTTATTCTAAAACTAGAGGCCCAGTGCACGAATTCGTGCACGGGTGGGGTCCCTCGGCCTGGCTGGCAATCGGGGCTGATCAGGGCTGGCCGGCCAGCCGGCCAGGGGAGGGCCCGCGGGAGGTTGGCTGTGGGAGTGCACTGACCACCCGGCCAGCCGGTGGGAAGGGACCACAGGAGGTTGGCTGAGGGAGCACGCGTCATAGCAATCAGTCGACCGGTTGTAACGGTCACTTAGGCTTTTATATATATAGATGATGTCTTTTGATTCAACTTTCAACACATGAATTCTTACAGTATGCTTATTGGCTGAAGTCTGTGTTGTAAGAGCATGAGCTCCCACATTCTTATAAAAACTTAAATACATTTTTGTTATTCATGGCCATTAGTGGTTTTATTGACATAAAAACTTACATAGCCCAGTATTATTTCTTTACTTTGCCTATAGAGAAATTTGGAATTAAATTTACCATTCAATTTTATAATCTGTTAGTGTTGGGATAGCTCTTTCTCCCACAAATTTTTTATTTTTTTAAATTTTTATTTTTATTGCCTGTTTTACATGTGTTTGACAATTGTAAGCCACTTCAAATGCGTTTTGGAAGTTTTAATACAAATCATAATGAAAATGACAAACCCTGACTAAAGCATAAACAGATGTCTAGTCAATGTGCTAACCAACCTCCTCCAACATACATCAGTCCTAGAAGACAACACAAAGCCCTCTGGTCATGATTTCTAATGTAGAAATATTCATATGGATTTTGGATTGCTGGAAACTAAAGAAGATTAATGCATAATGTGTGCATATTCACTCTCTCCCACCTGTTGCAAAACTTACATGAAATTCATTAGTTACTTTCCCTAAATGCATCCAAACAGATGAATAAGATATTGAAGACCACCTTGTTTCTCACTTTTAAAAAGAAATATTAAAAAAAAAAGGAGAAATATTTACAAGACTCCTACATAAATAGTTACTGAAATACAGAACAAATTGAGAGGATGCAGGTCAAACACAAATGAGCTCACATGAGACAAGTCTTGACTGCAAAGCTGTTTTCTTAGCCTGTGGGTTTCTGCAGGATGTGATAAGGTTTGCTGAGCACCATAGTAATCTTTTAAGACACTAATCAAACACAGGGTCCTATATTTTAAAAATCCCAGAAGTGGTTTTAGGACAACAGAAGCACCTCAGCCACTAAAGTAAGATTCTATTATAAGTAAAATTACTTGCACAGCAAATCCTTTAACAGTTCAGCATCCAATAAATAGAAAATATGCTTAAAAATGTACTGCTATTCCCAATTATTCCACTGGATCCTTTAACTATAGTTAAACTACATAAAAAATAATTAGTTGTCATGAAACTTTTAATTACATGATATGCTTATTATGAAAGAGCACTGGTGTGAGCCAAGCATGATGAACTTGGACTGGCACACAGTAGGTACTTCTATTACTCTAGTGGGGTTCCTTTTCAGTAGTGTCTAAGAAAGGGACAAGTTTCAATAAAACTTTACAGCCTGGCATAATAACCATGAGCAACACATTCAGTTCTCCTGAAATCAATTCCAGAAAGAGATGATCAAAGTTAAAGATATACTAAAATACAAAGGTCTAAAGTTGCCACATTCACCCAATAAACTAAAAGAGCCCTTACTAACCTAGATTGAACATGTCAACAAATACTAATGTAATACTGAAGTGCATATGGTCAGATTTATATTTATATAACCACTTTTAATATTTACATATGGTACTAACCCCCCCAAACAATTAGTCTTATGAGAGCATAATTAAAAAGCACATTCCTCATTGCTTTTTACAATTAAATACAGGCTTTTCTATGGAAGTAAATAGAATATTAGGATAATATATTTTTCCTAACGTCTAAAATTAGGCATCTAATTTCTAAAAAGAAGTAAAAGGCCTCAGCCATAGGACCATATATTAGTTATTTATACTGCTTTAAGAAAACTAAAATTAATAAATTAGCTTGAATAAATTAAGAGTGCACATTCAGAACAGAATTGTAGCTTTTGGTCAGCAACATGTGAACCATGTTTTAGCACAACAGAAGCACCTCAGCCACTAAAATAAGATTCTCTTATAAGTAATTTTTCTTTGCAAAAGGCAAAAATCTGCCAAGATTAAGACTGGTTGTTGTTTTTTAAATATATACAGTACATTATGTTTTCTTCCCCCCCTCCCCCCAAGTTCATTTAGTATTTATTTTGGTGGTATTTAAAGTGCATTGCCAGCTAAAAGACAAGCTTCCTAATTTAAAAAAATAGATGTCACAGAAAGTTTCTCTTGCTTTAGAGTCTTCCTCATACCTATTAGCAGCATTTTCTTTTTGTTTTCACACAATTAGTATAAGAGATTACTGCAATGATCATATGACTTTGACACAAAGCATGCTGTCTGTCAGGGTGATAGCCGCTGTAAGGAATCGCTTTCTTCTGCTGCTGGAGTCAATTTAAGTGTTGGCAATTTCCGAGGAGGAAGTTGAGGGCTTTGGCGAAGATTGTCATCCATCTGTGGAAAGCACAAAAGGTACATCTGACTAATGGCTGTGGCACCCCTTATGTGGACTGCGGCTCCCCATCCAAACTATAGCCTAGAAGAGTACAGAACCATATGTCTCTAAAACTGCCAGAAACCTTTTTCTTGCAAATAATCTCTCAAGAATTCTAAATGTCATACCTCAAATACCAGCTGAATCAGTATATGTAAAAAGCAATATAGCTCATCCTTGGTGCCTTCACAATATTATAGTAAATCCACAAAATGAATGTTCTGTTGAACTCAACCATAGCATGACTTGGTTTAAGAGGTCTTCTAATAGTAAAAGCAATACTTCTGTTATTAAGCTCCACAGTTTACACAGTTTGTACACATACAACACCTCATTTGTTTTTCCCAACATCATTGTGAAGGAAAAAACAGATACGATCACTCCCTATTTTACAGATTAGCAAAATAAAGCTCAGAATGGTTAAGGAATTTGCATTCAGTTGCAAAGCTAGTATCAGAGCTGACATTTGAACGTATGTCTTCTAGAGAAACAAATTAATATGGAGCACACTGAAAACATGTCCAAGGGTTTCAGACTTACCCTTAGGAGTACATTAGCATCCCTGGAAACACTAGGAGAGGCGTTATTTAGAACTGAGTCAGATCTTAGAAAACTACCTTTAACCAGAGCACCCTGCAAACAGGGCTCAAGACTCCAGTGCTGGTGCTGAGCTCACTGTCAGTTTCACTTCAAAAAGACAGCTGCCATCAAAGATTCAAAGCCAACAGAATATAGCATCTTTTTACCCACTTGATATGCATGTTTTTTAGAGTTTTGAACACAACTTCCTCTTATCTTCTCAAGATGCTCTTAAAAGCAGAGTGCAAATGTTTCAGCAGAGGTACATAGGACTTGCAGGACAGGAAAGAGAATAAAAGATTAACTTTTAATTTGCCAATGAAAAGAGTATCTCCAGTGAATTCTTTGAATCAACTGTGTTAAGATGTCTTCTTTTCCTTGCCAAAACTAAGTTCCTGAAACATAACTCTTAAAAAAAAAAAAAAACCACTCTAGATTTTCTGTCCAAACAGTGAGCAATAGTAGCCATTAGGATTTGTTGCTCTAATGCAGCGGTTCTCAACCTGGGGGTTGAACGACCCTTTCACAAGGGTCGCCTAAGACCATCAGAAAACACATATATAATTACATATTGTTTTTGTGATTAATCACTATGCTTTAATTATGTTCAATTTGTAACAATGAAATTGAGGGTCACCACAACATGAGGAACTGTATTAAAGGGTCGCGGCATTAGGAAGGTTGAGAACCACTGCTAATGACTTGTAGCATACAGTGAGGCAAACTGAACAGCAGGTATGAAGGGGTGGGGCAATGCTGAAATAGGGTCAAAAAACTTCTATATATTGATGATGACCCAAGATGAAGTGTACATGAATTTGCCGCATATAGAAAATGGAAACTATACTGGACAGCTTTCACTTAGCAGATAATAGTTTCAGAAATCTTTCCATTATCCATACTTAACAGAATATATTTCCTCTCATGAGAGTTACTGGTTTGGACAAAGAATTAAAACAAACTAGGCTTTTACTTAGCTTACCCAAACTTTAGTAATGAACTCTTACAATTTTACTGCTGTTTTACTCACTTCTCAAGTTCTAACAACACATAAAATACAATAAAAAGGAACAGAACTGTCATTCCAGAGAGTGGCACTTATAAACCTAGTAGTACTAGTAATGGATACATAATCTCATCCATGAGTTAGATGGCTGACTAACTGCAAAGCCCATGCTGGATTCCGATTTCTAGGGTTCAAACAACCTCTCTAACTCTTGTCGCCTGAATGATCTTGGGCAGATCACATAAGCTACTCTTGAAGCTTTAGTATCTTCATCTGTAAAATGGGGATGATAGAGGACTTGTACGCATAGATTAAATGAGATAACTCTTATAAAGCTAATACAATATAGTGCCTCTTACTGCTAGCCAGTGTTATTAGGGTACACTGCCCCATTAGTTTTTGAAAGAATTAAGTATTGTTTAAGGATAAAAGCTAGCTTACCAGACACTTGCGGGGGAGGGGAGGAGAAATGCATAACTCTTGTAATTTCCCAATTAGAATCACCCTTGAAATTTTCATTGTTGGTTCTCTTGCCTACCCAGTTCCTCAATATCTCTCTCACCAAATGAATACCCCAAAATGGCAAAATATCCACACTGATAAAAAAAAATTGTGCACCATATTTAGAACAGAGAAGGACAGGAAGGAGAAAATATAAAGCAGTCCATGTGGAAAAAAGAACAAGACATCATAATACAATTAACAAGAAAGGATAAGCACAGATGCTTCCAATCTCAAGAAATGTTAACTTTTAGAGACAAGCAAGCAAGAAGTATTTTTGTCTTTTTTTTTTAAGCCAGGCTTTTGGTCTCCTAATTTGAAAAATACTTATTGTGTGGTAAAAGTAAACCAAAAACCATCATCAGATCTTTCCCCAAAGTTATCAGGCCACTTTTGACTTCAAAATACTATATTATACCATACAACTTTAGTAAATGTATATTTAAACAGCTTTCTGAAAAAAATTAGCTCTTTTAAAAGGTAAAGTTAATTCATAACCTAAATTACAATATTAACTACAGAAAGGGAAATACTAAATTACTACTTTAAAAAATGATTGAAGTAAACTTGACCTTTTCAATCAAGTTGGATTCCTTATTTACAAGCTGTGTGAGTTTCTGCAGATTTGCATCTACCGTTTCTTGTCCAGCAGGAGAGATGCCTAAGAAGCCAGGGACAGAAATCAGAAAGACAGGAAAATTTGAAAGCCTTTAAAGCTGTTTACATTAAAAGAATTTTGAGTCTATCCACCCTCCCAAGTGGCCCACCCTCCAAAAAAAGGCAAAGAGAAAAACCATTCTGCATTCAAAAGCAAACTTAAGTGGGAAAGCAATACTCCAAAACCAAACCCTAAACAAAAGGACTAAATTTGTCCACAGAGTAGACAAAGTAACAAAGTTGGCCAAGTGGGTTGCAGCTAGCCAAAGTAATTAGTAAAAAAGCACAGCACTCCTCATTTCCTTCTCAAATTTAAGTAGTGCCTTTTCCCCAACCATTCCAAATATGTCTTTAGTTACAACTATTTGGATAGCTTTCTAAGGCAGTGACTCCAAACAGGTATCCATCCACCTGACATCCAAAGTATTTGGAGGGACTTAAAAAAGAATACGGATTCCTGGGATTTATCCTTAAGAAACTCTAATTTGGCAAATCTGGTAGAGGACCCAAGCTTTTGTATTTGTCCTGTAGACAGGTCTGCCAACCACTGCTTCAAAGTAACAAAGTTGCCTGGCCAGCTGTGGCTCAGTGGTTGAGCATTGACCTATGAACCAGGAGGTCACGATTTCATTCCCAGTCAGGACATATGCCCGGATTGCAGGCTTGATCCCCCGTGTAGGGCGTGCAAGAGGCAGCTGATCAATGATTCTCTCATCATTGATGTTTCTCTTTCTCTCTCTCCCTCTCCCTTCCTCTCTGAAATCAATAAAAAAAATGTACATTTTTTTAAAAAGGACAATTTCTGTCAAGTCTTCCAATACAAATTTGGTATCCCAATCACTTAAGCATAAGGCCTTATACTCCTAACAAATCATTTTCTAAATGACAGGTGCCCTCGGTTTACTGTACCTCCAGTCTGATGTAATCAGTTTTCAAGTAGTAGAATTATAGGGGTGTACCTCACCAAAATCAATCTGCTACTGATTTCTGTTCATGCAGGAAAATGCTAGAAGCAACATTTAAAGTAATTGCCCATTTGCATTAGGAAAAATGCTATCTAGAAACACCTCAATAAATATCTACAGTTTAAACTTTTTGAAGAAAATGACCCACTTCAAAGGGGCAATATTTAAAGAAGAACAAAAGCAAGAAATGTATAAAATCCAAAAGAATAGAAAAAAAAAAGCAAATATTCATTCCTCTATTTAAATAAGAACTAACATATGAGAATAAAAATAAAGTTGGAGAAATGCAACTTTTTGAAGTGCTATAAACCAGCTTTTAAAGACAATACACAAACTTATTTAATAAGTAATGAATCTTGCTTATGTGTCCTTAGGAAAATTTGCAAATCCTCTATACAAACAAAGATTAGCTGAAGAGGAGCCACCTTACCTCCAAGACTAAGCCTAAAATAAGTGTTGAGGATGTCATCACAAAAGCGACACAGGTTGGAGAGCTGTTTCAAATGTTCTTGTAACTGAACTTTAGGGAAGCGTACTTTATAAAGAGGTGCGAGAAAACCAAACACATAGGCATCCAAGGTAGAAGGCCTAAAAATAAATTCAGGATTTTTTAAAATCACATAAGAAAATATTAACTTGGGATTATAAAAAAAAATTTTCTCAAATATATTAATCAATTCTGAAGTATACAATTTAGTGTTTTAAAAAGTTTACTATCCATTATAACTTATAATAATGGATAAGTAAACTTCCTCTTATCTTCTAAAAGTCAAGTAGAATTTTACTCAGTTGTTTTTTAATACTGTAACCATTTATTTTATTTAGAAGAAAATCAGTTGCAAATTAAGATGCATTTTTACTCACGAGTATTATATAGTAACTGGAGACAGGATGGAAATAGTCTTAGATGTTTTCAATACACATATGCAGTATATTAAGTCAATGTTAGAGTACCACCAACAGAAAGTTTCCCCATAGTAAAAATCCATTAAATGTTTTTAAAGTGAAAAACTCACTTTTGGGGGAGTGGGAAGACAAGAGGACTTGCTTTAAATAATTGCTCATTGAATATATGCACACAAAACATCAGAATGATTTTTAAGGGAATGCACTCACGTATCTCCAAAGAAAAACTGAGATGTTCCCAATCTGTTTGACAGAAGATTTAGGCACTCCTTGGCATCTCTGTATATCTAATAAGGATGACATTACATCTCAGGAGGAGGACAGATACTCCAGAACTCCTTTTTAGGTAGGTATCTATGGATTAGCTCGTCTCTGCATCTCTCTTGTCCCTCCTCAGGAGGGCCCTTGCTCTGATAGTAATCTCGACCGTACCTGTGCTTCCACTTCTCGGAGGTGGTAGAGGGGAGGCTCTCCTCTGGTCAGGAGAATCCTAGTCAGTGCTCCCTTAGACATTCTTCCAGGAAGGATCAAACTCAAGGGAAAGGGAATTCGTGAAGCAAACCATGGCTTTGTCACGGTAAAGTAATTGTCACTTTCAACCCAGAATGTGTGAAGCTGCAAAAGAAGAGAAAAAATACTACAATGATGTTCTTTAATGAAAAGGTCACTCTATTGATGTGCAAATTTTTCATAAACATCTTTGTATAAAATGACTTCATACAAATTTTCCAGGTAGAAAGACTCAAGGATTAAACAAGATTTTAAATGTGAGTTTTGTTGGTTACTATATCCCAGGCACCCAGAACCAGGCCTATCACATAGAAGGTGCTCAATAACTATTTGCTGAATGAATGGAATATATTTCACCCAATTCTATATATGGAACAATAAACTCCACCTCCCATAAAGAATTTTTATTTCCAAAATGACATTATTTTTCACTTTATTGTTTTGCATACTAGTTGAATGTCTAACAGAATCCAGTTTCACAGGAACATGAAAGAATCAAGATTAATATATAAGTGAAATTTCCTCTCTTAAGCCCTTTTCATTATTTTTCTTCTAAACAGACTAAGTGCATTTTTGGTAGATCATTAAAATATTGTAATATTCACCAATGCTCACCACTGCAGGAAGAAGCTTCTCTTCAAGGAGAGCAATGTAAGCCAGGGTATCTGCCCCTTGTCTTGCGGAGAGTTCATAATCAGCATTATATTTCTATTAAAACGTATAAAATAAACAAAACACCTCAGAAGTCAAGAGCATCCCCAAATAGTGAAGCTAAATAAACTAGGATTCCTATTTATTCTTCCACAAAAATGGCAAACATGATATTAAAAGGGGGAAAAAGAAATACAAATTTAGTAACAAATGCTGTTTAACACAAATGTACAGTATCATGCACACAGTAAAGTCAATAACTTATGATTTTTTATTCACTACTACTATTTCTGTAATTATTAATGACCAATTTCATACAAACTTAATAAAAGAAGCTATTATTATTTTTGTTAACAGTAAGGATAACGTTCTAACTGGTTACATTTTTCCCCAATGAAAAAAGAAAGAAAAACTTCCAATTTAGAAAAATTCTAAATTTTGTTGCTGCGAAATTTCTTTAAGAGGAAAAAAAAAAGTGGCCCTGGTTTGTGTGGCTAGTTGTCCCATATACCAAAAAGTGGCGAGTTCAATTCCCAGTCAGGGCACATACCCAGGTTACCAGGTTAGAGGTTCAATCCCTAATAGGGGTGCATGTGGAAGGCAGCCAATCAAAGTTTCTCTCTCACATTGTTGTTTCTTTCTCTTTCTCTCTCTTCCCTCCTCCACCTCTAAAAAAAAAAAAAAAAAAAAATCACTAGAAAAAATTTAAAGTATTGGCAAAATCAGTGGTAACTTTTGCATTTATATGTCTTAACATATTTATACATTTTGAATACATTATCAAAATCTTTACATATTCAAATATCTTGAATACAGTATTGCATGAAACATTTAACTACAACTATCAGTTAAGTGTTTTTTTAAAACTAAAATAAATAGTTGCTAGTTGGTGGGATTCCAGATGTCATACCTAGCACAAAATGTGTAGCAAGTATGTAACTAAATTGACAATCATGTCAATAAGTGTAATAGCAAAGATGGCTAAATTGAATCTGCTTATATCTAAACTTCAATAAAATCTAAGCAAAGTGCATAAAAATGTAAGTGGACTATACCTCACTTTATAACTTCCAAAATCACATTATAACTCACGACTTGAAAGTTTTTTTATATTAAACTCCAGGTATCCTCAGGTGTCTACTAACTTGGCAAAAAAGAATTTTTTTAAAATCTGCAAACCTTACGATGTGTTGTGTGTGTTTTTTAAAGCAACATGCAGGGATCAACAATCTACTTCTTCAAAAAGAACCACCCACCTGTTTTCTTAAAAAGTTCAGTATTTTTGCTGGTTGAGAAACAATCTTGTCTTCAGTGGTCAAAATTGGTACATCTCCTATAATCAAAACAACAGTCTACATACAAGGAAACATTTTGATCTCCTCTTAAGATATTCCAATACTCTAAACACTATACCAATTGCACATTTGAAGGGGGGAATGAGTAAGCTCATCTTCGTTTTTTGCAATTTCACAAAGAGCACTTGGATAGAACATTTTCATTTCTCATAATTTCCACGGATTTGGCTTGCACTTTGAAGTATTATTCAGAATGATCAAATCATAAGCTAAACACAGCCAAGGTCATGGTAAAAAAAATAAAAAAACACAAAAAAACTAAAATTCCAAGGTACTCCATGGCTGTATGCTTCAGCGCTTTAAGGGGGTGGGGGGAGAGGCCCTTAAAGAAGGTAGAAGGGGTGTTAAAAGTTTACACTGTACCTCTTGGACCTCTCCAGGTGTTATCTATGACACTGACTTTCAAGGGTGCGCCAGAAAATTTGGCGTAAGCCTGAAACAGAGTTTGCAATAAAACCTTTTAGACTGAGCACGTAATGCACATCTGCAGAGCTGCTTTACTTCACAGCCGGTGAAGACAGAACCTCTCGACGAGGGGGCGCGTCCCTTCCCCCATCTCTAGCCCCGGGAGCACGCGCGCCGCTACCCGGCTCTTCCCCGGAGTATGGTGGGGGGAGTATACTAATTTGTTTTTTTCCCCCCACACAC
>NW_005871048.1:35669819-35682523 GCF_000147115.1 Myotis lucifugus | reverse complement strand
AGGCACACCGGGGCCCGGCCAGCCCCCTGTCCCTCCTCAGCCCGCGGGAACCACTACGGGCGCGGCGCCGGCCCGGCCAGCTCGCGCCTCCGGCCCCGCCCCTTTCTGCCCGCCCCTGGCCCGAGCAGCGGCCTCACCATGACCACCAAGGACTCGCTGTGGACCGACGGGAGCCCCCAGCCCCCTCCCCAGCAACTGAGCTCCAAGGGGGCCGCCATCTTGCCGGGGCCAACCTCTGCTACCCCGGAAGTACTTCTGCTGCCCAATTTCCGGCAGGTGAAAGTGAGGGGCGGGGCTCGGGAGGGACAGGGTCCCTTTGGGCTCTGAGAGGTACGGCAAGGACCGCAGGTGGGTAAAGAGCACGCTTAGGACCAGCTTGGCCTAGGCGTTGGGAGTGCTGGGCCTTAACTCAGACCCATCAGTCATTCTGTAAATATTTATTGGCTGCCTAATGTGCCCCAAAACCTTAAACCTTACTACCCTGAGCCTAAACTAACCTGTTCGTAAAATAGGTAAAACAGCTTATTCACAAGATGGTTGTGTTTAACATTATGACAGGGGGAAACATATTTGGCATACAGTAGGCACTTAATAATTGCTCAACCCCTTCACCCACATATTTGGCCTCTGCCTCTTTCGACGCTCAAGCTCAATTATGTCATCCTCGTGTTAACTTGCTCCACCCTCCTTGAAAGGAACCCTGTTCCTGAAATTTGTCAGGTGAATTCTGCCTTCTTTCAGGATGAATTATGTTTGTTCCCTGCCATTGCTCCCAGGGATGATTTTACAAAGGTAGGAACTTCTAGCTTCCTGCAGCCCCTTGTACATATTTCAATTGTAGCTTCTATCCCTAGATACAGACCTTTTGCTTTTCACTTCAGGAAGCTCTTTGAAGATGGGACAAGGCTGACTTCATACTAGTAGAAGTGAGACCTGTGCATTCACATAGGGGCCTGTGCTTAAAAGGACCCAACTTCCTTAATGTTCCGCTGTTATCATAATATTCTTAATAATTTTTGAAAAAGGGACCCTGCATTTTTATTTTCAACTGGGCCCTGCAAATCACATAGCCAGTTGTGTCTGTGAGCCTAATGGGCATGAACTAAATGTTTCTGGAACATCAACCAACAATTTCTCAGAAAACTGTTAAAAAGAGAAGATAGGTCTTGAGAATGCCATGATCCTAACATGCTTATGGGGTCCTGGAGTTAGGACTTGTGTTCTATGTCTTTTTTTTTTTTAGAAAGCACAGTAGTCTTTCTGGAATACCCTCGCAGTCATTCCTCTCAGTTTTCTTCCTTACCTCTGCCCAGCTGAGATAGATGGGTCCCCTGAAACAATTGAGAGCTCAAAACAAACCTCTGCAACATTTCATAAAGTTACAATTCAGCAAATAATTGTAGGCACTCCCTTACTGTTTACATATCCATCTAAACATATCCATCTAAAGCTTTTTGTCATATTTCAAAGGCAAGAGTTCTCAGAAATAGGAAGGAAAAGGTATGTCAAAGGTGGAAATCCATTAGTAATATGGTGTAATTGGGAGATAGTTAATATATGTATTATTAAAACTGAATATCAAAACATTTATTGTGCAACAACTGTCCAAGACACTGTAAGGCTCTGGGAGAATACAGAGATAAGTAAGTCACGAATTCTATCCTCAGGAGTTTATAGTCTACAAAGGAGACATACAACTAGGTGTAACAAGTCATATTATCATGAGAAAAGTTAGAGATATAAATAAAATTTTATGGAAGCACAAAGCAGGAATGATGCCTCCACTGTGAGACTAGTGGAGGCGCTCTCTTCAGTTTTCAGCGAACAGAAGGCAATCCAACTTTCAGATTCAAATAATGGGACCTCCCTGTTTTAAAGGTCAAAATTCCAAGCCATAAAGTTCAGAATTCATACATTACAATCAGGCATTTTAAATATCATACACAGAGAATGTGGCTTCCCTGAGTCTTGTCTGTGGGGTAGAGGGGGGTGGAAGTGGATGCACATTCCTAGTGGATACATAATTCCTCAGTTCAGCCTTCTCCCTTACTGCTTGCTGTTACACATGTCAACTGCATTTGTTTTAAAGAAAAATTAAATTCCTTCTCTTAGCATTGACTTAAGACAGAGAATAGCATGCTGTTGCATCTGATGAGAGAATCCTTCTCACAGGTTTATTTGTGCTTGTTTAATAGCAGTCTTTTATTGCTGCAATTCCTTTTGAGAATCTGTAGTTGCTAGATTGAAGTTAAAATCAAAGTGCTGCTGATTTCACAACCAGGTTGAATATTGTTCCAGAGAACCACACAGAAAGCTGAAACCTTCAGGAATTATGCCTGGTATGGGTAGTTGGCCCCTGTGTCTTTTTCTGGCTGCTAAAGAATATTGTTCAGAGTTCATCAAAATCATTTCGATTTCTGCCAGGAAGCATACTATCTGCAAAACATTCATGTATGAGTGGGATGACCTGAATCACAGCTTTTTAATGAGTATTCCAGACAATGTTTTCCCTACAAAAGAACTATTATTTTTCAAGAGATGGACAATAAAAATGACTTCATGTAGTCATAGTCATTAAACTCAGGAGACCTGACCTTGGCTTTTATTCCTACCCCTCATGTATTTCTTAACTTGGGAGCCATGGTGCAGGTTCTACTAGAATCTGTTTATCTGGGTGATTAAGCATCTGTGAAATGGTGCTATAGGCAAAGATGAAAGGTTTGTGACAGTGCTCATGTAGTATGATCCCTTTTGGGGAAGTTGAACTAGAGAGCCTTGAATGGCCCTTTCAACTCTAAACTTCTATCATTCAATTCCATGTTTAGATATAGAATCCTTGGGAAGGAAAAAAGCAAACACTGAGTGCAAGTCAGGACAGCTGGTTTCCTGGCTGAGTCTCCAATTAGCTATATGAATTTGTGCCAATCATTTTACCTTTAGTCCTCAACTTATTCACTTAGAAAGCAAAGGTGTGGGGTTTTTTTTTTAGCTCTGAAATACTATCCTTCTATGTGTAATGAACATTTAATAATAGATTATATTCATGGAGCAATTTCTATATACCAGAAATGGGTTGAAGTATCCAAAATAACTCATTGGATCTTTATAATGACTCCATGTGGTAGATACTATTACGTTCCTGTATTTCCAGGAAAGAAATTAAGGCATAAATATGTTAATGAACTTGTCAAGGTCACCTAGCTAATAGGTGATAAAACCAGGATTTGAACCCAGCCAGTCTGGGCTTATACTCTTCACCACTATATCATACTGCCTATAGACTTCTACGTAATTCATTAAAAATCCTAGTTTCACTCAAACTGGAGTTATCAATGCCATAATATTGCTATTATCACTTCTTTTTGTAGTATTAAGTCACTAAACAAGTTCACTAAGCAACTTCTGTATTTGCAGCACACTGTAGGCCAGTGGTTGGCAAACTGCTGTAGGCTATCAGGGAATAAAAACGCATGTTCATAGTTGATAAAACAAGGCCTACATATTTGAGGTAACTGTAGATGATTGGGAGGTACCATTTTGTCAAGCAGATCACAAGTCTAGTGTGGATTTAGACAAAGGCTTTCACATGCCGCAATGCTTGGCAAAAGCCTAGCGGACAAATTAGGAGGTTAGCTGACCTTGGAGGGTACATTGGATTTAGAGCATGGACTACGCTGCAGGAGCAAGGCATAGAGATGGAATGACTATGGGAAAGAATCTGAAGATAAGTAAATGGATGCTGGATTCAATAAAAATTTGGAGAATGATTAGAAAAACTGTTGATTGATTAACCTGAGAACCAGAGGTGGTGAGAATGAAAGGCCTGGGGATATACAGTTTTCAGAAGGTAAAAAAGAAGAGTAAACATCCAAATACAATATTAATGGATTCACATTTTCATAGATGAAAGATGGAATGCTATTGTTGCATAGACAATATGAACCCATAAATTGTATTAAATTAAGCAAAATGTTGTGATAAATGAAGTGAAGAAATGCTGCTGCATAGTATTAGAAGAAAGTTACCTGGCACCCTTGCACTGAGCATTTTTCATTGACTAGGTTGTTACAAATCAAACTGCAAGGGATCTCATAGCTACTCCCCACTCCAGGAAAAAAGAAAAAAACTGCAAAGAATAACTGAAGAAATTGGTATTAGGAATAGGGACCCCTGTAGTAAGATCATGAGGAATGTGACACAGATAAAGGAAGGAAAGATAATGGACAGGAACAGAAGATCCAAAATAAAGTTTTTGCAGGAGATTACAGGGTAAATCTACATACATTGAAGGTAAAATTGGCTACTTGTGAACAAAAGCCTTAAGATGCCAGAGAGAACAGGGATGGGATCCTAGAAATTACCCTACAAGTTAAAAGGCTGAGATCAGTAGCTTGAGCAGTGGAGCTGGCATTGAAAATGAGAGACATGCTTTCTCTCTGACACTGGAGGAAGTTTCAAGGGGAGCATGGGATGCTGAGTTAGCTCAAGTCAGTTACCTTCAAATTTCCCTGTTACATTAGGAAAAAATGTAAAAAGCCTGAGAGAAAGAGATTTGGGCTTTGAAAGAGAGAGAATAATTTAGAGAATGTGCCAGGGAGTTAGTAAAAAATGAGTGGAAGAATTGCTGACGGTGGCAAAGGTTAAATTTAAATTAGTATGAAGGAGATAAATCAAGTGAGAACCATAGGCACGCTAATAATTAGGTGCCCTTTCAAACAGATATTCTTTAAATATTTATTCAACCTTTTTTAAAAAATGGAAATGAAGTTAGCTAGAGAATGTAACAGGATCAATTTACATTTTGCCAATTCTGTCTGTTAGAAGTTCTATGTGGTGACCTGGGCTTAGTATCCCTTAAAGTTGGGTCCTGAGAATGATGTAGGGAAGAGGGAGGAAACAGTCCTAGGAATTGCCCTAGGAATTGACAGAAGATGGAATCTATAACTTCAGCAATGGGGCTCAGCCATCTGTAAGTCTAGCTAAGGTAGCACGGTTGTGTGGAATCTCCCTATGGTACTGTGCTGTCCAGAAGTTTAAGTGGGGAGACAGGTTCATTTATTCATTTGCTATCAATTTATCAGGCAGTGATATAGATTAAAAGTGATTCATTTTGCTCCTCTAGCATAGTAAGCCTGTTGTCTGTATTTTGTATTAAAAAGAATTACATGAAACAAAAATAATATCTTCTGATATAATAATCAATTTATGTAAAAACAGGAATATTATATTTTAAAAGTGAGGATGGTAAAGGGTCCTAAATGGAAATAAGGTTTCTATACTTCATTCAAAGTGATAAAACATCATATACCAGTAGACCGTGATAAGTTATATGTGTATATTGTAATACCTAGAGAAACCATTAAGAAAACTATACAAAGTGACATAGTCAAAAACACTAAATAAATCAAAATAGATTTCTAAGAAATGTTCAAATAGCCCACATGAAAGAGAGAGAGAAAAAAGGAATAATTAAATGACTGGCAGGGATCGAACAGAAAACAATCAAATGACAGACTTAAACCCTACAAAAATCACTAATTTCTCCAAATGTAAATGGTCTAAATACATCAATTAAAAGACAGATTGGCAGAGTGAATGAAAAACAAACATATGCTGTCTACAAGAAACTTCAAATATAATGACATAGACAGGTTAAAGATAAAAGGATGGAAAAGCTATACCATGCAAATAATGATCAGGAAAGAAAAGTAAGAGTTGGTATATTAATGTCAGATGAAGTAGACTTCAGAGCAAAGAAAACAAATGCTGGAGACAAGAGGGTATCATATAACAATAAATGGGCCAATCCACCAAGAAGTCATAGCAATCCTAAATGTGTGAACTAAACAACAGTGCTTCAAAGTACATGAAGCAAAAACTGATAGAAGTGAAAGAATAAATAGAAAAATTATAGTTACAATTATTCCCCACTCTCAGCAATTGATAGAATTACTATACATAAAATAAGCAAAGCTCTAGATAAATTAAACAACAGGATCCAATTGACATTTATCGAATGTTATATCCAACAACAGCAGAACCACATTCTACCATGGTAGTCCATATACACAACAAAAATTTTTAATAAAATCATACAAAATATATTATTTGACCATACTAGAATCAAGCTAGAAATAAGTAACAGAAAGACAACAATAAACTCTCAAACACTTGAAAATTCAACAACATACTCCTAAATAATCAATGGGTCAAAGACAAAGTCTCAAAAGAAAAAAGTACATACAATTAAATAACGAAAAAACAAATTCTATTAAGAGAATGAAAACATAAGCCACAGACTGGAAAAAATATTTGCAAAACACGTATGTATTAAAGGACTTGTATCTAAACATATACAAAGAACTCTTAAGGCCCCACAAGAAAATAAACAACCAAATTTAAAACTGGGAAAAAATATGTGAATAGACACCTCATCCAAGAGGATCTACAGATGGACTAAGACACCTCATCCAAGAGGATCTACAGATGGACTCAACATCATTTGTCACTAGGGAATTGCAAATTAAAGCAACAATGAGATATCACTATACACCTGTTAGAATGACTAAAATGGAAAAAGAAAAAAAAACCTGACAATGGCAACTGATTTACAAGGGTGTGGAGCAACAGAAACTCTCGTTTACTGCTGACATGAATACAAAACTGCAAGACAGTTTGGCAGTTTCTCCTGAAGCTAAACATTGTCTTACCATATGTTGTAAGTTGAATTGTTCCCCTCCCCCTAAAAAAAGGTATTCTGAAGTCTTAACCCCTAGTACCTGTGATGTGACCTTATTTGGAAATAGGATTTTGCAGATGCAATCAAGTTACAATGAGATCATACTGAATTAGAATGGGCCCAAATCCAATTACTGTTGTCATAAGGAGAAGGAGACAGAGAGACACAGACACATACAGAGAGAAGATAGCCATGTAAAGATGGAGGCAGAGCCCAGCCGCCATGGCTCAGTGGTTGAGCGTTGACCTGTGAACCAGGAGGTAACGGTTTCAATTCCCAGTCAAGGGCACATGCTGGGTTGCAGGCTTGATCCTGTGTGGCACCTGGAGGAGGCAGCCAATCAATGATTCTCTCTCATCATTGATGTTTCTCTCTCTCTCTCCTTCTCCCTTCCTCTCTGAAATCAATAAAAATATATTCTTTAAAAGAAGAGGGAGGCAGAAATTGGAGTGATGCACCAACAAGCCAAGCAATACCAAGGAATGTGACAACCACCAGGAGCTAAGAGCCTTATTGTGCTGAGCACATGAGTACAAGAGATATCCAGAAACTTCAACGAGATGGCAATTAAAAATGTGGACCTTTGTATTTAGGACATCTTTTCATTAGCAGGGCCCTGAGATTTAAATGTTTTCCCAGAAGTGCTGCTGAATGATATTCAGCTGACCACTGAGTGATGTTCAGCTGACCACATGGCTCTCCACAATTGGTAATGATGAATAAGATGTACAGCTGGGATTAAGGAACTCTCCAGGACACAATTTTAGCACTAGATAAACTCCTGGGTTTGAGTCTACCTTGGGAATCATCCATATGATATACAACTAATCCAGCATCCTCTATTTTGGCTAAGGACACATTTCAGAGTTTTCTTAAAGAAAAAGAAATGCTATGTTTGAATGTATATACAGAGGAGAGCAAAAGTAGGTGTACAGTTGTGAGTACGCCAGTTTATTCTTGTATTATTATTTATTTATTATTATATTATTTATTTTTATACAACTGTAAACATACTTTTGCCCATGCCTATATATCCAAATATATTACATACTAGAGGCCTGGTGCACGAGATTCATGCACTTGGGGGGGCGGTCCCTCAGCCCGGCCTGCGCCCTCTCGCAGTCTGGGAGCCCTCGGGGGCAGTGGGGCAGCAGCCCTCTGGGGCAGTTGGACATCCTTAGCACTGCCGCCACCGCAGCTGTGCTTGCCAGCCATGAGCCGTGAGCCGTGAGCCCAGCTTCTGACTGAGCGGCGCTCCCCTTGTGGGAGCACACTGACCACCAGGGGGCAGCTCCTGCATTGAGCGTCTGCCCCTGGTGGTCAGTGTATGTTGTAGCGACCCATCGTTCCGCCGTTCGGTCTATTTGCATATTACCCTTTTATTATATAGGATATTCAATTCAGTGGAGGAAATACAAATGAATTTATATGTATACTAGAGGCCCAGTGCACAAAATTCGTGCACTCAGGGGGGGGGGGGGTCCCTCGGCCCGGCCTGCACCCTCTTGCAGTCCAGGAGCCCTTGGGGGATATCTGACTGACAGTGGGCCTAAGCCGACAGATATCCTTAGTGCTGCCGCAGAGGCAGGAGAGGCTCCCACCACCGCTGCTGCGCTCGCCAGCCATGAGCCTAGCTTCTGGCTGAGCAGCGCTCCCCCTGTGGAAGCGCACTGACCACCAGGGGGCAGCTCCTGCATTGAGTGTCTGCTCCTGGTGGTCAGTGTGCATCATAGCTACTGGTCAAACAGTCGAATGGTTACTTAGGCTTTTAAATATATAGATATTTTTAATGTACATATACACATTATGTTATATATAATATAATTACATTTTATTTATATAATATTTTATATACTTATATGACATAATTAATTATACTATATTTAATATATATTAATTATATATTATTATATAATTGTGATATTAAATACAATTATGTTTATAAAGTATATTATGCAATAATTTATATGTATATAAATTTCTTTATATTTCCTTTAGTGAATTAGTCCCATTTACTAGGAATAAAACACATTAAATTCACAAGCCTCATTTTTAAAGGTGGTAATTAAAAAGTTATGAACAAAGTATAATTTGCTGAAATGTTTGAAAATTAGTTGGTAAAATAATCCTAGTTATTTCCAGAACTTAAGTCATTCCATGGTATTGTTCAGTTGTGAGGGAGCTGTAGTAACTTTTCCAGGTTAATAGGCTACCAGTAAAAATGGAGAACAAATAAGCACTGCTTTGTGAACTCCTGCCATCTGGATAAGTGGGGTTCATTATTGAGGCATTCTTCACTTTATACATAAGTTATTTTATTTTTTTAAATTAAGATCTGTGTGTTTAGTTTATTTTTTAATATATATTTTATTAATTTCAGAGCAGAAGGGAAAGGGAGAGAGAGAAAAAAACATCAATGATTGGCTGCCTCCTGCACACGCCCTACTGGAGATGGAGCCTGCAACCTGGGCATGTGCCCTTGACTGAAATCAAACCCGGGACCCTTCAGTGCACAGGCCGACGCTCTATCCACTGAGCCAAATCAGCTAGGGCTATACATAAATTGTTTTAAATAGCAAACTCCCCTAGCATTTAGAAATTACATATATATAATTCTGTCTATACACAATTATATCAGTTGTGTAAGATGACACATATCTGGTCTGAAACCCCACTTTATTCCTATTGAAATGTCAACCATTACATCAATGCTTTAAATGTCATCTTAGCAGACTAAAACATTAGTGTATATTTTGAGCAATGGAAGTGATTTAGAAAGATGAAAGAGTCCAATGAGTTTGAAATGGTGTCACAGGACAGTTTTTCATCTAGATTATTCACAGCTCTTGAAATCTTCTGCTTCCCATAGTCATCAAGCTGTTGAAGCAACAACATTAGAATCAAGCCAAAGGTATATTGAATAGGTATATAAGAGAATATATGTTGACTACTTGGTGAAATGTCTCTGTATGTGAATATTGTGAATTACTATTAATTTTGTATTACTGTATCTACTCACACCATATGGTAGCCCACACATAAATGTGCCTCTGGTTTTCTATTTCAAATGCAGAACTAAGTCTTATATCCCCACAGCCCTCAGCAAACACATAATAGATGCTCATAGTTGATGGAGTTCCCTTAAAGGGGAGGGAAGGACACAAAACATGTTCAACTATTTAAAGAACAGAACTTGTATTGCCTATTCAGTTTGCAGTGTCTGACTCATCCATTGCTTCTCATCACAATGTCTACCACTCCTTATAGTGGTTTCCACTGACGTCTGTTCTATCTTTCCATTGCATCTTCTCCCCCACTTTTGGAATCTTCCTTCTTTTGCTGATTCCTGTCTCCAA
The DNA here is from genome assembly GCF_000147115.1 of Myotis lucifugus. Classification (NCBI taxonomy): domain Eukaryota; kingdom Metazoa; phylum Chordata; class Mammalia; order Chiroptera; family Vespertilionidae; genus Myotis; species Myotis lucifugus. Next base: position 35,672,428 of record NW_005871048.1, on the reverse strand, counting down.
AAGGTATATCCATCCCTTTGCTTCCCAATACTTCTGTTTCTGTCACCATAGCCTTCCATTTCACAGCTCTGATTTCCATCATAAGTATGAGACAATAAGACTATTACATAAATAAACACCATTTCCCCCTCTTTATTGGAGTAGATAATTAAGTGACCTTGAACTTGCATTCAAGACTAATTAAATACTGAAAACCAACGGGATAAAGGAGCATGAGCAAGGCAAGTCCAGAGGGGATTCTCTTGGGTATATTTTCCACTGTGGAACAGTGACTCAGCATAGCCGGAGTGGTGCTCCAAGAACATGTATGTGTGTTCAAGGGTGGGTGGAGGAAGGCTTACAAGGCAGGAATTGTTATAGAAGCTTCTTCAGGCAAAAGAAATATTCCCAGAGGATATCCATTTTGAAAATTTTCTTTTTGCTGATCTTTTTATGTGTAGATGTATTCATTATGTACATGGACCTGTTTTTAAAACAGTGTCTTTTTACATTTATTTTTCTTTAAGATAATTTGAATCTTTAGCACAATATTAAAATATTACTCTATAATTCAAGGTCATATTTGTACTGAATAAATTAGCTTAATTCAAGTGTCACATTGACTAGGAATATTAACTATATGAGCACATGCTCCTAGTGCTTGGAGCACCCAAGGAATTGCTAGGTAATCTTTGGATGTATTGGCATAAACATCCTCTTCAGAGGAAGGGAGATGTTGTTTCTTGGCTTTCCTTGAATTACAGAGTAAATTCCCATTGGTTGGAATCTGGAGAATGTCTTCCTCATAACCATCAATGATTATTCGAAACATGAAGAATGAAGTACTTCTTGAATATATGGTAAATAAGAAGAAACTCTAGGCATTCTAGAGCAGTGGTTCTCAACCTTCCTAATGCCATGACCCTTTAATACAGTTCTTCATGTTGTGGTGATCCCCAATTTCATTGTTACAAATTGAACATAATTAAAGCATAGTGATTAATCACAAAAACAATATGCAATTATATATGTGTTTTCCGATGGTCTTAGGTGACCCCTGTGAAAGGGTCGTTTGACCCCCAGAGGGGTCGCGACCCACAGGTTGAGAACCGCTGTTCTAGAGAGTGGGAAATTGCTTAGCATTTAAAGGGATTCTAAAATAATACAGGCCTACAAATTGGTTGCATAGACATTAATTTCAATCTGTAATGCAATAAATAATCTTCATTAGACATAAAAAAAGATAATTTGTATTTGCAGATATGGCCAACAGTTTATAAAAATTAACACAGACCAGTTGACTCTCAATTAAACTGCTCATCTGGTCCATAAGTATCTTTCTTCTATTTGGATTTCATAAGCCAAATGATGTCTTAAAATTGGCAAGCGTAGTCCCAATTCTGTTGAATGTATTGAACATATTTTTCTATGGAAAAATGTTATGAGTACAAAAACGACATCTAGATGTGACTGTCAATATATATTTTCTTTGCATGTACTTTGTATTTGTTTCTATATTTGAAAAATACCTTAGGAAAAGTTTGGGTAACAGAATTAGCAATAGAATTATTGGATTCCTCCTCACAATAACTCTAGGGATAGTATTATACTCATTTTATATTTCTATCTCTTTCAGTTTAACAAACATTTATTGAGTTTACTAAATGCTGGCACTAGTGATACCAAGATAAGTAAGATGTAGTTACTGAATGGTTTATTAAAGAAAATAATATGACATCCATTCCGTGTAGTTCATGCTGGTGGGGTGAGTTCAGGGTGTTATGAGATATGGAGGAAGGATAATCCATTCACCCATCTGCAGAGGGCTTGGAGATAAGCAGTGTCAGGTAAGCCCTGCAGGCAGCTGGCCGGGGGAGGAGTTCTCGGCAGACATAATAGCTTTAGTAAATCCATGGGGCAGAGAAATAGTGTATGTGGTTTCAACATTCAAGAGGGCAAAGTGAGCAATAAATAATGATGAGAAATAAGACCACATAGTCAGAGGCCTATGTAGCCACCCTAAGGAATTTGGACTTGGAGGCACCAAGAGTAAATATCTTATCCCGAAAAGTCATTACATGAGGATTTTTTTTTTTTACCCAGTTCTGTTTGTCTCCAAAGTCTATACCAGTGATGGCGAACCTTTTGAGCTAGGCGTGTCAGCATTTTGAAAAACCCTAACTTAACTCTGGTGCCGTGTCACATATAGAAATTTTTTGATATTTGCAACCATAGTAAAACAAAGATTTATATATATATATTTTTTTTTTATTTTATTAATTTTTATTTCTTAAAGTATTACAAAGAATATTACATATGTCTCCTTTTTCCCCCCCTTGACATTCCCCCGGCCCCTACCCCCCGCCCCCCCCCCCGGGAAAGCTTGTATTGGGGGCTGTGGGAAAAACCTAAATGCGGGGAGAAAAAGCCCTTCCCGGGGGGCCCTAAAAAGCGGGCCGAACCCTCAGTAGAGATTCCCTAGGGATTTAACACATCAGTGTGAGGGAGCCCTCCCTTCGGAGTTGCCCCAGGGCACCGGACGAAAAAGACCCCCTTTTATTTGACGCAACGACACAGGGATGTGTTAAAGCTCGACAGAGGGGGTGTGCAAGCTCACCGGGGGGAGGCCC
>NW_005871048.1:35645566-35668289 GCF_000147115.1 Myotis lucifugus | reverse complement strand
GGGCCGTTTCAACCTCTCCGGGGTCGTCCCTACCTCACGGGGGCCGTTTCAACCTGACCGGGGTTGTCCCTACCACACCGGGGCCGTTTCGACCTGACCAGGGTCGTCCCTACCTCACGGGGGCCGTTTCAACCTCACCGGGGTTGTCCCTACCTCACGGGGGCCGTTTCAACCTCACCGGGGTCGTCCCTACCTCACGGGGGCCGTTTCAACCTGACCAGGGTTGTCCCTACCACACCGGGACTGTTTCAACCTCACCGGGGCCATCCCGACCTCACCGGGGCCATCCCAGCCTTACCGGGGAAACAGGAAGTTTGGCCCTCTGTCCCCTGCCGGCGGCTCCCACCAGACAAAATCTCCAGGCGTTCCTGGTGGTTGAACATCCAGCACTCCTGCCCTCCACCAAGTGCACAGACTGCCTGTCTGCTGTCCCCCAGCGCCCCACAAGAGACTGGGACCAGTGGGCATGTTTGTGCGCTTGCTGGTACAGCAGTTCCACAGTGCCGGCCGAGTCAGGCCCAGCCCTGGCCGGCCCCGGACCCGACTCTGCCCCCCAATTGCGTCCCTCCCAGATGCAAGGAGCTGAAATCTGCAGCCTGCTGGGATGGGCTCTGTACTTGGTGCCTCTGCACATCCTACTCAGTCTCAATGCGCTTCTTTCTATGCGAGGAGTTGAAATCTGCAGTTTGTTGGGTTGGGCTCTGTACTTGGTGTCACATCCTACTCAGTCTCAATGTTCTTTCTCTCCTTCCAGTTGTAGAGCTTCCACTGGGCCAACTTTTCCATGGTTCTGTATGATAGGTGTTTGTCTGATATTTGGTAGTTTCGATGTTGTTGTGTGAGGTAGCACGCACAGGTCTCTTCCTTATGCCGCCATCCTGGTTCTCCTGGGTCTGCTTCTTGAGTGTGTCTCCCATGGCTGCGAGCAGTTGAAGTCTGCAATTTGTTGGGATAGGCTGCAAAAGCGCAGGTGGGTCTTTTTGTGCACCTGGCACAGCTTGGATGGGGATGTAAATTGATTAGGGCTGAGACTCAGGGAGTCGCCATGGCGGAGCAAATAGCACTGGCTGAGTCTCCGCGGCCCCTTGAATCTCTGCCAGGGCTTTGTGTCCCCCAGTGCCGGCGAGCAGCTGTGCAACAGAGTCTCCCTCGCTTTCTGATGGCTGCAAGGCCGTGCTGCCTCTCCCCGTAGGGTCTGGTGCCTCATGATCCCGCCTGAACCAGCTCAGTGGATTTGAAAGTTTGCATAAGCAAAGGCGTTTCTACTTGTGAGTCTGGCACAGCCCAGATGGGAATGTAAATTGCGTAGGGCGGGGTCACAGGGAGTCGCCGTGTGGAGACTCAGCGGCCCCTTGCCTATCCAGGACTCCAGGACTTTGCGTCCCCCAGTGCCGGCGATCAGCCGAGCGCCAGAGCCTCCCTCGCTTTCTGACTGCTGGAAGGCCGTGCCGTCTCTCGCCTTGGGGCCTGGGGCCTCAGAGACCCGCCTGAACCAGCTCAGTGGATTTGAGAGTTTGTAAAAGCACAGTCATTCCCTCTTGTGCCTCTGGCACAGCCCTGAGGGTAGGGCGGGGTCACAGGGAGTCGCCAGCGTGGAGGAAATAGCGATGGCGGCGTCTCCGCGCCCCTCGCCTCCCCGGGACACCAGGACTTCTTGTCCCTCAGTGCCGGAGAGCAGCCGCGTGTCAGAGCTTCCCTCGCTCTCCGACCAATGCAAGGCCGTGGCCGCCTCTCCCTGTGGGATCTGGGGCCTCAGAGACCCGCCCCGAGCAAGCCCAGAGGATTCGAGGGTTCGTAAAAAACCGAGAATCCATTTGCAGCCCGCGTGGTGTGTGACTGCGTACCTCTGGTTTTGGTGCCTCCGTAGCTCCCACTCAGTCTCACTGCGCTTCTTTCTTTTCCTCCAGTTGTAGATCTCCCACTGGGCCAACTTTCCCATGGTTCTGAGTGGCGGTTGTTTACTTCATAGTTGATAGTTTCAATGATGCTGTGAGAGAGCAGCATACACAGGTCCGCTCCCTACGCCGCCATCTTGGTTCTCCTCAGATTTATATTTTTTATATTTATTTTATATATTTAAATGCCATTTAACAAAGAAAAATCAACCAAAAAAATGAGTTCGCGTGTCACCTCTGACACCCGTGTCATAGGTTCGCCATCACTGGTCTATACTTTTTACACTAAATCATACTTACTTCATAGGCATTCTCAAAGTTAACTATTTACCAAAGGTGTAAATAAGATAAATCATATTATAACAAGGAAAAAATACTAATTTGGAAAATAATATTATTTGGAAAAGCTAGTATTATAATCCTACTTTCAATATTCTTTGAACTTTGAGTCATTGATTAGACATCTTTTACTCTCATATTTTATACCATACTATGCACTCTATTTGGTTTTGTTAACTGTCATTAATATTAAAATAGCGAACTCTCCAGCATCTAATATTGGACTTATACTTGGTGGCTGCACAACAGGCACTACTGCCTTCAGTAGCTGCCTGACATAGATGTGCACCTGAGACTAGACCTTCACATCAAGGGCATCTCCTTCAAGGCACATCTGCTGGGCCTGATAGGAGCAGAGGTCTCTCCCAGTCCTGGCATCAGGGATTGACATCCCCTCAACGGATGTCAGGGGAGGCCCAGTTGCTAAGGATGACTCTGCTGCCCCTAAACCATTAGCATTTCCCAAACAGGAACAGAGGCCCAAGGGCTATGCCCTTGGCTGTGTTTACCAGTCATCCTGACCCAGGAGGGCGGGGAAGCACTCCTCTGGATGACCTCATGCTCCTTCCTAATGTGAATGGTCTTCATCCTTTTTTACCAAGTCATTTAAATAGAAAGGGTGCCGAAAAAGTGAACTATAATAGCTTGGTGCGGAGCAGAGAGAGAACATTTTATATTCAAGAATAAATTGTCCAAGCAGTAAATGTCATTGGGGTGAGTCCTGTAATGAGTCAGGAGAAAAACATAGGACAGTTGAGAAACTCCAGAAAGAGAAAAAAGGAAAGCCTGAGAACTAAACAAAAGAGCATTAAATGCATACAGATTCAGAAAAAGACTTCTGCACACAATGCACTGACGGGGAAGCCTAACTGGTATGTACCCCTGCCCAGGAGGTGGGTGGAGGAACTATTATTTCAATGAAAGTTCATTGCAAAATTTTTATTTCATATTTCTCTTTAGAAGTTTAATTAAATGCCCTGATTCTTTTTTTATTATTATTATATTTGGGGTTTTTTATTTATTTTTATTTTTTTTTTTTGCTAAAAGTATTACAAAGGGTATTACATAAGTGTCCTTTTTTTCCCCCCGCCCTTGACAATCCCCTGCCCTCCCTTACCCCCCAGTGTCTTATGTCCATTAGTTATGCTTATATGCATGCATACAAGTCCTTCGGTTGATCTCTTACTCCCCTCCCTCCTGCCCCCCAACCCTCCCTGGCCTTCCCACTGCAGTTTGACAATCAGTTTGAGGCAGCTCTGCCTCTGTATCTATTATTGTTCAAAAGTTTGTAATGGTCTTTATTATCCATGAATGAGTGAGATCATGTGGTATTTTTCCTTCATTGACTGGCTTGTTTCACTTAGCATAATGCTCTCCAGTTCCATCCATGCTGTTGCAAATGGTAAGAGTTCCTTCTTTTTTACAGCAGCATAATATTCCATCGTGTAGATGTACCACAGTTTTCTAATCCATTCATTTACTGATGAATGCCCTGATTCTTATCATAAAACCAGGGAATGTAATTTTTCAGTAAGAGCAAGTTTGTTTGGTTTTTTTAGCACTTTGTATTATAGCCTGTAACAGGTGAATGAGCTGCAAGTTAAATATTGTGGTTAATTCCTGGGATGGAGAATGAAGAGTGGAATTTTCAGGAGAGAGATAGAGAAGAGGCTTCAATAATTTGTTGTAACAAACAACTGAATAGTAGGAATAAATGTTTGTTACATTATTTCTTACACCTTCATAAATGCCTGAAACATTTCATAACTTTCAAAAAGTGAATTGGACATTGGGGCAATAGTTAGGGAAAGGAGAGACGGAGCAAGACAGGTGTCAAAGGGGTAGGAGATGAGACCAAGAGAAGAAATAGGGAGAGAGAAAAAGAGAAGGGAATATTTTGGACCCGAAGAGCTTTGTGAAGGGTTAGGGTACAGGTCACACCATGCTGTTTGCTAGGGATTTGCCCTGTCAACTATTGCCCTGATTGAATAAGCTCTCCAACCATTTCTCACCAAATACAAGGTCGAGCAGCTGCCCATGGCACTCTGATACCTACAACCCAGACACAAAAGAAGTTCTTCCAAAGAAGGAAAAATGGATAGCAAATGCAATTCCCTCAAAAAGAAAAGAAAAAAAAACACAATGAACATGTAAGTATGAATGAACCTAAAGCAGCTCTAAACTGCTCCCTTTGGGGGCAGAAGCAGATGCCTCAGCCCAGTTCAAAGTGAAATCCTGTATCCCTCAGGACCCCTTTCTTGCCATTACACATAATTTACATGCAAGTTGTCTGCATGGTTAATCTTCCTCTATAGCATCTGGTGTTTATAATCAGAAACAGATTGGTGAGAGATTTTGGAGTTCTTCATATATTGTGGGTTTTGAACATTTCTCTTCAAGTCTGTTTATTTAAAAGTTAAAAGTGCAGCTGAGTACAGGGAGATATGTGATGGGAAGTAGGAGGACAGGTCATTCATACTTGGGGCTCCCCTAAGGTGGCATAATTGAATCACAGCCACAGAGGCAAAAATAAAGGAAACTAAAAAGGACAACTCTTTTAAAGGACTTTGAAAGCCTTCCAGCTTAGCTTTCTCACTTTCTACCCACAGCAGGTAGCTTCCACAAGGAACCTAACTACAGTGGCTGAGCTGAAGTTGGAGTTAGGTCTTCTGAAGTGTTGTTCAGGGTTGCCTTAAGGTTTTGGTTTTCTCTTCAAGTTGAGAAAATGGAAAAGTTTTAGGGATCAGCACTGCATTTGACTGGCCTGGGGAAATCAGGATTCTATACCTTGGGGCTAATGCTTTCAAATGTTGGTGACATGGTGCAATTCATCATGTTCATTCTCAAGCACAGGTCTGGGATCCTGCCAGACACATCATGCAGGCTAGGCCTTGGCAGGACACTAGGTTGGACCCTTTTGGCTTCTCACCTGCTGGAGTTTCCCTTTCTCAATGGCCTATGGATTTGATACAGAAATTTAGAAAAATCTAGAGATAAACAAGTAGATGAAATATGAGAAAAGTGTTTACCCACTGGAGCATTTTATGTCTGTGGTAAATAAAAAGTAATAATCAATTAAAAATTAGGATAGTAATGATAACTCAGAAATGACAATAATTAGACAAAGTTCATGTAGGAAAGTTGCCCTAGATATATTTTGGTGCAACAGAATTCCAGTGAGTTTTCCTTGTTGTTTTTCTTAGCTCCTTGTGTGAACATTTATTTTAGTGCCTCAATACCACTAAACAGAAAATAGTATGAATGCGTTCCTTGTTAATGTAATATTCTCCAGCTTTTTCTATATTGGCATAAAGTAATACATTATGGATTTCTTAAAGCTTAGCAGCCGTGGTTCCATATGTAATAAAAATAAGTATAAAGGGTAATGTAATTAGTAAATTGGCAGTTATCTGAATTAACTATTCTTTAAATTTTACTTTATCAGACATGACATATTGTGATTAAATTAAGTCATCTTTAGTATATTCTAATATTCCTAAACCACAAAGCATCTTCAACTTTGTAAAGTAGCCTGGCTAGGAAGGAGGGGCACTAGATGTGAATTCTGGTGAGTTGTAGTCTGGGCCAGGTTCTGCCGTGTGTTGGCCTGAGGGGTTCACTTCCATTCCCTGAGCTTTGGAGTCCTGTTTTATGTGAAGAGGGGCACCGACCCCCCTTCTGCCTGGCTGGTGCAGAGCTGCAAGAATCCAGAGAGGTGATACATGTTAAACTTGTTTGTAACCTGGAACACTATGTACACGTTTATGCTTTGTGGCATTGTTTTTTAAGTGAAGGGTTTTGAATACATTTTCATTTTCCTGAAAAATAATAGTTTCCAGAAAAGGAACTTGGAAACTCCTTTTTTGTTGTTACAGCTATAAAATACCAAGAGGTTTCATTTCCCAGCTTGGTCAACTCTCCTCTGCTCTAGTTCCTTTTGGAGCTTGACCTCTTCCCTCGGATTCTCTTATCCGTCACAGTCAGATTGGAAACTGTTCCTCCACTGGAGCTCAGCACCACCCTGCTGGCTCGTTCCACAGAGAAAATGTCTGAAGTGGAAATGGCTGAGGATGGATTCAAACTACAGTTGCAAAGCTGGCTTGGAATGAAGGAGGCCTGCCAGTCATTCATTCAGGAAACGTTTACTGGGCACCAACTATGTGCCAGGCACTCTTCTGGGTTCAAAAATAAACAAAACAGGCAAAAATGCCTTCTGTCATGGAGCTTACATTCCAGAATATGAGACCAAGGACATCGAAGTCCCAGGAGGATCAGATAAGGAGGGAGAATGGATGATGCCCAATAAATAACAGTATGAAACCCAGGAGGTGTTCATCCTTATTCATAGCTCCACAGCCCATAGACACGCACAGACCCAGACTTGACCATATTGGGACTGGATACTAATAGGCAGCCATTAAGCTTATTTTTTCTTATGCATTTCATAGACATATATAATAACATGGTTTAAAAAGACTAAATTAAACAGTAGTAGTTTTTTTTTCTTGTGTGAATATTTATTTTAGTGCCTCAATGCTACTAAACAGAAAATCCAGAAAATAGTATGAATGTCTTCCTTTTTAAGTAATATTTAGTGTCATTTACCACTGGTGCATCTGCGACCTTGCAAGGAGATCCTCCATGCTGTCCCGAATCACCAAAAGCAGAGCTTATTGCCGGGCATCCTTGCACGTCCCGGAATTCGTCTGTACCATGAAGTCAGGTAGCTAGTGTTCAAGGTTAGCTCCCTCTAAGAAGCAGACATTTCTCTGCTACCCACTATGTATGCCTGTTCTGTAGGGCTCGGCAGCTACCCAGGTCCTGGTTCTCAGTCAAGTTCAGCCTCAATGCTAGAATCCTGTCAATTGACACAATTCTTGAGGCCCATCTGCCTCAGGGGCCCACCTTGTCTGTGAGTGAAACTGAAGCTCAGAGAATCGATGAGAAGCTCAGAGTGAGCCAGTGGCAGAACCTCAACCAGAATTCAAGTCTTCCAACCTCAGCTCATGTTGACATAGCATTTATTTTTATGAAAAATATTATAGTTTGGGTCTTGTTGTCACTTTTCTTCTGGTGATGTGAATGGGATATTGGATTTTATCTGAGACTAGAGGCCTGGCGCACGGATTTATGCACCGGTAGGGTCCCTCGGCCTGGCCTGTACCCTCTCTATCCAGGACACCTTGGGAGATGTCAGAGAGCTGGTTTCAGGGCCGAAGAGGGACCACGGGAGGGACCATGGGAGGGCTCCAGGGCATGTCCAGCCTGTCTCACCCAGTCCCAATCGGCTGGACCCCAGAAGCAAGGTAACCTATGAGTTGGAATGTCTGCCCCCTGGTGGTCAGTGTGCATCATAGCAACTGGTGGAACAGTTGGATGAACGGTCAGACACTTAGCATATTAGGCTTTTATTATATAGGAATTATCAGTACTGATTATTCATACTCTTCTCAAATAATAACTACTTAGTTTTATTTTAAGGGCGAAGAAAGCAATAGATGCTCCTGCAAAACAAGAAATTGAAAGACCCTGATTTGTATATTTGGGGTAAAATCTTAGGACAAATTGGGCCTAGGTCCAGAATAAATGTGGACCATTCCTATCAGAGCATAAGAGCATAAAAATGTTTATTATATCACATCAATGTTAACAAAAATCAGATTGATAGACTTTTCAAAGAAGAAACTAAAGATAATCTCAGGCTGTGCTCATAGAAATATAGTCTTTCTGAAAGATGATTAGCTTGTTTACATACCACGTTAACATAAAAGATTTTTTAAACCAGTGAGCATCTTTTAATTAAAATCTGTGCTTTAAATAAAGACATAAAAGCAGTTCCAGCAGTGAAAAATTAAGGCAAATGTCTCCATCTAAGGTAGGGCTGCCAGATAAATACAAGATGCCCAGGTTAATTTGAATTTCATATGAATAACAGATGATTTTTTTTCATATAAGTAAAAACCAAAAATCTAACTCAGCTTCCTGTATTTTTACTTCCTAAATATGGCAACTATAATCTAAGGGGGCAAATTTTGTTTCCAAATACTGCTCCTGAATAAAATCCAAAGTACATGATAGACAAGTAATTTGGAAAATAATTTTATATCTCACTGAAACAGGGTTCCTTGACATCAGCACAATTGACATTTGGGACCAGATAATTCTTTTTTTTTAAAATATAGTTTTTTTATTTCAGAGAGGAAGGGAGAAGGAGAGAGAGACAGAAACACCAATGATGAGAGAGAATCATGGATCAGCTGCCTCCTGCATGCCCCACACTGGGGATCGATCCTGCAACCTGGGCATATGCCCTGACTGGAAATCAAATCGTGACCTCTTGGTTCATAGGTCAATGCTCAACCACTGAGCCACACCGGCTGGCAGGGGCCAGATAATTCTTTGTTGTGAGGCTATTCTATGTATTGCAGGATGTTCAGCAGCATTCCTGGCCTCTACTCAGTAGATGCCAGTAGCATCCCTCAGTTGTAACAACCAGAAATATCTGCAGACATTGTCAGGACACTCCTGGTTGGGGGAGAGGTGTGTGTGTGTGGGGAGGGAGGAAACTTAAGTAAGTGTGATACATGTATTTTAATAGAAAACTAGCCTGTCCTGGACTTGAAGACAGAAGAGAAAGCCATACTCTGGTTTCTTTCTTTCTTCCTTCCTTTCTTTCTTTTCTTCTTTCTTTCTTTCTTTCTTTCTTTCTTTCTTTCTTTCTTTCTTTCTTTCTTTCTATTATTTTTTAATCCTCACCTGAGGATATTTTTTCATTGATTTTTAGAGAGAGTGGAAGAGAGAGGGAAAGACAGAGAGAAATATTAATATGGGAGAAACACATCAATTGGTTGCCTCCTGTACGCGTCCCATCTAGGGCCTGGGCCGGGGAGGATCCTCCAACTAAGGTACTTGCCCTTGACCAGAATCAAACCTGCAGTCCAACACTCTGTCCACTGAGCTAACTGGCTAGGGCTCTGGTTTCATTTTACAGCACCTTGGGAGAGACACCAACGAGAACTGATGGGAAGTGGTTGAGAGGTTGCAAAGCTGGCGGATGTGGGATTGCTTTGCAATCTGAGGCACTGTAGAGAAGGTCCTGCTTCTCAAGGGCTTTGAGAGGAAAAGGCTGTAGGAAGTACTTGTGAGAAGGCTCAGATTCCCAGCATAGTCTCATCCAGGCTCTGAAAGAACAGTTAGTTCAGAGTCTGCTGATTTCTGGAAAAGGAGTGTTTTATTTGGATAGCAATAAGTGAAATTCCAACCTAGACCACCTAGCTGAATAATCATGCGTGTGTGTCCAAAACAAACAAATTGCCAAGAGATGTGTAGAGAACCAGAGTGGGAAACTGTTTATGACATGATTTTCAGAAAACAATTTGACAGGGAATTTTGCTAAGGTGCTGTTGCTTTTATTTTCCCCAAGAAAACATATGAATTTAGTTTGCTGTCTAAACCAAAAAGGTAATGTGGTTATGCATATTATAGAGAAGTTTTTAAAGCATTAACCTTTCAAGTCCTTGTGACTCTAATTACTGTTCTTTGGTTGTATATAGAGAGTCACTAATCATTCCTTCCTGCAAGGAATTTTCAGTTCTAATCCTATTTTCCACTCAAATTCTGCATGGTTGCCAGATTGGAGTGAAAAATCAAATCCACTTCCAGTGAAGAGAGACTCAAAAGAACAGTAGTTCAAAGAAAATTCCAAAGAAAATGCATGAACTTCTTATTCTGCCTTTATTAGTTTTAAGTCTACAACTTCATATTTTGTGAGGATAATGCAAAAAAATTTTTTGAGTCATTCTCATTTTTCCTCCTGCATGCCCTCTACTGGGGATTGAGCCCTCAACCCAGGCATGTGTCTTGACCAGGAATCGAACCAGTGACCTCTTGGTTCATGGGTCAGTGCTTAACCACTGAGCCACACTCGCCAGGCTAATTGAGTCATTCTAACTAAATGTAAGAGATGTATTCCTATTGTGCCAAGGCAATTCTGCTGTAAGGGTGAAGAAACTCAGTTCTTGTCCTCAGTTCTTTCTTTAGACAAACAAAATAAATGATGCCTAAAGATGCAGCAACGACCAATTGCCCTTAAGATAAAATCCAGAATCCTTACAGCAGTCTACAAGGTTCTAAATTATCTGACAGGAATAGATCATTTTCCACAACTCCTAGGGCAAGCTCCTCTAATATACAGACCCCAAAATAGAATAGCTCAAATAAAACAAATTTGACTAATCTCTCTCATAACAGATTAGAAGTATGCAGATGGTCAGTGGTCCAGGATTCATGGGGAGCTTGATCCATGAAGTCATCCACTGACCCAAGTAAAGAGTGTCCCAAAATTCACGCAAGAAGTAATTTTGATAGAAAACACAGGTTTATAATTAAAAATTGTAAATTTTTTATTGATTCATAAAGTATACAGTATAGGGTTATGTATGGAATAGCACATCAGGTAAATGGCCTCCACGGCTTTGCTGCCACATACGCAAAGCCGTGGTCTTCATTGGTCTTCATTGTCCCTGCTCCTGGGCCATAATTGGTACTTGGTAATGCTTATCAAATTGAAGGGATTGAAATCAAAGGGCAACAGATATTAGAATCTGATTCAATAAACCAAGTAAAATTAGGCTTTTATTTTGTTGTTTTTGTTGTTGTTGTTAATGCTCACACAAAATTCAAATCTTGAGTGAATTTTGGGACACCCTTTACTTTCTATCTTGTTGCTCTGCAGTCATTCTCCTTATCCATATGTTCAAAGCTGGCTCACCACCACCCTCCTTGTGTTCCAACCTGTAGAAAGGTAAGCAGAGAGGTGGGCAAATGGCTTTCTTTTAAAGATGTGTTACAGGATGAGTTTCCTAGGAAACAGACTCTGTGGTGTGTATTAGTGTGTAGGAGGTTCCTTAGGGAGTACTCCTGAGATCAACACCTGTAGGGGTGGGAGAAGAAGGGGGAGGAAGCCTAACTGGGCAGAGGGAGAAGTTAAGCCACAGGATAGTCTTAAGGTCTCAACTGACCTTTTGGGGAACACTGATGAAGACATGGCCCTTAGAGTTGGGATTTGAATTTGGGCCTTTGTGTCCCTTGACCAGCCTCAAGCTACTCCAGGAAGGGGGCATGGCCTTGGATGAGTCAGCTCTTTTCAGCTGAGGCAATTCCCGAAGATGGCTGTCAGCTAATAACCTTCCAGGTGGCTAGGTGGCAGCACAACACAGCAGCTATGAAAAGATATAACCTGGAAGTTGCAGAAACCCATTCAACTTACATCTCATTATCTAGAACTCCTAGGGCGGCCACCATAGCAGCCAAGTCGGCTGGGAAATACAGTCCCCGGATGGAGGCAATATGCTCAGCTATGAAGGGGAAGGAAGGGGAGAGTGGACATTGGGGAACAATTGCAAGAGGGAAGGAAAATCATTGCTTCAGTTTATTCCGTTTATTGACTATTTTAAATCAAAAACTATTTTATCGAAGAAGCTACCCACAAAGCCCAGAGGCAGAAAGAGAGCTAAAAATGGGACAAGAACTGAGAGGTGATGTCTTGAGTAATGATGACTACACCAAACTTAGTTAGATTTTGTGAATGAGCCATCACAGATTCCCCAGAGCTCTGTACGAAGGGGTTCCTGTTCCCCGCAACCCCAAGTCACGAGGAGAACTAAATGAAGCAATATCTGACTTTTAGCTCTATTTCTATTTCTACCTCTGGAATTAGATGCTTCTCTAAGACCTACATATCAGAGCAAGTCACTTAATGTAGAATATAAAAGGTACTGAAATGTGATTCTGCTTCTATAAAGAAAACAGTAATTATATTGACCGAAATCAGACACAAATCAGATAGCACTAATACAAATTTATTACTTTCTATTAGTGGTACTTGGGTATTTGACATAATAATGGTGTGTGGAAAGAAAGGAAACTAAGAAAAGCTTAAATGCCTGCTTCCCCTCTTTCTAAACAAAACAGCTGGACAAGTTCCTGCCACTGACTGGACCAGGGATTGGAACCTATTATGAAAAGCGCCATCTATAGGCTAAGCACAAGGAGATCAGCAGCCTCTGAAGAAGCCTGGTAATAAAACTCTTACCAATAGCAGCACTGTATTAAGTAGCATGGGACTAAACAGCCAACTGATTCTCTCATGAAGTTGGAATATGACAGAGAGAGGAGCCAGTGTGCAGGAACAGGAAATCATAGTAAAACTGTAGAGACAAAAACTGAGGGAGATGAGCAACCAATTTCTGACTTCTACAATGGCCAACGGGCTCCTGAAAGTGCTTTGTTTTCTTCTTTGAGGGCAAATTCCAACCACAGGTTGAAGCTAAGATGCTTATGAAGCCCCAGGGCTTCTTACTGAGACAGCTCCCCACTCCCCAAGGCTGTAGATTCCTGTGCTTCTCTTGCCCCAGCATCCTGACCTCCAGCATCCATCACTTGAAGCCACCTGAGTGACTCCACAACTAATAACTTAAACATGCCTAGTGAGAAAGTCTCCATCCCTACCCACAAGTATGGTGAAACTAAGACCCAAGTTTACAGCTCAGGAAACTTCATTCCTACTGAAGTTGTGGTGTTAATATCTTCAGATTAAAAGGTATCTTTAGGAAATCTCTAGTCAGTCTTTCACTGGGACCTCATCCTAGACTCTCCTGCACAGCACTTGACTCTGCCAAAGATCCTCTCTCCTCTTCCCTCTGCCTCGTCCCCCTCCTCCCACCACACCAGTGCTGGCATCCATGGGACTCCTTAGCTGCACATGAAGGGACCTACGTGGAGTCCTATCTCTGTCCACCTCTGGATTTAGCCATAGCCAAGGACATGTGATAGGTAAGAGTAAGAATTCCACAGGTCTGGGTTTAAATCTTAGCAGCGTGGTCTTAGAAAAGTCATGTATCCGCCCCAAGCCTCCAACTCCTCATTTGTAAAATAGAAACATAATAAAAAGTATGGACTTTGGTAAGAATTAAGTGAGGTAAAATTAGCTCTTGGCACAGGGCCTAGAATGTAGTAGGTACCCAATAAATGACAGCCGTAGCAGTAGCTACCCCAATAAGCCTATTTGGAGGAAATTTACCCTAAGGTAAGATGAATGTGAACTTGACCCAGTAATAAAACTTAACAAGTAGAGATTCTGAATATAGATTGGTGCCCAGCTCTTAGCTCTGTCTCCTGGCCCAGCTTCCCAATAATTCATTGTCAAACCCCCTATAGAGGTGGGGTTATACTAGTAAGTAAATTACGAACAGAGCTGTTTCATTAAAAACTCATTGAAGCTTTTGGGTGTTATAAGGCAGGGTTGCTTTGGCACCACCACAACCTCCTAAACTATATATACACCACCTAACCAGGAGAGAGTCAGTCTGTCAAACTGCACTTCCAAATGCTGCACAGCTTTGGAATCTCACAGGATCCAAAGCATCAGAGGGCACTCAGCAGATTGGCACTAGTATCCAGCAGACATGACTATGGTCCCCAGCTGATGGGACAACAGAACCTAGTAGACATGAGTATGGTTCCCAACAGATAGAATAATGATCTCCAACAGACATGACTGCAGTCCCCAGCAGGCATGACAGTGATCCCTAGCAGAAGTGGTGGTATTTCCAGAAAGAGCGGAAGAGTGCTCTCTGGATATAGCAGGACTCTTGGAAGCAGCAACCAGCTCAGGCTGATTGAGACCAAGAGCGGTGCTGGAGCCCAGGGGTGTGGTGCTGGCCAATGGTTGGGAGAAGAGTGGAAGAAAATGGGGTGGCTGCCCATATTTATTTATGAACATGTGCAGATTATAGCCCACGGTCCAATTTGGGGTATGAGTGTAGTGGAGGAGACTGTGAATTGAAGCAAAGTGAGGAAAACAGGCAGGGAGCTATGGAGTGCTCTTCTGTTGTCCGGGATCCTCATAAGAGTCAAATGAAGACCTTCATTTACAGCTCAGTATTTCAATGAGGAAGTAGAAAGAGCACTGGTCTTTCCTCCCAGTCTGCTGCTGACTTTCTGGGGGAAGTTAATGAACACCTGTGAACCTCAGCTTATCCATGTATAGAAAGGAGGGAAGAGGTTGTACTCATAACTGAGAGGCCCTTTCTTTGATGATTTTATTCCATCACTTCCAGATTCAGATAAAACCAAGAGCTTCCTCACACTCCTTCCCTGTTGAAATGAGTAACTCCAAAGAACTTGGAAATGTTAGCATTCCGGTAAGTCATCTTTTAAGGGACACTTTACATCCTTTAAAATAATTAACATTCAATACTCAACCGTAGAACATTATCTTAATTTAGATGAGAAAAGATGAAGCAAGGAAAAGGTGTTATCCTATCATGGTTTTATTTTTGGCATTAAAACAAAGCTCCCATAGGAGATGGGAAGTTTTGTTTCTTTAGTACTGAGTTGGTGGCAGCATAAGCTAAGTAGGAGTTGACTGTCTCAGGTATGGACTTCTCCTAAGTGACCCAAGTATCAAGTGCAGCCTAGATGAAGGACGCCCAGGGGCTTGCATGGCCTGGTCACAAGCGAGACCTTCTGTGAAGGTCTACAAGTCCCTGGGGAGATAGGAGGGCATATTCTAAAGGGCTGAAGCTTGCCTCACTGTTGCGGGTGGGAGTGAGATCATCAGTAATCTCCCCCACCACCGCTGTCTCCTGCATGTCCCCCACTGGGGATCAAGCCTGAAAACCAGGAATGTGCCCTGACCGGGAAATCTAACTGTGACCTCCTGGTTCATAGGTCGATGCTCATCCACTGAGCCACACCAGCCAGGCCATCATGTGTTTTATTGAAACCACATCATTCACATCATTAGTAAAATGAGTGCTGATTGTTGACACTCATGGAGCAGGTCCCCGGGAGGCCAGGTGTCACAGGGAAGACTGGCAGATGGTTCCTTTTCATGGTGAAAGCACCAGAGAACAGGCTGGGGATTCAGTCTCAGAGCTGAAACTCTTCTCCTGTCAGTGTGTGAGGGAGGCTGAGGAATCATCAGCAGACTAACACTATTGTCATTAAAAGGTTTCTCTTTCGAGATGGACATCAGCAGCAGCAAGTCCTAGACCAGTGGTTCTCAACCTTCCTAATGCCGTGACCCTTTAATACAGTTCTTCATGTTGTGGTGACCCCCAACCATAAAATTATTTTCATTGCTACTTCATAACTGTAATTTTGCTACTGTTATGAATCGCAATGTAAATATCTGATATGCAGGGTATTTTCATTGTTACAAATTGAACATAATTAAAGCATAGTGATTAATCACAAAAACAATATGTAATTATATATGTGTTTTCCGATGGTCTTAGGCGACCCCTGTGAAAGGGTCGTTCGACCCCCAAAGGGGTCTCGACCCACAGGTTGAGAACCGCTGTCCTAGACAAACTACAAGGAAGCCAATCTAATTGAAAGTTGCTCAGCAAGCAACAAGGCTGATGTTTAATTGGGTCAGCTTATAATTACCTGATGCATCCATTTGCACCATGTGTCCTGTCTTCCTCTTGGACCAGAAGGGTTGTGTGTGGGGCCAGGACAACCTTTCTCTGGACAGTGCTCACATGTCCACCACCAGCTTTTGCCTCACTGACTCTATCCATGCTACCATTCCCAAACATCAGTGTGTGACCAATTCCCTTTCTGATGGAGACAGTCTTTCCTTAGATGTGTTAAAACCTTTCATGAGGACAGGTTAAAGTCTCTGCATTGCAGGAGAGGGGACTGCATACTGGGTTACCCATTACATGTGCTCAGCTGGCAAAAGGCTATTTCCTTCCATAGCCTAATTCTCAGGGTCACCCCATTGTTGCCCTCCTCCTATGTAACACCTACACTGTAGTCTTAAAATGTCACCTTGTTTTATTTCATTTCATTTTTATTTTCTATGTTCTTTAGAATGTCTCCACTGATTTTTTGAGTGGGATTGCTCTGGAAAAGGTTGTTATATTTAGCATAAGTTGAATCAAGTGAGATGACAAATTCAACTGCCATAATCAGCTTTAATGCATCAAAGGAGAGCAGATTCTGTCCCCATTTCAATTTCAATTTCAGAGACAAAACTGTGTCCATAAATGATGAGCAAATATACTTACATTATTACTACTAGCTCTAAAAGTTGGTCAGTAAAGTATTACAACATGAGGTAATAAGTTTCCATTTTTCTTTTTCATAATAGATTTTGCTTGTCTTGTTAGAGGCTTGCACTAGCAACTGCTGAAAACCCACAAACATGGACAAATTGCTTTTAATTCCAACCTTAGATGAACTGATTCAAATAGGATGGATTAATCTATTCCACACTCTCTGTACTGCTAATGAAGAAGACTAAAGAGTAAATGAAATACCTCTCACCTTTTCTTTTGTATTGTTGTTGGGCTTGGGACGCTCCAGACCAAGCTACTCTATGAGGTTGTGACACTTCCCTTAACACAAGCCTCCACTTAACAACCAGGGGAAACCTTTCCCCTAGATAGCTGAATAGGTTACCATCAGTTTCCTCAGTTGCATGAGCTCCACCTCAATTGATAAACAGGAATATTTATAATGAAAAATAGAGAAATAAATGAAAAGTAAGCAAACATTATCTATTGTGCAACAAGCAAATCTCAGAATTATAGCATTCCATGATACCTCACAGCCCGTGACTACAATAGAATAATTATTCCCCACTGTCAATGGCAGGTTATTTTTATTCCGGGACCTTACTTGGCCTGAACCAGCCCCCCAAATTCTCTATTTTTCTGATCTGTATGTTGGCCAATGTATCTAGCTGGACCTGTATACAAAGAGTTACCCAGGAGTGAGATTTCTCTGTGTTTATATATAGTAACACAGCTTCTCCCCTGATTTGGAAGCTCAATTTTTGCCCTAGGTTACCACGGGAGCCAAGAGCACTAATTCTGCTTGCAGTCAGGGTACTTAAAATTTCCTCTAAGCCAGCGGTTCTCAACCTGTGGGTCGCGACCCCTTTGGGGGTCGAACGACCCTTTCACAGGGGTTGCCTAAGACCATCGGAAAACACTTATATAATTACATATTGTTTTTGTGATTAATCACTATGCTTTAATTATGTTCAATTTGTAACAATGAAATTGGGGGTCATCACAACATGAGGAACTGTATTAAAGGGTCGAGGCATTAGGAAGGTTAAGAACCACTGCTAAGCCCTGCTGTCCTTCTTTTTTTTAACAAGAGGGTTTGGTGCCCCCTTTCTCAGAGAACACACTCTAATTGTTCAAAGATTGTCATGGCAACCTACTGCTTCCCCACTCCTCTCATTTAGGCCCTGGGTAATATATTTTTAAAAAGTCAATTACAAATAGTAGTATCTGAATGAGAGAGAGAGAGAGAGAGAGAGAGGAGAAAGAAGGAGGAGGAGGAGGAGGAGTAAACAATATGTGCCAGGCACTTATTTAAATATTTATATTTATTCTCTCACCTAACAAGTGCTATTGGCATCTTCACTCACCTTACAACAGGTACCATTAGCATCTCCATCTTACAAATGACATCCCATCTAAGAAATAGGGCCATTAAATAGCCTCCCAAGGACATACAGTGATGGAGCTAGGATCACAGCCAGATAGTATGGCTACAGAGCCTGCTGCATTACTGCTCGTTTTCACCAGCCCTTTTCCGAAATATTTCAAATTCACAATGTCCTGGGAATTGGCTTCAGGAAACTGAAGTAGATCCCCAACCCTGGAATAAACAACTGCTGTTAAGTGAGAGCCACAGTTTGTAAGGCACCATCCTAGACCTAATTCTCATACAGCTCACACAGTAGGTGTCATTACCATGTCCCAGTGAGGAAACAAACATCACCTACTCCCCAGACAGGAGTTTAGGGGACCACCCAAAGGCCATACACCTAGTAAATGACAGGTGGTGTGGCTCTGTGTGCCCTTTCTCCAGATTACACAGCATCCCTGCATGGACAAGGCTGGGCCATGACATACTGTGCTGCTGACCACAGCCATTTTAAAATATATGTATTTTATTGATTTTTTAGAGAGAGAAAGGGAGAGGGATAGAGAGTTAGAAACATCGATGAGAGAGAAGCATCGATCAGCTGCCTCCTGCACACCCCCTACTGGAGATGTGCCTGCAACCAAGGTACAGGCCCTTGAATGGAATCGAACCTGGGATTCTTCAGTCCCCAGGCCAATGCTCTATCCAGTGAGCCAAACTGGCTAGGGCAACCACAGCCATTTTTTAATGGTCTTTGAAAAGTATAGAGGAAGAAAAAATAAATACTAGAAAACTGAGTTTTTGGCCTCACATAATCTATATAATAAAAGCCTAAGCGACTGTTATGGCAGAACAGCCAGAACGACCGGTCACTATGATGTGCACTGACCATGAAGGGGTAGACGCTCAACACAGGATCTTCCCCCTGGTGGTCAGTGCATTCCCACAGCGGAAGGGCTGCTCAGCCAGAAGCCGGGCTCATAGCTGGCGAGCACAACGGCAGTAGCGGCAGCGCTAAGAAGCAGTGAGGCGAGCGGTAAGGAGCAGTGAGCAGACGGATGGTAAGGAACAAGGGGTCCCAGACTGCAAGAGGGCGCAGGCTGGGCTGAGGGACCCCTCCTCCCAGTGCACAAATTTTGTGCAACAGGCCTCTAGTATATTAGAAAGAAAGAAATTAACAACAAAAAATTCATCCTTAGGACTTCACTTCACCTAGTCTGCCCAGAAAGCAGGGTTTGTGCATTGCTCAGATGCCCATTCTCCCCAGGGCTGTGCAGCAGAGGAGAGGGAGCTGGGCTGGGTCAGGGGCCTGAGCGGGCGTCCAGGCTCTGGCATTTCCTTGGGAGGCTTATTCACACTCCCTGGCCTTTAGTTTTCTAGACTGTACAATGGGAATTATAACCATCCTCATTGTCGTGTAATTAGGTGAGATCAAATATAAGGCAGGGCTCTATATCCAAGATATTTAAAGTTGATTACTATTATTATGTGGGCTAGCTACTAAGATGCTTCCACAGAAAAGATAGTTTGACTCAGTGGATACAGCGTCGGCCTGCGGACTGCAGGGTCCCAGGTTCCATTCCAGTCAAGGGCACATGCTCAGGTTGCAGACTCAATCTCCTGTAAGGGGCATGCAGAAGGCAGCTGATCAATGATTCTCTCTTATTATTGATATTTCTCTCTCTCTCTCTCTCTCTCTCTCTCTCTCTCTCTCTCTCTCTCCCCCTTCCTCTTTAAAATATAAAAATATATTTTTTAAAAGTTTCACTCTCCTTTAAATAAAAAAGATGGTGTGTGCGCCTGTGTGCTTATGAATGTACATGCACATATATGCATGCATGAATGTGTGTTCAGACCCATATGTAAGTTATGTTGTACAAATGAAAATGAAAAGACTGGCTGATGAAGTGTGCTAGGGCAAATCTGCAGGCTCCTGGTTTTAGCTGCCACACTCTCAGATTTGCAGACAATGTTGAAAGCTTGCTGCTGTGACCAAGATAAGATGAACAGTAGCCCTCGAAGGACTAGCACCACAGCCTGTGACCCCACAGCCAACTTTAGGGAGTTGCAATGGACACGAAGCTCCACCCAGAGGGCCCTGGGAAATGAGAGCTTATATTCCGGGGAGTGTGGGGATGGGGGCAGGGTGAAAGATGAAAGTATTAAATGGGGCATGGGACTCTGACGGGTACTTTAACAGGAATGATCACTCAGTCCCCCTGGATGAAATAAGCTTGTCCTTGAGGGATCCTATACTGCTTCCCACCTTCCCTCCCAAAATCCTTCCTCACCCCCTTTCTCTCTTTCTGTTCCCCAGTTCCTCTGCTGTGTTTCCTCACCTCTGTTTTTTCTGCTAAAACTTTTACTTTATTGGATTTGTCATGCCTATTTTCCTTACCTGCTGTCAATCTTTGACTGCAGCGATGAAAATAATCAAATCGCTAGCAACCATATCCACGCTCGGAATTACTTTTATGAAGAGACATGCCAGAACTCCATAAGGTAATCTCTTTCTGAGAATTGTATAAGTTGGATTTTTAATTTACATGTATGATAAAACTGTAATGACTTGTGCCCTTCAAATCATAGGTCTGAGTACAAGTCAGGAGGGTAAGGAATGGAATATCAGCAACGAAGGAGTCCACGGGTGTTTGCTTCCTCTTCCCATCTGCTTTTCTGCTTAATGAGTAAGTCTAACATAACGGATAGGATTGCCAGAAAATGTAGGGTCTAGAATAGGGGTCAGAAACTTTGTCTGCAAAGAGCCATAGAGTTAATATTCTAGGCCTTCTCAGGCCATACGATTTCTGTTGCAAACATTCAACTTGGTGGTTATGTCACAAAAATAGCCAGTGAACATGGCTGTGTTCCAATAAAACCTACTGACAGACCTTAAAACTGGAATTTTACATAATTTTAACATGTCAAAAATCATACTTTAAAAACATATTTTTCCAACCATTTAAAAATGTAAAAACTATTGCTAGCTTGCTGACTCTGCAGAAATAGGCAGTGAGTGGGCCAGATTTGGCCTGTGTGCCACAATGGGCCAATCCCTAGTCCAGAACATTTTATATATTAAGTATATTCTTTATATTAAACCCATTGAAATTGAAGTTAATTGTCTCTTTTTGCCCATCCACTTCCCTTAAGTCTGTTAATTTCTTTTAAATATATTTTTATTGATTTCAGAGAGAGAGGAACATCAATGATGAGAGAGAATCATTGATTGGCTGCCTCCTACATGCCCCACACTGGGGATCAATCCCACAACCTGAGCATGTACCCTGACCAGGAATTGAATCTTTTGGTTCATAGGTCAACACTCAACCACTGAGTCATGCAGCCAAGCTATTAAATTTTTCCCCACACTTCCCTCCTATTCTGATTTACCAGTACATCACTCTCATCTACCTTCACCTAATGTTTTTTTCTCCCTATAAACCTCACATAGAATGCCAAAGCCCCACCTGTAAGCACCCAGCACTGTGGTGGCACTAACAAAGTGCAAAACACAGAGCCTATGGCTGACCATGTTGGCACAGTCAGTTCTCCATTCTCTTCTCCCCCTTCCTTCCTAGTCCAGTCCAGTCCCACAATAGAAGCTGAAAGCATCAGTCCTCACTTTCCCAATCCTCCCTGGCAGACAAGACGTGGGTATGTCTGTGACCCACTGTGACCTGAGGAGAAGTCTGTTTGGGTGTTTCTAGGAATGGGTTTGCTCTGTGAAGGGAGGCAGGGTGAGAGAGAGAGAGAAAGAGAGACAGAGAGAGAACAAGAGCAGAAGCCTGACCCTTTCCTTGTTTTCTACTTTTGGATGCTGTCATGTAAAGAGATGATGTTTGGAGCTGCAGCAGCCACCTTGCACCTCAAGGGGAGTCCAAAAGCTGACCCAGAGGCATAATATTGTTAATTCACTGAACTACTACTACAACTCTCTGGACTGCATGTTATAGGAGATAATAAACCCCTAGGGTGGGAATTCTGTTACTGTCTTACACAGACAACCTTCGTTTTGTAGAGCTTATATTGTTAGAGGGGTGATGTGACACATAAAATGCAAAGCTATTAGAGGAAAACACGAAATACTTTTAGTGCCCCTTGATTAAGAAAAAGCACATATCAACTATTCCCTCCTTGGCAGCCCTAATCTATCTACATCAAAATATGTTCATGTCTCTCCTAGTAGTTCCTGGCCTATCTTCACCTTCCACTTCACAGGCAAGCTTCTTGAAAGTTATTTTACTTTATTATTACCCTTACTATCTCCACTTCCTATCCTATCGTCCTCATTCCTCAAATGGCAGTATTCTGCTTTTCTTTCATCCACACTGCTCCATCAACCCACTTTCAACAGTCACCAATGACTTCTGTGCTGACTACCCAAGCACGGTTTTTACCTCTTATCTTGTTTGACCTCTCCACAGTGTTGATACTGTTCACCAGGCCTCCCAGACGCCGTACTTTGTTGATTTTCTTTTCCATCTTTTCATCTTTATTGCTGGCTTCTCCTTATTGACTAGTCTCTGAATGTTAGTGTTCCTCAGTGTTCTTCCCTCATCTTACACACTCTTCTCAATTAGTCTCATCTATCTCTATGGCTTTAGTTGCTACCTATAAATTAATGATGCCCACACCTATACACCTCTCTCCCATGTAACTAAATGCCTAATGGACAGCTCCATTTGAATGTGTTGATGATGCCTTAAACTCAACATGGCCAAGCCAAATCATCACCTCCCCCTCATATCTCAGGGAACGGCACTACAGCATGCCAAGCTGCCCAGGTCAGAACCCCAGACATCAGGACGGGTATCTTGACATCCCCCCCCCCCCTTAGACTCGCACATAACATGCATTCTCTCGGCTTGCAATGTTTTCCTCTTACTTTGTTCACATGGAGAATGTCTCCTCGTTCTTCATGGCCCAGATGAAAAGGCAGCTCTTCTAGGAAGCCTTTTCTAATCTCTCTACCTATAGCTGCTTTCTTCTCAGCATTTCCTTCTTTCTTAGGACATGTCTATGACAGC
>NW_005871048.1:35642923-35645379 GCF_000147115.1 Myotis lucifugus | reverse complement strand
CAGGTTACAGTCTAGAACAGTGGTTCTCAACCTCGGCTGCACATGAGAATCACCTGGGAATCTTTTTAAGATCCTGATTTTATGAGGCCCAGAAATCAGGATTTAAAAAAGATTCCCATGTGATTCTAATGTGCAGCCGAGGTTGAGAACCACTGGTCTAGAAGGTTGTCAATAAATATTTGTTGAATTAATTAATGAATGGACACATAATAATTATTTGTTGGATAATTGATTACATTAATGAGAAAAAAGTTATAATTAAGCTTTCATGCCTGATAGAAAAATATTCTTTCTAACACAACACTTTTGTCAATGATTGGATAGCAAACCCACATAATTTTTACATTTAAGATTGAAGAAAACTGCAGATATCCAGATCAGTTGCTTTAGGGCTCATTTGTAATTAGCAGTACTAATTTTCCTGGTGACAGTTAACTACTAAAACCTTTCATGTGTTAGTTCTTTCAGTTAGGTTAAACATGCCCCGAGGAATTCAAGTAATATTATTCATTTGCTTATAAACCTTTTCCCCCTTAGATTAACTTCAAACCAATTCAAATCAAATTAGCTCTAATTTGAAACTCCAAATGAATAGAATTTTAGCACATTTT
The DNA here is from genome assembly GCF_000147115.1 of Myotis lucifugus. Taxonomy (NCBI): domain Eukaryota; kingdom Metazoa; phylum Chordata; class Mammalia; order Chiroptera; family Vespertilionidae; genus Myotis; species Myotis lucifugus. Next base: position 35,644,768 of record NW_005871048.1, on the reverse strand, counting down.
GCAAATTTGCTTTATATCTCATTATTTCATTGCACTCTGCATCATACTTTCATAGCAAATACATTCAGACATCTGGCACTAAATTGGGGGTTTTCCTGGCTCAGTCATCATTATTATCACTGGACATTGCAGGAACTGCCATGTGGAAGGATTTTGTATTGTTTAATGAAGGAGAGTAGTTACTTTAAGAAATGCTAATTGTCAAAACGCTCTCTGGAGTTCAAGTTCGGTAGGCATAGTTACTATTTGTAAAAAATGTCTTCACAATTGCATTTCTGGTTATTTTTCTAAGGAATGTTTGCACAGTTTTTTAATAAAGTATATTAAAGAAGTTTAATGAAAGTTTTTGGTTTGTTAGAAACATGCACACCCTCTATCTTCTCAGTGCTCTCCTATGTAGACATGGGGTGGCTCATTCCATACAGTGACTTCTGTGTAATATGGCATTAAATGAAACCTGGATTTGAATTACGTTAGACCTCAAATGGAAAAGAGTTCTGGAAATAGCTGGGAAATCTCCAGGTCATTAGCTGTAAGTAGAATCATAATTGGCGAGGGGTTACTCCTGCACAGTTTGGAAATAAGCTGGTGAGTTAATCTTCCTGTTTGTGGCAGAGAGCTTCTTAAACTTTGAAAGAAATTATTTGAGACATAAAGGTAGGGATGGAAATACTTTGCTGGATCTTCTCCATTCGTCAAGATGGTTTTGGAGGGAAAAGTTTGCCATTGTTCTGAAATTTTTTTTTATTCTAGTTAATCCACATTATTTTGGGGAGCTTTGCCTAGGAGGAAAACTAATTTCTTATGTTCCTTCCCTCTCTTTCAAGTCCTACTCCCCTACCTTTAAACTCTTACGAGGGATCTTTTGGGAGGGTGGAACAGAAGTGGGCAGACAGGCATTGAATTGAAAATAAATTCTCCAGAAAGCACCACCGTCCTGGAAATGGTTCTGTCTGAATGGATTCTTTGAGAGGTGTTCTGTTTCCATCAAAAACGCAAAAGCTTTCAAACGTTCACTGTTCAGGTCTCAAAACTTGATGAGAAAAATGTTCAACATTTGAGGTATTCAAAAAAAGCCTGAACAAACGAAAGAAACCAATTGCTCTCTGGACCACTTTAGGAGAGAGTTGCTGGAGAGCCTTCAGGGTTCGTTCAGAAGGGAAACCAAGATGAGCCTTAAAAAGTCTGTCCAAACGATGTTCTCAAACAAAAGGACAGGAGGTGGGGGCCTGATGGTGCCCAAAGCTGGGCGTCAGTGTCCTTTCTTCCTCCTTTCTCCCCTTCATCTCCACCCGGTCCCGCACGCCTCCCCCCCCCCCCCCGATAAAGAGAAAACCTTGAAAGCTGCCAGAGAAATAAGGACACATTGCATATATCAAAAGCAATGAAACAAAATTTAGGTGCAGAAAAGAAAAGTGCCTAGCCAGCATTGCTCCGTGGTTGAGCGTCAGACTATGAACCAGGAGGTCACGGGTGATTCCCGGTCAGGGCACATGCCGGGGTTGCAGGCTGTATCACCAGTGTGCGTCATCCAATCAATGGATCCAATCAATGATTCTCTCTCGTCATTGATGTTTCTCTCTCTCTCCATCTCCTTGCATCTCTGAAATCAATACAAATTTCTCTTATAACAAGGAAAAGCCAACTAGACATTCTATGTGTCGTATATATTTATAATTTACGTATGAATAAATACATCTTCAGATAAATGACAGCTGTGGTGATACCTCATTGAAGGACTCTCACGATAAGAACAGCTGTAGAAAGTTCTTCAGAGAGCATGTCCTCACAGCAGCTCTCCGTGGATGGATGGGGGTCCTAGCTTGCCTAACCTGGTTGAAGCCA
>NW_005871048.1:35520808-35642823 GCF_000147115.1 Myotis lucifugus | reverse complement strand
GCTCCGCTTGGGCGAGTGGAGGGACCAGCTTGGCGGCGCTGTCTCCCGGGGCCTCGCTGGGCACCTCTCTGTCCCTCTGGGGCCTGAGTCAAAGCATTCTGTGTATAGTATTTCTGAGACTCCATTATCCAACGATGAAATCAATTCCTTAAACAATAGTTGGGGGGGGGGGGTCCAAACCTTATTTTCAGTCTATGCAAAAATGTGGGGTTTTCTTCAAAGCTGACCCACCAAATGGCCCCAGACCTCTAACATACCCGCCCGGAGTGGGGTGAAACCCGGGTTCTGTCCCCTGAGTCTCAGTCCAGCTGGACCACCCTCTCCCTTGCCCCCTAAATCCTTTGTGGGGCCAGAGCGATGTTCACCCAGGCTGAGACCTACGTCCCGGAGAAAGGCGCAGCATTATTCCATTTGCCCTGCCACTCGCCTTTTTTTTTGCTCTAACTTTGCTTGGACCCCAAAACCTCCTTAGGGGGTTGGCTTCATCTCTTGATTCCTGAGATAAACAGAACAGGAAGGGCTGAGAAATCCATCTTTCTCTATGAAGAAGTAAACATTCGATAAATACAATAATTGAAAAGACATCTGGATAAACCTCAAACCTCTGTGTGAGATGGGGTGAAAATAACCATTAGGCAGAAAGCACTTAAGCTTTAACAGATTTTTTTGTAAAGGACGAAAGGAAGAAACTGTTTTAGCAAGAAAAGATCTTAGGTGATGACCTTCATCTGTTTGAAATTGGTGCCCTGGGTTATTTATTACTGATTAAGGAAATACAGCTGGAAGAGACACAATTTAAAACTTAGTCCTCACTAAGCTAGAATGAAGAACGCCTGTGAGGGCACTCGCAAATCCCTTCCCCTCTATTGCAGTCATCACCCCTTAAACTTTGCATTTCACCAAATAACGCATTTTGATTCCCGATCAGGCAACCAGGATTGTGGTTTCAGGAGGTACTGTACTGCTTTTAGTTTGCATTGATATATTTGAAATGCTATAGTCTATAATATTTATTCATTGTGACCTTGCTTCTAAGAAGGTAAGAAAAAGTTTTTATTGAAGTATAATTGACATATTAATTTCAGGTGTATATTCAAAAATTGTAATATTGAAAAATGATCGCCACAATAAGTCTACTTAATACCCATCACCATACATAATTACAGATTTTTTTCTTGTGATGAGAACTTTTAAAATCTACTCCCTTAGTAGCTTTCAAACATGTGGTTCAGTATTATTAGCTGTAGTCACCACGCTGTACATTACATCCCCAGGACTTGTTTGTTTTATAACTGGAAGTTTTTACCTTTTGGTCCCCTCCTCCCCCAACTCTGACCTCTGGCAACCACAAATCTGTTCTCAGTATCTAAGAGCTTGGTTTTTCACTTTTTTAGATTCCACATATAAGTGAGATCATACTGATTTATTTCACTTAGCATAATACCCTCTAGGTCCACCTATGTTGTCACAAATGGGAAGATTTCATCATTTTTTATGGTTGAATAATATTCCATTGTGTATGTACACCATATTTTCTGTATCCATTCATCCATCTGTGATACTTAGGTTGTTTCTATATCTCAGGTATTGTAAATAATGCTACAATGAACATGGGAGTGCATATATCTTTTCAAGTTAGTGTTTTTGTGTTTGTTTTTAGATAAGTACCCAGAAGAAGAGCTGCTGAATCATATGGTAGTTCTATTTTTAAATTTGAGGAACTTTCAACCTGCACCAAGTTACATTTCCACCGATGGTGCATAGGGTTCCCTTTGCTCCATGTCCTCGCCAACTGTTTCTTATTTGTTTAATTAGCCTTTCTAACAGGTGTGGAGTGATCGCTCATTATGGTTTTGATTTGCATTTGATTACTAATGTTGAGCATCTTCACATATACCCATTGACCATCTGTATATCTTCTTTGATTTTCTGCCCATTTTTAAATTGGATTGGGTTGTTTTGTTTTTTGCATGAGTCCTTTATGTATTTTGGATATTAACTCCTTGTCAGATATATGATTTGCAATATGTTCTCCCATTTAATAAGTTGCCATTTCATTTTGTTGATAAATTTCCTTTGCTGTGAAGAATCATTTTATTTTATGAGAAAGTTAGTTTGTGTTTTTTTTAAATCCTCACCCAAGGTTATGTTTATTGATTTTAGAGAGAGAGGAACAAGGAGGAGAAAGAAAGAGAAAAAAATGTTGATGTGAGAAACATCTATCAGTTGCCTCCTATATACACTCTAACCCAGCTGTGGGCAAACTACGGCCCGAGGCCAAGATCCGGCCCGTTTGAAATGAATAAAACTAAAAAAAAAAAAAAAAAAAAAAGACCGTACCCTTTTATGTAATGATGTTTACTTTGAATTTATATTAGTTCACACAAACACTCCATCCATGCTTTTGTTCCGGCCCTCCGGTCCAGTTTAAGAACCCATTGTGGCCCTCGAGTCAAAAAGTTTGCCCACCCCTGCTCTAACCTAAGATCAAACCCACAACCTAGGTATGTGCTCTGACCAAGAATTGAACCCACAACCTTTTTGGTGTCAGAAAAGTTGCTTTTTCATATATTTCAAAAGTTTTCTTATTGCAGACATGATTAGGCAGGTTTGAATTTATGGGTATAGTATTTTGTGTTATGTGAATTTTTGACATTTGAACACACAACTTCCTAGTGTGTTACCACTACGGATTTTGCTCATCCTTAGAAAGAGCTACCTGTATTGTGGAGACTTGAAATTAAGCTGTACTTTCTAAATTATCTGGTTAATGTAGTTGCTGTAGATTATCTGATTAAGTCAAGTTTCTGATAGATTCTTTTATTGAGTTAATTACTCTTGCAATTATCAGCTCAAATGGATAATTTGCTTATCTCCTTCCTCTGAGCTAACCTTGTTAATCTTATTAGTATGTATGCATTCAATTTTCATACCATGGTAGTCGGGCTCATTGATAGCAGTGATTTCACCTCTAACACTAGAAGGTTGTGCTTAGATCCTGGTGCTATTACTAAAATGTAATAACATTAAAAGAAAATTATATATCTCATTTCCTTTTCAAAACACTCTCCAAATTCATTACTAACTAATTCCAACTCTGCCTCTTGAGAGAGAAGCCAGTGGATTAGACAAACCAAACAGATTGAAGTTCGGCAAATTTAGCTTGAGCTAAATTATGGAAATGATCATAGTCAAAACAAGAATCAGGAGTTCTTGAGTTTAGTTATGAATGCAGTTCTCTCACTTTAAACACACATCCCTTTTCCAAAGATGCCTTGTGCTGGAAAGAACTTTTAAACATATTGCCATATTGCCCTCGCTGGTGGAAATGTAACATTTCCATTCTCTGCAAGTTTAAAAATTTGTTTCTCTTTTGAAGTATAGTAGAAGTCTTCATGTTTGGGGAAAGTGGAGTGCTAGGGGGAAACATAATATTATGCTTTCCTACACATCTAGTAGTAAATTCATTATTGCGTAAGGTTCTTCATACCCGTGAAAGAAACAATACAGATTCAGTCTGAAGACAGGTTGTCTTTTAAAAAGAGTAGGCATTCTTTTTCTTTTTTTCCCCTAAATTTTCCAAAAATTGAAAGGGCTGCCTAAAGAGCAAATGGAAGCAAGAGTAGACATTCTTAAGTTGATTTTTGCCTGTTGGTTTTATAAATTTTATTTCTTTTTTCTTTTTACTAATGCAATACCTGTTCACTGTTAAAATAAAAAATGGGGGTGGGGACTGGGTAAACAGAAGGAAATTTAAAGATTTATAACTGTACAACCCAGAGACAGCTACTATTCGTGTTAGTATTTTGTTGTGTTGTCTTTCAAATCTTTTTCAAAGAAAATACATATTTCAAATGGGATCCTGTTATATGTATAGTTTTATATTCTCTTTTTTCCCCTTATTCATAAACATCTTGCCATGTCTATAAGTAGTCCGCTACACTTCCTTTTTTATTACATAGTATTCCACTTTTTGAAAGGGCCAAAATGTATTTATCCAGGGCTCTAAGATAAGTTGTTCCCAGTGTTTTGATATTACAAATAATGACAGCCCAGCCAGTGTGGCTCAGTGGTTGAGTGTAGACCTATGAACCAGGATTCCCAGTTGGGGTCCAGGAACATGCCCAGGCTGCTTGGGCTTGATCCCTGCAGTAGGCAGCCAATAGATGATTCTCATGGATGCTTCTATCTCTTTCTCCCTCTCCCTTCCTCTCTGAAATCAATAAAAATATATATTTTTAAAACCCACAAATAATGAATTGTCGAACAATTGCAATGCCATAGGATGGCTTAATCTCTGTTGAGCCCTTCTTTCTCCACTAAGGACACTGTTTTCATAACAAAGTGCGGTGCCCACAGAGTCTCTGGTTTCTCACCTCTTCCATTGAATTCTGACATAATTCTTCCTTCACAGAAATTCTAGAATTACTACTGGTGGTGAATATCTTTGTACCTAAGTAATTTACCATGCTATCCTTTATTTCCTTAGGATAATTTATGTGAGTAGAATTCCTGAATCAAAGAGCATGTATGTCTTAGGGCCTTTGATACTGTTATGTAAACTGTCTTCAGAATAGTTATACCAATTAGATCTTACCCACCAGTATATGAGTTTCCACTTCCTGAACCCACATCAACAGTTAGGTATTATTGTATTCATTGTTTATGCAATTTAGTGAAAGTATTATTAAGTTAGTAATTCCTTCATCATTAGTTAAACATATGAACATTTATGTATATAATTATTTGCCATTGTAACTCTTTTTCTGTAAATTGATTTTTCATGATTTTTGCCCATTTTTCTATAAGGATGATTATTGATTTTAAGAGCTATTTATAATTATGAATAGTACTACACTTTTAGTAACCAGATTATTGTATCCAGGAGACAGCTATGGAACTGTTCAAACAATATTTGCATAAAACAACAGCAATACTAAGTAACTTATAGTGAGTTAGACCCAAATTTGGCCATTGCCTTTTAAATAACTCTAGATGTACTCTCTCATACCTTTAAGTATTAAAAAGTAGGAGAGAGCCCTAACCGGTTTGGCTCAGTGGATAGAGCGTCGGCCCGCGGACTGAAGGGTCCTGGGTTCGATTCGGGTCAAGGGCATGTACCTTGGTTGCGGGCACATCCCCAGTGGGGGATGTGCAGGAGGCAGCTGATTGATGTTCCTCTCATCGATGTTTCAAACACTCTATCCCTCTCCCTTTCCCTTCCTCTCTATAAAAAATCAATAAAATATATATATATATTTTTAAAAAAAGTAGGAAAGAAAGTGCTGCTGGTGTGAACATCTAGTTTTTGTAAACCAACTCTATCAGTCAGGTAACAGGAAATAGAGACCACATTGTCTTGTTTCTGCATTGGGATTTTTTAACAGAAATATTGGAGAACAGTACGTGCATGAAGGGAACTTAAGTCGCACAAAGGAAGCAAACCATTTTTCTGACACTATCTCCCACCACATCCATGCTTTCTGCTGCATCCCCTGTGTCATTTATCACTGACCAGGAAAATACAGTTGGCTCTGGTCCAGGAGATGCATGAGGAACCCCAAGGACTCCAGAAATTCACTAGGTGGGGACCTAAGAAAGCAATGACTTGGATGCTCTCACCTGTTCCCTTGTACTTGAAGCCTCCAGTGCTTTGCCCAGTGGGCATTTTCAGAGCCACTTCTTCAGCCAAATGCACTTTGGGACTTGCAAACTCAGTTTTCTCTTGGAGGTTATAACCTAGTGATAAATACTGTGCTATCTCTCTTCTGGTTCCAAATGGCAGCCACTGTAAGAGTGATAAGACCTGGGGAGTTTGGCAATGTGGAAAATGACCACATTCATTTACATTACTTTATAGCTTTCTGTCCACTTGTCCCCTCTCAAAAAAAGGTGTTTGCCCCAAAGTTAAATATTTTACTGATTATATCTTTCTCTCCATTCTCCCCAGTCTTTGACCTTCTTCCGTCCTCCAGCCAGAGGCTGAACCCAGGTGCCCTGCGGCCAATCCTGACCGACCCCACCCTGAATGAGCTCTATGTGATCTCCACCTTCAAACTGCAGACTAAGAGTTCAGCCACCATCTTCGGCCTTTACTCTTCAACTGACAACAGCAAATATTTTGAATTTACTGTGATGGGACGCTTAAACAAAGGTAAGCACGTTTGCAGAAATCATTTTCTTAAAAATCCTCTTTTTCTATTCCAGGATTTGAGGTCTACTTTTCTTAAGATGGTTCCCTTGTACAGTTTTTTTTTTCTCATCCACTATTTATTTGTTTTCAATACCAAATTCTTCTCATTGTACATTTACCTATACAGAGAGAGCGAGTTGATGTTAGGAGAAAGAATGAAGGATTGCTTGTGGCCAAAATGCCCTCTGATATTGTCCCTCTTGTTATTCTGGATCCAGTTTGGAAGGGACAAGAGCCAGGACAATTAGGCCATTATCTTAGTCAGCTCTGGCTGCTTATAACAAACACCATAGCCTGGGTGGCTTGAACAACAGACATTTATTTCTCACAGTTCTGGAGGCTTGGAAGTTCAAGATCAAGGTGCCAGCAGCTTTGGTTCCAGGTTAGGGAACCTGGGTCCTGGCTTGTAGACAGCCACCTTCTCACTATGTCCTCTTATGACCCTTCCTCATTGCGTGCCACTGGGAGAGAGTGAGCTTTTTGTCTTCTCCTTAAAAGGACACTAATGCCATCATGGGGGTCCTACTCTCATGACTTGTCTAAATCCATTTATCTCCCAAAATCCCACTTCCTAATACCATCACATTGGGGTAGGGCTACAACATATGGATTTGGGGGGACACAAATATTCAATGCATAACCATTTGTATGTTCCCTTGGAAGCATATGGCTTAGCAGACCTAACTCCTAGCTGTGCAAGCACCTTCTTGGACTTGATGAAGAGACTATACCTCAGCCAGTAAAACTAAATAAACTGCTCTTTTCCACCGTTTCATGCCAATTTACACAGACCTGTCATCTGTTTGGTCCCTTTACTGTCAAATGTTTTACTGTCAAAATGAGTTACTACAAGCGCTAAAAAATTACTCTCAAAGAATAAGATCACTACTTTTTCATCTCTTTCCCTTCCACCTATGCCTTGGGGACAACACCTGTTCCTGCTTATTGAGGAATGAGACAGATATGTGTTTTGCTTTTAATAATAAAAAATGGACCAGTCCTTCTGGCTAGATTTTATATTTATTTCGGTTTGTGTTACAAAGTACATAGATACTTACAGTGCTCCAGACTCCTAGTTTCTAATTGTGATGGAACACTTAAGTCAGCAGGCGTTAGGAGCTGGAAGACATGCCTAATTCTTAGCTTTCATGGGACGATAGAGTTAAAAGCAAGAAGAATGAGGTTTTAAACCCTTCTTTTATGTCAGATGCCAACATCCTCTTTTCCTTTTCCCACTCCACTCACAAGTCTGATTTCTCTGTGCCTCACAGCCTCTCAGAGGTGAGGGTTCCCATAATGGAGTCTGGGGACAAGGTTCATGGCTCTACATGGTTCATGGTTCAACCATTCCTCCTCCCTTTGCCCCATCAGCAGCCCTGATGGGAGGCGGTTTCACCCATCTCCCTGCCTTGAATCAGCCCCATTTTGCCTCACATCTGTTGAAGGAACTGCTTATCTTCTAACAACCCAGCTACTCAGTTTGTGATTAGTAAACGTTGCCCATCTTCATATAAAGATCAGTAGCTTCTCATTAAACTGTCTATTTAAATGCATGGAAGATTTTCTTTTAGCTCTCTCAGCCTCGTGGCTAAAAGGCTGTCTGTAGAGTGAAAAGCTCTGCTTCTAGCTTTCCCCCCTCACTGAATCTCACCCTCTACTCCTGAACTGGCCAGAGTGTATAAACCCATTGTGGAAAGTCCATTGCCTGGAAACACAAGGAAGCAGCTTACCTTGAACTGATTCTTTCTGTTTGGTAAGCAGGGATAAAGCTAGATACTATATGGGCAGGTAGATTGATAGGTAAGGGGATTGTTAGTGTGTTTTGTTTGAAGAACCAGCAGTCATGTGATTCAGCTGTAAATCCCAGCTGATCACCATGTTAGAGGAGACGATAAGAGGAATGCTGAGCACCTCTGCACCCTCCAACCTATTAGAGGCAATCGGTAGCTCTTAGAAAAAATATTTTTAAAAAGAGTTTGAAAAGAATCCAGAAATGAAAATTCTCAGAAAACAAAGAGGCATTTATACTAGTATTAGACTTTGGAGAGTTGAAGAATTTCACATAGAGAAGTTTCACTGGAGCAATAGGAAAAAGTACAGAGACTTACCATCACTGGTGAATCTGAAAGTTCTAGGAAGGAGCAGCAGCCCATTCTGATTGAAATGAGAAAAAGTCTCTGAGTCCAACAGGTCCAAGGAAAAGACATGACATATGGTTGTGACTCCCCATTGTGGTACTCAGGTGGCCTGACATAGTTTATGGAGGGTGGGGAAAGAATCATCTTCCTAGCAGGTGAGCCCCCGTCATTACTCAACTGGCAAGGCTCAGCTGATCTGTCCTCTTGATTTGCATGGAGCACAGTGAAACAGTCAGAAATAAAGCATATGAGTAGGAAATGGGACCCGTCTTTCCCTCCATTAAAGGCAATGAATTGGGAGTGGGTGACTACACAGATAGTGTCAAAGAGCAGGGCCCTTGGAGAGCTCCTACAATAAACTAAAGTGTATCCCATGAAGACTGTGAAAAATAAGTTTGTTACTGGGCAATCTCCAAGTCATCTTACCATGGTGGCCTCATTATTATTTGCAGAGCATAAGCCCTGACCCCCGAGACCTTTTGTGGCTTCCCATTCCAAACTGATTAAGGTATAAACACCCCAGCTGTGCATTCAGGGCTTTCCCCTGCATGACCCCCACCCAGCCTTTCCTCCTTCCAACCCTCCATGCAGCCTATACTTCAGCTGGATGGACTGGCTGCCAATCCCTGAACCCAGGCATGCTGTCTTTCCTTCTCCATCATTTTGCTCTTGACCTCTGCTCCCTCCATACACATTTTGAAACATCACCAGATACCAAAATCCTATCTATGCAAGACCTACCTCAATCTCCTTCTGACACCTTTCCTGATATGACTTTGTATCTCTGTGGAAGGCACTAATCTTCATTTGTCTTGTAACTTGAATCACGTCTAGGTCTTTTCTCTAGTAGGTTGTAAGCCCCCTCAAGGCAGAGACTGAGCATCCCTTAAATCACCTTTGTGTCTACTGCTGCACCGAGCACAGTGCCTCATACATGGACGTGGTTCGTGAGCAGATTGAACAGAATAGAGGCTGAGAAGAATAGCCTTGTTTGTTAAAGAAGACATACACTATTGTGCAAATTCTGGAAGTACAGAGTGTCTGTCATGTTGAGGTCTGATTCAGATTCATTTTTGAATGAATGAGTGTTGAATACCATTTGGATGAGAATAGAAAAGAAATATAGGTAGTACTTCTGATAGAAATTATTTATCAGATTATTAGTAACATGGATGGTCTAATCTTGATAGAAATAAGCATTCTGCAGAAGCATCTGACTGAATAGATCGACATGGTTGCTGCTTTTCTAGTATCTGGCGTGGAAGCAAATTTCCAATTTGTATCCTGCTTTTGAGTTACAGTTAAAATCTTATGGCTGTGCCACCATGAATACATCTCTGCTGTTAGCTTCGATTGCTCTCTGTGAAGTAGGGATGAAATAAGAGCTGCCTCACAGGTTGATTGCAATAAGTGGCTTATATGAAGGATAATAATTTTTTTATATTGTGAAGCTCAATAGAAATGTCAGTTTCTTCTAGAACAGTGGTTCTCAACCTTGGCTGCACATTAGAATCACCTGGGAATCTTTAAAGTCCTGATTTCTGGGCCTCATCCTCCAGAAATTCTGTTTCTTTGTTACTAATGTTGTGGCCTCACCCCATAACAAAGAAACAGAATTTCCGGAGGATGAGGCCCAGAAATCAGGATTTTAAGAAGATTCCCAGGTGATTCTAATGTGCATCCAAGGTTGAGAACCACTGTTCTAGAAGGAAGGAAAGAAGAAGGAAGGGAGAGATAGATATCTCTGTACTATTTAAGCAGCTGTCTTCCAAAGATGATGATTGGGTGAACTCTTGATGAAAGCTTCCCCTTTAAGAAAAAACAGGTGAGAAGAACTGCTTCATTTGTTGTTTTTACTTCTTTTTCAATTACAGTTTACATTCAATATTATTTTGTATTAATTTCAGGTGTACCACATAGTGGTTAGACAAGGTGTTCCCCCTGATATTTCCAGTGCCCACCTGGCACCACACATAGTTACTACAATTGACTATAATCCCTATGTTGTACTTTATATCCCCATGACTACTTTGTAATTACCAATCTGTACTAAGAACTGCTTCTTGAGTCTTAATTTGATCTCCACAGAAGAACAACTTGGTGCTGTGGAAGTGAAGGGAGCCCAGGATTTTGCAGTAATTACTGGAGAGTGTCAGTCAAGCTTCTAAGTGAGCGTACGGGTAGGAGATGTCAGATAGTTCAGGGCTTTGGAGAGATGTAACAGTTTAAAAATTAGAATTTGGAACCCAATAATGACGGGTAAAAAATGAGGCACCTCAAATATTTACAATAATATTCATGACACCCTTATGATGTACCAGGACAGTGCGAAAGACTTGTCAACACTCATTTTCCCTTTTAACTTTCACAGTATTCTTACGAGGTACCCTTGAATGAGCTCAATTTTAAAGTGATTATATGCAGAAAATGAAAGAATTTTAGTGAACTTTAGGACAAATGCCCAGAGGGTTAAATAATTATTCATGTATTTATGATTACCTGGAAAGGAAAGCTGGGATTATTTGATGACACATGGGTTTACTAAAAGTAAGTCATGCCAACCGTTTTTTGTATGTAAAGTTTCTAAGCTAACAGATCAAAAAGATGCTGTGAGCATAATATACATTGAGTGGCCAGATTATTATGACCGACCAGATTATTATGACCACCCCATCAGTACTTCATTGACACTTCCAAAAATACTGAATATTGAAATCTTCCTACGCAAACACTCTCAAGGCTTTATTATTATTATTTGCAAAACTAATTCACTTCATTGTACTGATGGGATGGTCATAATAATCTGGCCACTCAGTGTATATTGACTTCAGAAAAGGTATGTTACTCATTATACCTTTCTGAATAATATAAAAAAGAATGAGCTAGATAAATAGTACTGTTAGGAGTTGGTAAGTTGCCTTATAGAAAAGTATCTAGTGGTTTTGACAAGTCTCTATCTTGGGCATTTAACTGTTCAACTTATTAGTGATTTAGATGAAGACATGGATAGTATTTTATCATGTTGGTAATTGGCACAAAGCTAGAAAAGACGGTTGAATATATTGAATGCTATGATTAAGATTTATAAGGCCCTATCAGACTGGAAAAATATGCCACCATCAGTCAGATGAAATTTAACAAGAAAAAATGTAGATCTACCATCTAGGAGTGAAAAGTAAATTGCAGAAGTGCAGGATGTGGGAGATCTATCCCAAGAGTTCTGGTCAACAACATTAAGAACCAATCGGTGTTGAGCACAGCACCTGACATAGTAGTTGCTCAAAAATGTTTGCTGATTGAATGGACAAACGGAGACAGTGAAGCAATGGTTTTAAAAAGTTTCTTTAATTATAGTTTTGTTAATGCATAGATGTGACCGTATAAGGGAGCCAATAGTCCCACTGTACTCTGAATTGTCCAGGCCACAGCTCGGATATTGTGGCTAGTTCTGGACACATTTCACAGGGGCACTAACAAGCCAAAGATTACCTTGAGAGTCACCCAAACAGCACACCCTTGAGCCCCATTTTTCACCACATTATTAGTCAAAAAGTGAAAGAAAATGGAGAAATAAAAAAGCCAGACAGAAGAACAACTTGGTGCTATGGAAGTGAAAGAGATAAAAGTTGACTTAAAATATTTGAAGAATATCATTTGGATTTAGAATAAGATTAAATCTGTCTATAGCTCTGAAGAGTAAAATTAGGACCGTTTGGTAGAAGTCAGAGGAAACAAATACTGGCTGTGTTAGACAAATCTTGGAGGGAAATCCAAAAGTGGAACGGTTTTCTCCACACAGTAATGAATTCCTTGTTACTGGAAATGGGGTGGTAGAGGCTGCATTTGTATTGAGGGAATTTGTGAAGTGAGATGTTAAGCTGGATGACTTACAATGACAATATCCTGTGGCTCTTCTAAGGCTAATGAGGTCTGTGGACACTTAAGAAGTTGCTTTCCAGCCCTCTCCTATAACATGACCTTGGGATTCTGTGCTTACACACTGCTTTGTCACCTACCAGATAGTTCTTACAGTGATGAGTCTCATAATTTCTCAAAATATAAAGCTCTCGGCAGATGCTTAATATAATGGCTGTGCTTCTTTTCAGTGGATGATTTCTTTGGTGTGTGTGTGTGTGTGTTCTGTACACTTTGCATTTGTTCAAACCACTTTAAGAAATTTTTAAAACACACAGATTACATTTATCACACTTGGGACTCACCCAGAGTACTTTCAGGAAAAGCAATTTGATGATTTACTTTTTATATATATTTCCAAAGCACTAAAGTTACAAAGACCTAGTGTATAGGGCATAAAGATAAATAAGCAAAGGTGAACAAGAATATCCATCACAAGAGACATTAATGGCAAGAAGGCTGTTTAAAAATGTACAATTATTTAAAAAGAAGAGGAAAGGTTGACACCAGTGGCTTTCATCATGTATTTAAAAGTGTGAAAGAGCAAAGCCATTTGCCAGGCAGAGCAGAAATCCCGAGCTTGCTGCCTGCAGCCAGGTCACTCTGAACTTCTTTGCCCACCAGACAAAATATTATCATTTCCAGTTCTTTATAGCTGGCACTCTGCTTCATTGCTTTGACATTCAACACGTAATATTTTTTACCACCAGGTCCATTTAAAAAAAATAAACATCCCCTTTTGAAAATTCATCCCCAAGACAGCAATATTTCACATCTTTATTGCGTGGGTTTGCTTTTTCATCTCCTGCCAGTCACTGAGATGGGATTTAATCAGGTTCGACTACATAGTTCCTGTGTCAGGCTGGTACTCAGACATGGAAATGCTGCCCTAAAATCAGGCCCCAAATTGTTAAGTACACAAAAGTGCTAAGTTTATAAGAAAAGGGTTTATATAAATAAACCAATAGAAACTGTTCCCCACGTTTTAAAAAGGATTGTGGGTTAAACAATCAGAGTGGACACATGAGTACTCTATTTTATCTACTTCTTATTAAATAAATACTTGTATTTGGTACTCTCAGATGCTATGGGAAAATTAGTAAGAAATGGACTTCTAATAGAGAAGATAAGAAATAAACACAAATATACCTACATTTGTACAGCAGTTTATAGTTTAACATTTTCCTTCAGTGATTTTTCTTGTTTTATTTCAATTTTTAAAATTTTTTTCAATTACAGTTGCATTCAATACTATTTTGTATTAGTTTCAGGTATATAGCATAACAGTTAAATAATCACATACTTTACTAAGTATTCTCCTGTTATATCCAGTACTCACCTGGCACCATACATAGTATTACAGTATTATTGACTATATTTCCTGTGCTGTTCTTTACATCCCCATGACTATTTTGTAACTACCATCTCTTTACCTTTTTCAACCAGCCCTGCAACCACCCTCCCTTCTGGCAACCATCAGTCTGGTTTCCATATCTATGAGTATGTTTATGTTTTACTTATTCATTTACATTATTCTTTAGATTCCATACATAAGTCAAATCATATGGTATTTGTCCTTCTCTGACTGACTTATTTCACTTAGCATAATGCTCTCCAGATCCATCCATGCTGTCACAAAGAGTATGATTTACCTCTTTCTTATAGAAGAGTATTATTCCATTATGTAAATGTACCACATCTGTTTTATCCACTCATCTACTGATGGACACTTGGGTTGCTTACAAATCTTGGCTATTATAAATAATGCTGCAATGAACATAGGGGTGCATATATTCTTTTGAATTAGTATTTCAGGTTTCTTTGGATATATTCCCAGAAGTGGAATTGCTGGAACATAAGGCAGTTCCATTTTTAAATTTTTGAGGAAACTCCATACTCCTTTCCACAGTGGCAGCACCAATCTGCATTCCCACCAACAATGCACATCTTTGCCAACACTTGTAATTTTTGATTTATTGATGATAGCCATTCTGACAGGTGTGAGGTGATATCTCATTATGGCTTTTAATTTGCATTTCTCTGATGATGAGTGATGTTGAACATCTTTTCATATGTCTATTAGCCATCTGTATGTCCTCTTTGGAGAAGTATCTCTTTAGGTCCTTTGCCCATTTTTAAATGGGATTGTTTGTGGAGGATTTTGGTGTTGAGTTTTTTAAGTTCTTTATCAATTTTGGATATTAACCCCTTATCAGATGTATCATTGGCAAATTTGTTCTCCCATTCAGTGGGTTGTCTTTTCTTTTTGTTGATGGTTTCCTTTACAGTGCAAAATGTTTCAGTTTAATGTAGTCCCATCTGTTTATTTTTTCTTTTGTTTTCCTTGCCTAAAAGATATATCAGAAAAAAATGTTACTAAGACAAATGTCCAAGATTTTACTGCCCATATTTTCTTTTAGGATTTTTATGGTATCAAGTTGAATATTTAAGTCTTTAATCCATTTGAATTTATTCTTGTATATGATGTAAGAAGGTGGTCTAGTTTCATTTTTTTTACACATATCTGTCCAATTTTTCGAACACCATTTATTGAATAGATTGTCTGTACCCCACTGTATGTTCTTCCTTTCTTTGTCAAATATTAATTGACCACAAAGGTATGTGTTCATTTCTGGGCTCTCTATTCTGTTCCATTTATTTATATGTCTGTTATTATACCAGTACCATTCTGTTTTGATGACTATGGCCTTGTAGCATAAATTGATATCAGGTAGCATGATTCTTCCCACTTTGTTGTTCTTTCTCAAGATTGCTGTGGCTATTCAGGGTCTTTTGTGGTTCCCTGTAAATTTTTGGATTTATTTGTTTTAGTTCTGTGATATTCACCATTGATATGTTTAAAATATTATTTATTTATCTTTTTGAGAGAAGGAAAGGGAGGGGGAGGGAGGGAGGAAGGGAGAGAGAGAGAGAGAGAGAGAGAGAAAGAGAAAGAGAAAGAGAAAGAGAAAGAGAAAGAGAAAGAGAAACATCAACATGAGAGGGAAATATTGATGTGAGAGTGCAACATCGATCAGCTGCCTCTTGCAGGCTCCCTACCAGGGATAGAACCTGCAACCCCGCAACCCACAACCTGGCATGTGCTGTGACTGAGAACCAAACCAGCAACCTTTCAGTGCATGGGAGCATGCCCAACCAACTGAGCCACACTATTGTTATTTTGACAGGAATTGCTTTGGGTGGTATGGACATTTTAACAATGTTAATTCTTCCTATCCATGAGCACAGTATACACTTTTTCTTCTTTGTATCTTCAATTTGTTTCTTCTGTATCTTATAATTTTCCAAGTAAGGTCTTTGATCTCTTTGGTTAAATTTGTTCCTAGGTGTTTTATTTTATTTATTAAAAATATATTTTTATTAATTTCAAAGAGGGAGGGAAAGGGAGAGAAAGATAGAAACATCAATGATGACAGAGAATCACTGATTGGCTGCCTCCTGCACACCCCCTACTGGGGATCAAGCCTGCAATCCAGGAATGTGCCGTTGAGTGGAATCGAACCCAGGACCCTTCAGTCCGCCGGCTGACCCTCTGTCCACTGAGCCAAACCGGCTAGGGCTTATTTTATTTTTATTATTCTGTTGTAAATGGGATTGTTTTCTTAGTTTCCCTTTCTGATAGTTCATTATTGGTGTCTAAACATGCAACTGATTTGTGGATATTTGTTTTGTATCCCGCTATATGACTGAATTTACTTAACAGTTCCAGTAGTTTTTTGGTGGAATTTTTAGGATTTTCTATATACAGTATCATGTCATCTGCAAATGACAGTTTTACTTTCTTTCTGATTTGGATGCCTTTTATTTCTCCTTCTTGTCTGATCTCTGTGGCTAGGACTTCCAGTACTACGCTGAATAAGAGTAGTGACAGTGGACATTCTGTCTTGTTTCTGATCTTAATGGAAATACTTTTAGTTTTTGCCCTTGAGTATTATGTTAGCGTGGGTTTGCATATATGGGCTCTGTTATGTTGAGATGTGTTTTCTCTACTTCTGCTTTGCTGAGAGTTTTTATCATAAATGGATGCTAGATTTTCTCAAAAGCTTTTTTCTGCATCTATTCATGTGATCGTATGACTTTTATCCTTCATTTTGTTTATGTGGTATATCACGTTAATTGATTTGTGGATATTGTATCAACCTTGCATCCCAGGAATGAATCCCAGTTGATCATGGTGTATGATCTTTTTAATGTATTTCTGGATTTGGTTTGCTAATATTTTGTTGAAGATTTTTGCATCTATGTTTATCAGATATACTGGCTTATAATTTTATTTCTTTGAGGTGTCTTTATCTGGTTTTGGAATTAGGATAATGCTGGCCTCATAAAATGAGTTTAGAAGTCTTCCCGCCTCTTGAATTTTTTTTAAATCATTTGCGAAGGAGAGGCATTAGTTCTTTGAATGTTTGGTAAAATTCTCCTGTGAAACCATCCAGTCCAAGGCTTTTGTTTGTAGGATGTGTTGTGGGTTGGTTTGTTTTTTAATTACTGCTTCAGTTTCATTATTTGTATTGGGTCTGTTCATATTTTCTGTTCTTGATTCAGTTTTGGGAGATTGTATGTACCTAAGAACTTATCCATTTCGTCCAAATTGTCCAATTTGTTGGCATATAATTGTTTGTAATATTTTCTTATAATCTTTTGTATTTCTGTGGTTCGTTTTGCATTTCTTATTTGACCACCACTGAAAACAAAATGAAGTCAGAAGGGCAACTTTTATTAACTCCACGTAGAAGCTTAAGAAATGGACACTGAGTAAAATGAACAAGCCCAGGCTCACATAGCTATTAAGTATCTGAGCCATAACTGGAATCTGAGTCCTGAAAATGTACACCCAGGGAAGTACCAAGGAAGTGTAATGGGAATATGAATGAGGCAGATACCTTTCAACCATGGGAAGAAGGAAAACTTCGAGGCATAGGGTGCATTTGAGCTGGATCTTGGCTTCCGATACATAGGGATATGGAGAAGGAAGGAGACCTATGGAGAAGAGAACATTCCACACAGGAAGAAAAGGATGAGGGAGGCTGGAGAAAGCTAGAGAGGGGGGAAAACAGAACAGATTGTTCATCTTGGCTGGGCATCAGCAGCATGGAGAGTTATAAAGTGGTGAGAACATTGGGGTCAGTGCTAGGATAAGGGGTTTAGACATTATTTAGGAACCACCGGGGAGCTATTGAAGGATTTTATTTACTTGATTTCATGTTGCTTTGAGAAGGCAATAACTTGGTCAGAAGAGGCCTATAAGAAGCTCCGGCTATCAGTCCAGAAAAACTGCAGAAAGAGACCTTAAGTAGGAAGGTGAGTCAGGAATCTGACAGAGAAACCCAGGGATGGAACAGAGCAGAGGCAGAAATGCCATTTGAAGATCTACAGCCTTCAGTTCTAATCAGATGTGTTGAGTTCTTTTTACTCGCCCTGTGGGAGAACCAGGCGGAAATCACTACACAAACTTGTTTCAGCTATTGAATGAGAAGCGAGCAGAACAGAATGTGCCACAGCTGAAGAAACAGTGCTGTACCCAGTGACTGTTTTCCTGAGAATGGTGCTTCTGGGGGAGGTGATGGGCAGAGGTGTGGTGGGCCCAGAAGACCACTCCTTCCAATCTCAGGGCACTGGCCTTTCTTCTCCTTGGAGGGGGAAATGATTGCCTCACTCTGTCGTATTTTGATCTCTGTTTGGTCCCCCTCTGCTCTGTGTGTGTGCTGGGCTAAGACAAGGAGAGTTGAGCACTGGGAAAGGGAGACCTGGGGAGAGGAAGGCACCACATCTGTTGTCTCCACTCTGAAGGTGCTGCCTCAGAGAAGGTCACCCAGTAGGCTTCAGGCTCCTGGGCCAGAGCTTAAGCTGTGTCTGCATTCAGTATGACTGATGTGAAAATATTGAGTTTTCTGAGCAGGTGCCTATCTGCCCTTTTACTGCTCTGAAGATAAAATAAGTATAGAAGCACTGAAGTAAGGAATTTGCAATAAAAAATGAAAAATGGGAGCCATGGGAGCCATAAGAGAAATGAGAATTATTGGATCAAGTATGAAGAATGGTAAATGTCAAAGCATTTGCTAACAGACGTTGTGAAGATGGAAGTTTCCATAATTCTTCTTTTCCTTTTTTTCCTTCTTGCTATTGTCACAAGACCTAGGAGCAAAAGGAATTTGTCACTTTAGTGTTGCATTGCAACACAAAGCAAGGCACAAGTACCCTTAAATGGTAGCATGAACACAATAGTAGGTTTTGTTACTTGCAATAAATCTTGAATTGCCAGTCTATAAATCGTTTATATTTTATATGTGAAAAGCTTTAATGCAATCATTTAATTATTCATTGAAAGTTCATATTTACAACATTTAATGTACACCTGTTACGTATAAAGTATTCACTAGGTACTAGTTATAAAATTAAACTTAGCTATTCAATTATGAACATAAATCACACCCACATGCCATGGAAAACCTATTATAAAAGCAAGTGAGATACCCGTGAAAATGTGTTCTTTGAATTTCACAGAAATCTCAGCTTGGGTAGCAAAACCAAGAGTATTTGTTTTAAGCCACTCTATGTATCCTCTTAAACTGTTAATATGAGGAACAGAGATTGTGGCCATAATGAGAAATGAGATACTGAATATACATGTCTATGACCTAATTGAAGTTTGGTGGTCTAAGTGGTATTTTTATTGACCTATTAAAAACTCCAGGTATTTGCAGAACTGTTCAAAAGAGTTAAAAAATACCAGTTTAGAAATTAAATCAGTGCATGTTTGGATTTAATTTGTCCCTCTTTGGGTATTGTATATGTGTCCAAGTTCCAGACATGCAGTTAGTATTACAAATTTTCAACAATCTATATATATAAAGAGCCAGGTGCCATCGCAACCGAACGGACAACCGAACAGGCTGAATGGGGTGACAAGGCCGGCAGGGGGGTTAGTGAGGGACGACCAAACGACTGAGCACCAGGCTGTGTGGGGCGACCAGGCCGGCAGGGGGGTTAGTGAGGGACGACCAAACAACTGAACAGCAGGCTGTTTGGCGTAACCAGGCCGGCAGGGGGCACAGTTGGCAGCAACCAGGCCAGCAGGGGGGGGGGCAGTGAGGAGCGACCAGGCTGGCAGAGGGGGGCAGTGAAGGGTGACCAGGCCGGCAGGGGGGGCAGTTGGGGGCAACCATGGCAGCGGGGGGGCTATGAGTGGCGACCAAGCTGGCAGGGGAGGAAATTGGGGGTGACCAGGCCGGCAGAGGGGGCCAGTGAGGGGCAACCAGGCTGGCAGGGGGACAGTTGGGGGTGACCAGGCCAGCAGGCAGAGGCAGTTAGGGGTGATCAGGCTGGCAGGGGTCCAGTAGGGGCGATCAGGCAGGCCGGCAGGTGAGCAGTTAGGAGCCACCAGTCCCGGATTGTGAGAGGGATGTCCGACTGCAAGTTTAGGCCCGATCCTGAACCAGCAGTCTGACATCCCCCGAGGGGTCCCGGATCGGAGAGGGTGCAGGCTGGGCTGAGGGGACCCCCTCACCCCGTGCATGAATTTCATGCACCAGGCCTCTAGTATTCAATAAAGGGGTAAAATTTCTGTTTAGCCCATATTTAAAACACCTCAAGAATTTTAATTCATGTCTATTTTCTTCCCTCCCACTATTCTTTCTCTTAACATCTTTATTTTCAATATACCATATTTATTTAAGTCTTACCAATGCTTTACTTCAGGAAACATAGTATTATTCTATAGTCTAGCTCAAACATGTCAAACTCAAAGGCTAACATAGGCCAAATAAACAAGGTATAAGTTTATATGGGCCACAAAAAAACAAAAGCTTCAATTTTCATAGAAACATAGGTTTATTTCAATAGAGACATGCTGAATACAAAGGGCTGAAATAAATGAGTAATTGTTAACATAAAATAATAGAACATTTTAATAAAAAATAATATTTTTTCTTGAACATTAACTTACCAGACACTGAATAACTGCACAAATTAATAAGCATAACACAAACAAATATTTTTCTTGTTCTCCAAAAGTGAAATATTTCCTGTTGCACACACCAAACAAGTCAGTCCAAGACTAATGACATGGCAATTGGCTGCTAAAATATTCGCTGCTAGTATTAGTGGAGAGAAATGATGCTCCTGTGCGTAATGTGCGTAAGGGAAATGCATGCAACACGATTATGTTAATCAGTCATTAGTGAACGTTGTAGTTTGTTTTTCATAATTATGAATAACAGGATATTATAAAAATTAAGTTACACATTTTTATTAAAACGTTTCTTACATACCGTTATATTGGCTGGGCCACAAAAATACTCGTTGTGGGCCACATGCAGCCCATGGGCCGAGTGTTTGACATGCTTGATCTAGCTAGTCTGTCCTGCCAGGTCCTATCAAACCTTATCCTAATATATAAAAACCCAGGGTCCATAACGACTGACCAAAGGCTCGACCAAACACTGGAAATTAGTCCTGCAGTCAGTGCTGGGTTGCAGTGACCCAGCACTGACTGCTGAGGGGGCTGCAGATCAGGCCTGAAGAAAGGCAGGGTCTGATCCGAAGCCTCTGGGGCAGCTGTTGATTAGCTGTTGCCTCTCTCTTTCTTTCCAGGCTTTGCCAGCAGCTGTGCCTCTCTTTCTCTCCAGGCCCCAAGGGGACTGCTGATCAGCCCCACCTCTCTGATCAGGCCCGGAGATAGGCCCAGAGACACTGACTGGCATAGAAACTGACCAATCAGAACCAAATCTGGGTGAACTGTGAGGAGCCAATGGCTGCTTAGGAGGTGGAGCTTTTGACGCTGACTGGCATAGAAACTGACCAGTCAGAACCAAATTGGCCGGCAGGGTAGGGCAGTTGGGGGAAAGATCAAGCCTGCAGGGGAGGACAGTTGGGGGCAAAATCAGGCTGACAGGGGAGAGCAGTTGGGGGTGAGATCAGGCCAGCAGGGGAGGGCAGTTGGGGAGGAGATCAGGCCGGCAGGGGAGGGCAGCTAGGGGCGATCAGGCAGGCAGGCAGAGGTAGTTAGGGGCGATCAGGCAGGCAGCAGGTGAGTGGCTAGGAGCCAGCAGTCCCAGAGGGATGTCCAATTGGAGAGGGTGCAGGCTGGGCTGAGGGAACCCCTCCTCCATGTATGAATTTCGTGCACTGGGCCACTAGTCTCTCCATAAGCAAATAGTGGTGACCACAGATGCAGAAGAGATCTTCTATGTGACTCCTCTCAGCATCTCTGTACAACACAGATCCTGATGCCAACTGGCCCTTTCCAGTCATGGTCAAATGGAAAAACAAATTTAGTCAGAGTTTAAAAGAGGTGGGAACATCAACCTAGAAATTCTGATGTGGAAAAAGCCTTAAGGTTTCATAGTAGGGATTATTTTCTTTGGCAATACTGCCACATAAACAAATATTCCTGGCTGGCTACTCAGTGAGGCAGCACCAGGTTGGCATTTACACTCTACAGAAAAGGTACCGAAGGAAGAATGGTCTGAATACTTGCTATAAGTCATACAGATAGACAGCAGCACATTCTGGGTATACACATGTAATTCATTTAGTTGTTGTTGTTGTTGTATAAGTAATGCATGCTTCTTGTAGAAAATAGTCAATGAAGATGAGCAAGAGAAAAAAAGCACATCATCCCGGGCACTGACCATATTAACGTTGACATTATCTCCTTGTGATTTTCTATGTATAGGTATAGACATCTATATATGTACACGTATTATTTTTCTGAATGAAACTACAATGACTCATAATGTTTTTGCACTCAACAAAATACTGAAAATGTCTTTTCGTGTTTGTAATTACATTTATTGGGGTAACATTGGTTAATAACATAAATTTCAAGTGTACAATTCTGTAACACATCATCTGTCTGTTGCATCGTATGTTCACCACCCAGAGGCTAGTCTCCTTCTGTCACCGTGTACTTGACCCCCTTCACCTTCTTCATCCTCCCCAGCCCCTTCCCCTCTCATAACCACCATACTGATGTCTGTGTCTATGAATTTGTTTTGTTCATTTGTTGCTTTCTATTTTATATCCCACGTCTGAATGAAACTATATAGTTCTTGCCCTTTTCCTCTGACTTATTTCACTTAGCATGATACCCTCTAGAACTATCCATGTTGTCACAAATAGCAATATTTCATTCATCTTTATGACTGAAGTTACTTCTGCCCCTTCACAACCTGCCTCTACTGCTGCTGCCTCACCCGCTTGCTCTGATGTGCCCACCATCAGATGTTTCTGCCTTCTGCCTCACCCGCTTGCTCTGATATGCCCACCATCAGATGTTTCTGCCTTCTGCCTCACCCGTTTGCTCTAATGTGCCCACCATCAGATGTCTCAATGTGTGTATCTCTCAGACGTGTTTGTGTGTTGGGCAGGGAATCCTCTGTTGAATTATAATTGTCCAACTTGTAACTTTTCAGGGGAGAGACCAAAAGGTTCTCACACACTGCCATGATGCGGTTACTCTCTTTTTGTGTTTTTAATATGTAATAATTCCATAGCATTCCATGTTATGGTTATACCATTACTTAAGTAGCCAGCCCTTTTTGGATGTACATACTGTATCAAATGTTTGTTATAATATTTCTGAAGTGAATGTTCATGTCCATACAGATTGGGATTTTCTTCCCTAGTGTCAATTCCTAAAAGTGGCATTGCTGGGCCATAGGGTCTGTACAGCTTTAAGGTTTTTATACACATCGCTGAATTGCCTGAAGAAAAGTTATACTAATTTAAGGCTATTACACCCTGGGCAGTTGAAGACTTTGACTCTGACCTTTGGAGCTGCAATTATGTGTTTACTACATTAATTATCCAGTGACATTTACACTCTGTTTGACCTTGTTCCTAGGATTGTTTCTGGTGATGAACTTGAGCTTGGCGCTGGTATCTGTGGATGGACCTAGAGGTGTTCATGGTGGATTCGCCAAGGCCTTGGAAGCAAATTATTTTGCTCTTTATAGCAAACCTCACCCAATGGGCTTCACTCCCAAAGGCTCAGCATCCAAGTGCAAATTTTAGTTCAGGGCTCAATATATTCAGCACAATAATGGAGTAAAAAGGAAGGGAGAAAACCAGAATTTTAAAATTTGCATGAATATTTATTTAGTGAGCTTAACAAGATATGTGAATGGATAGCTACATGCATAGGGGAAAAAAAAACAATGAAAAAAACCACCAGAAGATAAGGTAGTGGATCCCACTCCTCGGCTTTTGTTGTTTTATTTTGTTTTGTTTGCAACCATGGATACCTTTGATGTTCAAGCTGAGCATTATTAAATTGAGGATGGATTGCTGAGGGACAGTATGACAGATTACACCCAATTCAGTATATGCTTACAAAGGACTGTCCATGCCTAGCATTCTTTTAGTCATGAAATAACCACCTCGGTTTCAAATACTAGTCCTGCCACTTCCTGTGTCCTTGAGCATGTTCCTTCACTTTCCTCTTCTGTAGATACTAATTTCCTAAGATTGCAGTGAGTAGAAATTAAGTGTTTAAAGCAAGTAAGGGCAGCCCCCAGAACCATGGTAGTACTCAGTAAGCGTTTGGTGATGAACTCACGCCCTAAAGAGCTCACTTCGATTTAGTGGATTTTTCATGGGTTCTGTTTGCTCATTGTACTTAATCACTATCTGATATTATATTGTTTATTTTCAAATTAGCTACTTTATTGTCTGTCTCTCCATGAGCACAACACCTGTGGAGAATAACCTCTGGCACACAAGATGATGAATACTTATGGTTCCAGTGACCCAGCCTTGTGACCTGGAAGCCCTTCAGCACAGAACCGACCCGTCCCTCTTATCTCATCATTTACTGATCTGTGCTTGGTTCCAGCCATCCTTCGTTACCTGAAGAATGATGGGAAGATCCATTTGGTGGTTTTCAACAACCTGCAGCTGGCTGACGGCAAGCGGCACAGGGTCTTACTGAAACTGAGCAATTTGCAGCGAGGGGCTGGCTCCATAGAGCTCTATGTGGACTGCACCCAAGTGGATTCTGTTCACAATCTCCCCAGAGCCTTTTCTGGCCTCACGCAGAGTCCTGCATCCATTGAATTGAGAACCTTCCAGAGGAGGGCACAGGTAGGAACCCACAAACGGTTCTTCGAAGTGAAAAGATGAGCTGCTGAGGCTCAGGGGATACAGAGGGAGGTTATGAGTAGGTCTAATTCTGGCTGCATGGTAGAATCGCCTGCCAAATTTGATAAACCACAGATAGAGGGCCAATCCTGAAGATGAACTGAATCAGAAGCTATAGGGGAGATGCCTAGGCAACAGTGTTTTTTAAAATACCGATTTTAATGTGAAGTTAAAATTGAGAACTTCTGCCCTGGCCAGTGTGGTTCCGTTGGTTGGGCATGATTCCCCACACTGAAAGGCTGTGAGTTCAAGTCCCGGTTAGGGCACATACCTTGGCTGTGAAGATGTTTCTCTCCCTCCCCCTTCTTCTCACTCTAACATCAATGCATGTCCTTGGGTAAGGATGTGAGAATTAAAAAAATTGAGAACTGCTTTTGATGATAAACAGAGATTTTGTGGATACAATTTTCAAGTTGGAAATAAATTACAAAAATTTAAAGACTATCTTAGGATGATCTATTTTTAATTTTTCTATAGTTATTATTTTTAACAAAATTTTAAAAGAATGATTGGAAAATGCCAAGCAATAGGAACATTTTTCACAAGGTCTTATCAGAACATCCCTAACAAACAGGATCTTATTGCCAACTTAGTTCCATGTGCCCTTAAAAATTCCATCTCTTCTGTCTTTGTTTTTATGCCATGATGATGGTAATTTTTTCATTATATCACTGCACCTACTACAGAAATTGCCACATGTATTTATTTTAGAATTGCGTGCTAGGAAATACTTCATTTCCTATAAAAAAAACTACTATTCTTTGTCCTTTCCATTAATTATAACTCTAACTGGTCATAGTTCCTGAATTTTATCTGATATGAAAGTCAGTGCCAAAATCAGTAACTATGTTCATCTGTTGTGGCCCATAATATTGTTGTCCTCTCGCTATCAAGTCTCATTTTCCATTTCTATTTTATTACATGTGCTTTAGTTACAAGCTGCACTGAGCCCTTTGAGCAAATAGGCAGGGTGTAAGCAATAATTTCCATTACAGCTAAGAATACTGAAACATTTTAGATAATATTTTTTAAAAATTATAACTCTGATACTAGACTTTTGTGCTTAAAACATAGGAAGCATTTTTAAGCAGAAATTCCAAGAAAATTAAAATCCACATTTTTTATTTTTGTAGAGATAGATATAGCTCTATGCATATATATTTAGTGTAGATTTTTATAAGAGAAAAAAATGAATACTAAACTTTATTTCTGAACTCCCTAAGTAGCCAAAATCAAAATGAAATTATGTCACTGACCATTTCAGAAATTAGTGTCTAGCACCAAATAAGTCAAATTTCTAAAAGCCAGGAGTCAGCCATGACAAGGGTCATCAGAAACTATGCTTATTGGAAATTTCTCAGAAGTCCTAGCTCCTTAGACTATCAGCAGGGACCACAGTGCTCTATCTTTAGTCACCTACTCATTCAGTCAGTCAACAAATAGGCACATTCCAGGCCCTGTGGCAGTCATAGTCCTGCCTCCATAGACCTTATAGTCCAATGTCCAACACACTATCTGTTGTGTAGCACATGTTGAATACATCTTAACTTAGCTTTAAAAAGTAGAATTCCCCTGCAAATCCTTAGCATACTCATTTTTAAAATAAAAATGATAACTTTACATTTGCAGATAATATAACATTTCTCTGTCATATATAGATATAATAATGGATATGAGTAAGTTACAAAATAAAGGAGTGAGGAAACTGGCTTTGTAACTAACAATGAATGATTGACATGAACCAGTAAAGTGAAAATATGATGTCAACTACCTAATAATCATAGAATATACTGTCTATTCATTTTCATAAGCCAACAAAATCCGAGACTGTTCTAAAACCTGACGCCAGGACATTCTAAAAACAATACTCTTTAAAATCGGAATGAATAAGTAAAATATTTATTACAGTCTAAACTTCATAAACAAATTCCAGATAATTCTTAAGCGGCTCCTCAAAATAACTGTTTACCGTGAAGGAAAAAGCCTGTCTTCTTCTCAGAGCCACTTTCATGAACTCTGAGGCCAAGTTGAATGTCAGCATTTTCCTCAGCTCCTGGCGGAAGTTCAAAGTTGCTTCAGTGAAAAGGATAGGGCTGGCAGGATTTAGGAAAAATGCAAACCCACAACATTACATAAGATGTCAGGGTCCAAGTATACAGGGCTAGTCTGTTATGAAAGTTGTGTGAATATGCAGACACATTGGCTTTGAATGCACTAGCACTGTGTGGTATGAATCTGATTTTTCTCCAGGATTTCTTGGAAGAGCTGAAGCTGGTGGTGAGAGGCTCGCTGTTCCAGGTGGCCAGCCTGCAAGACTGCTTCCTGCAGCAGAGCGAGCCACTGGCCACCGCGAGCACAGGTGTGGGCTCTTGGGCACTTTGCATACCTTCTTCAACACAGACAAACCCCCATGCCCCCGAATGGGCTGGGTCCCGTCACCAAAGGGTGGGCTGTCCACAAAGCGGTCCTACGGGAGGTATCTCCAGAAATCAGGCTCTTCGGCCAAAATCCAGGGCAAGGAATATTTTCATTGCTCTTTTTTTTTATTTTTATAACTCACATGGATTTTGAAGTCTCCAGTGGCATCATGACCATTATTTTTGAGATGAATTACACCAAGTTAAATTCCTACACCCTAGAATTTTGTCATGATTGTTCTCTGGGAAATCATTTGCTTTTGAGTGACTGTAGAAATGGCTGTCACTGGCTGAATGCTCCTTACCTTTCGTTGTTGCTATAGGAGACTTTAATCGACAGTTCTTGGGGCAAATGACACAACTAAACCAGCTCTTGGGAGAGGTGAAGGATCTTCTGAGACAGCAGGTAACAACCAAGACATACCATCAGAAAAGCCCCGAGAAGCTCTGTGTGTGAGCTTGTGTGCAGGCTTACAGCACGGCAGCGGGCAGACCTGCAGCCAGGCTCGTGCAGCCCGGCCCACGCAGCCCACCACCCTGGGACTCTGACACCAAGGCTCTGGAAATGGGGGGCAACCATGTGCTAAACACACCAGGGCTCCAGGCAGAGGGGGAGCCATCAAGGGTTACTTTAGAACTACTTTAAGAAGTATTTAACAGCTTGCTACACATGGATTCTTTCATTCCTGGATTGTGTATCAGGTGCTCCTTTTCAATCTTTTATTTTCCTCTTCCCATTTCTAAAGGTCAAGGAAACATCATTTTTGCGAAACACCATAGCCGAATGCCAGGCTTGCGGTAAGTGCTTTTCTAGTAACTGGCTCATTCTGAGCTGGACGAGCAGATGCAGACTGATGAAGGGCCCAAGCTGGGGTGAGGCAACATTGGCTGCAGTTTCTGGAGGTTTGGCACAGAGGTGGAGGGAAGAGAACTTCATTGAAAAACCAAATTTTATTTTGTGTCAGTTATGTTCCCTGGTGGTGAATAAGCCTATTGTTTTTCTTCTAGGTCCTCTTAGCTTGCAGTCTCCAACCCCAAACACACTGGTGCCCCAGGCACCCCCTGCACCCCCAGCACCCCCAGTGCGCCTGTGTGACTCCAACTCGTGTTTCCGCGGAGTCCGATGTACCAACACCAGAGATGGCTTTCAGTGTGGGCCCTGCCC
Source organism: Myotis lucifugus (assembly GCF_000147115.1). Classification (NCBI taxonomy): domain Eukaryota; kingdom Metazoa; phylum Chordata; class Mammalia; order Chiroptera; family Vespertilionidae; genus Myotis; species Myotis lucifugus. The sequence goes on along the minus strand of NW_005871048.1, from coordinate 35,614,833 downwards.
CGAGGGCTACACAGGAAATGGGATCACCTGCTCTGACATTGATGAGGTAAGAGTTCAACTGCGCAGGGTAGAGGCTCCCTAAATACCTTGCACACCATGCAGCTAATGGAAAAAGAAGCCAGGCTGATGACTAAGGGATGACTTGGGTTGTCCTCCAGGCCACTTAAAAACTATTTCCTGATGAGTCCTTCGAGACCATGAGCCACTATGAGCAGTGGGAGGAAGGAGGCATGACACATGGTTGTGGCCGTGTTCGTAATACATCTCTCTGTGTCTCCAGTTCTTCTCGTTGTCCATGTTGCTACAATACTGAGATTTCGGCTTTATACTCTAACATTGATTGTTTTTCTTAAACAGTCTGTGTTATACTTGTGATTTTTTTCTGCACTTTTGCAAATGTGGAAGGGGGGAGATCTGTGTAAGGGTATATTCCAGAGGTTGCAACTGATTTCTTCAAACTTCCTAAAATAGAAAAGCAGAGGGGAGTCTCAAACCAACGAGACCTGTTGAGGCCCCATAACCTGTGAGTAACCAAAAGTGCCAGGGATGGAGCCAGAAAGACCCACACAACAAATATCGGCTGGTTGGATGGCTGCCAGATCTGCCGATGCAGACTGTTGCAAGATCATGACTAGCCAGTCAGTAGTCTAGTCCCCAAGTAGTGCAGCAAGGCTGCCATCAGAATGTGCTTTCCCCTCCCAGCAGCCAGAGGAAGGTCAGAAGGAGACGTGGAGGGGGTGAGGAACATGCAAGGACCTTAGGCACACACACACACACACCACCCCCTTGTAGGTTTGTGGTAGCTCCACTGATTACCGCCCCAGGTAGTAAGCAATTAAGATGGCCTCTAGTAATCCCTCAATTGCAGAAACATCTGTACACAGTTCACAGAACTGCATCTGGTTTTTATCCGTGAGCTGGAAATTTCTCCTTTTGAAAGGGCCAGAAGTGGTCATGTTTTTTACATTAGTTGAACTGGTTAAAAAAAAAAATCTCCTAGACTCCAAGGGCCTGGGAACTGCCATGGGCTTGCTAGGGTGCAGAGACAGGCCCAGACTCTGATGGATCACATCCAACTGAGGAAACAGTTACCCTAGCTTTGTGTTTTCAGGGTCTTTTCTTTTGAGTAGTTGGTTCAATAGCGCCTTTGGACTCACCTAACAGCCAGCCATCAAGTGGTCTGAGAGCACTGTCCTTTCATTGATCTGTAAATTCCAAGTTAGAATATCAGGGACTTGACCCTGGGAAGCGGAGGGATTAACATTAAGACCCTTTCCAGTTGGCTGTGCATTATTCTGTAACCCAGCAAAACAACTCCAGATTGTGTGAGTCAGGGATTCCTAGGGTAACGATGACATTGGAAGCCTTTATTTCCTTTTACCATTCTGATCACCAAAAACTGGTAGTTAAATGAATAAACAAGCTGTGCAGGTAGATAAATGGAAGTGTGAGAGTGTTTTCTCCATGGGACTAATGACTTTGAATTTTTTTTCTCTCCAGTGCAGATACCATCCCTGCTACCCGGGTGTGCGCTGCGTGAACTTAGCTCCCGGCTTCAGATGTGACGCCTGCCCGGTGGGCTTCACAGGGTCCATGGTGCAGGGTGTGGGGATCAGCTTTGCTAAGTCAAATAAACAGGTGGGCTGACGTTCATTTCTACCCTAATTGCCAACCGAGAAACCCTGGTTGGTTCCTACCTCCTTCTGTATAAGCCTTTACCTCCTTGAGCAGGCGATGCCATGTCGAATCTCCTGGGGCCAGTGAGCAAATTAGGCATTTACTAACTCATTTCTGAGTACGTTTGTAAAGTTTAGTAGGGAGGAAACTCTTAAATTGGGATGACAGAGCATCACTAGAGAAACAGTGAATGAGGTAGTTCTGAAGATGGCCATGATCAGAAGCTGTTTTAGAGATGAGAGGATTTCAAGAGTAGAAATAATTCCCTGAGAAAACTCCCCCACCCCCACCTCCCCACCCCTCACCCCTGCTTCTTCTTATATAAGCTATAAATTGCCCTAAGCATTTGGATACTTTGTGACAGTCTCCATTTATTTCCAAATGCTCTATATCCTGGTCATTATTTAACTGGCTGACTGTGAAATTCTTTTTGATGTTTTCAGCCCTTAAAAATGGCTGGTCTATAAATATATTTTACTACCTTAGGGAAGTTATTAGCTTTAAAGAAGGGCAGGTTCATTATCTCCTAGCTGCCTATCAAGGGATTCCAGAGGGCATCATTTTTTTAGAGTAGAAAAGGGGAGGCAAGCCAGACAGATAGGAATGACAACAAGCCATTAGAGTAATGACCCGGAGTTTTCCTTCCTCTCCTCCAAAGACAGAATCTCCAGAACTAAACCAAGGAAAATAGACAAAAAGAAATAGAAGGTGCTTTATGTAAGCTATTCAGGAGCACTTCCCAGTAGATTTCCAGCAATGTGGTAGATTGAACTGAAGTAGAAGGGAGTCACCTTGATAAAATTTAACAAGAAATTTTAATGCATCACCAATATCAAAAGAAGTAATAAGAAATGTTCCCAGGTTCTAGAAACGAAGAGGGAACTCAAAACCAGAGCTATGGGTGGAAGCTAATGTCACAGCAGCTCATGGGAGGTAGCACTGGGTAGAGGTCCCAGGGGTGGGGGTCTGGGGTTTTAGCACCTACAAGAGTACAGTAGATGTAGTCTTGAACCATAGGAAGATCTAACAACCCTGAACAAAGCCAGGAGCCTCAGAGAGCTATGTTCCCCGTTACAAGGAGATGTGAAAACTTTCCAAGCCCCCCAAATCAGCAAGGAAGCCTGATGGTAGTTTGGGGACAAAGTTAACACAAATGAAAACTTTCCACAACAAATCAAAGCTCCAAGCTTATATCACATACAGTTGTGAGCTCCACACCTGTGTTGCACACATAAAATACAGATATACAAGCCAAACATTAACATGAAAACCAGCTCTGGGGCAGTAAAATCCCCAGAGCCCTGGCTAATACCAAAGCCACACCACTTTGTGAAGAGACTCCAAACTCAGGGCCAGTGGAACACCCACAGGCAGAGGCAGGGCCACTGAGGATGTGCTCATAAACAACAATGGGAATTTATATGAAGATGCTACCATGGGAAAATGTGATAAATATAAGTTCAAAAGGATAAAGAAAAAAGGAAGCAGTAGACACCATATTAAATAATAGAGCAATGGGGGGAGGGGGGGTACGCACATTTGAGAAATAGCCAAATAAAATTTATTCAATGAAAAAGATAACCATTGGCATTAAAAACTTAATAGACGAGCAAGACAACTAATAGGGAGTTTATAGATTTCAAAGGTGGAACTCAGGAAATTAGCCAGAATGCTGCACAGAGAAATAAAGATGTGGAAAATATGAACGAGAGGTTGAGTTAAAAGAAGAGATTAATGAGAAAGTCCAATATTTATTTAGTTGTAGTTCTAATGAAAGAGTAGAAGGCCCTGGCTGGTTTGGCTCAGTGATTAGAGCGTCAGCCCAGGGACTGAAGGGTCTTGGGTTCAAGTTCCAGTCAAGGGCATGTACCTGGGTTACAGGCTGAGCTGGGGAGTATGAGGGAGGCAACCAGTCGATGTGTCTCTCTCACGTAGATGTCTCTCTCCCACTCCCCCTCCTCCCTACCTTCCACTCTCTCTAAAATGGGTGGGGAACATCCGGCCTATGGGCTGTATAAGGCCATAGAAATCATTTGGTCTGGCCCTGCCAAGGCATTAGGGGTGAGTTAATTAAATGTTTGACCAAATATAGCAGGCTAATTTTTAAGTTGATAATTTTGTATGGCCCATGAATGAAAGATGTTATACTACTAAATGTGAAAAATGGCCCTTGGCAGAAAAAAGGTTCTAAATGATCAATGGAAAAAAATACCCTCGGGTAAGATTTAAAAAAAAAAAAAAAAGGAAGAAGAAAAGAAAGAGTAGAAGGAATAGGAGCAGAGGGAAGCTGAGAATTTTCCAAAAATTCTGAGGTAGAAGTACATTGAGTCCCAAGCAGGAGAAAGGAAAAATTTCCTGACTAAAAGGGTTGTGGAACCACTTTAAATACCAAGTAGGCAACTATCACTTAAAATTAGGTTAAGTACAGACTGATACAAACACAGGGGGATGGCTAAAATGGCACCCCGATTTCCATTCTGCCTGAAATTTCCTGTCTTCACTTCAGACAAGTATCAAAACACAGCAAAATTTATTTGCATTTCTACTTAAAGGAACGTCTCTTTAAATCCTTCTGCACTAGGTCTGCACTGATATTGATGAGTGTCGAAATGGAGCGTGTGTTCTCAACTCTATATGCACTAACACTTTGGTAAGTATTTTTCATGGCTGATGTGATCAAAGCAGACCAGTTATTAAACCAAGTGTATGTTTATAAATCATAACCCCAAAACACACATAGAACATATGGGCATAACTTATTTGATTGGCAAATGAGTTTGTGCTGAAAAACAGTTTTCAATATGTAAAGTGATTTTATAAGTATAATTTTATGACTGCCAAACTTGTTTTTTTACTCTTCTGCCAAAGTTGCAGTGTTGGGCTTTTAGATAAATATTAATGACAAATATTATTGTTTTTGTATTTTAATCAAACCATCTCCCTTGTCCCAGAGCAAACTCTAACTTCACCTCCCAGAACATGATGGAACTTTCAGCCCTTCTCCCTTCCCCCGCAGTCAGAGTGGTGGTTCTATTCCTTCAGGCCGACAGGGCCTGCTGCAGCTTCCAATCTGGTGACGTCTTCCCCAATATTCCCGCCATCTTACAAGACATACACGCAAGCAGAGAGACAGCATGGGTCTCCCTTAATCCAGGCACCATTGAGTACACGTGAAAGTAAACACAATCACAGTCCCTTTCTTTGCTCACAGTTCTGAGCTCCTGGCTCATCATCTTATCTTTGCTCCGTTCAGGGATCTTATCGCTGTGGGCCTTGTAAACCCGGGTACACTGGTGACCAGACGAGGGGATGCAAACCGGAGCGAAACTGCAGAAACCCAGAGCTGAACCCTTGCAGCGTGAACGCGCAGTGCATCGAGGAGAGGCAGGGGGATGTGACGTGCGTGGTAAGTTGTTTGTCACTTGCTTTACCATTTTACCTTCCTCTGTTTTAAACACCACCCTGGTTTGTTTCTACTTGCTTCAGGGCAAAAGTACTCAAACATGGAAACATTTCCATCAAGATCAACATAGAATGTAATAGTAGGAGGGTCAGCTGAGTTTGTGAGGAGCAATGGGAAGCTCCTCTAACCAGCAGCTGCCTCTTCTCTCCCCGTTGGCCGTGGATTGACACTACCCCCTTGGGCAGCTCAGTGGCGGAGCCCCCGCTCCCAAGCACCGCTGTGGAAGGCCTGAGAAATGAGCAGCAGGAGGCCAAGGAGCCTCCTTCCCTCCCTTCCATCTACTGCCCTGGTGATTTCTGTGTATAACTTCTGAGCCTCCTGCTGTCATTTCTAACTGTCCTCACCCTTAAGACATCCACTTTCAAAATCTGGCCCAAGGGGTGGGTGGCAGGGCGAGGTCGTGGGCTGCTGTAAACCCTCAGAGGGAAACCGCCTGTCTCCCCCGGGGGAGGGGGAAGGTGGGGACAGAGCCATTCTCTGTGTCTACCTTCACCAGGTGCGGGACTAGCCCAGTGGAGGTCACTCGCCTTCCTGCGTGTTTCCCAACCCTGGAGCCGATCCGGGGAGGTGGCGGCTGGGCAGGGCAGGGCAGTCTCAGCCTGACGTGAGTTTCGTGCCACGCTGGTGTCCTGGGCCCTTGGTGAGGAAGGCTTGTTCCTGTCGTCCACTCCCAAACCTCAGGCTCCAGAGTCTTGGGGATTCTAGGCACTGAGACATCAGCCATGTTCAGCCGCTCACCTCCTCCTCCCTTTGCAGTGAGCCAGGCCCTGGCAGGCGACCCTGAGCCTGACATTCACAGTGAGCACGTCCGAGGGGCAGGATGGATCTCGGAGACTTCTTCCCTCTTCTCTATACCTCAAACTTGACTTCCTTGAGCCCCCAAAATTTTCTACCACTTTTCAAATAGGAGAAATGAGAAGATTCAAAACTAAGTTGAAGAAATAAATATGATGCCATCAGCTCTCTCTGGCAATACAAAGTGCTGATGAAGGAACAAGCCGGGTCAGGGGGGAAAACCAGTTTCCCCAGTTCCCACTGATTGGGCGCGATTATCATCATCGAGAGGGAAGTGTATATCTATATTTAAATCCTCGTTTTCTGTGAACAAATTAACAATTTCCCTGGGGTGGTGGGTGATCGGGCTCTTAATATGTTTTTGAATTTGTAATAAGGCACAATGACAGATGGTAAAAGATTAATACACTTGGTGTGACTACTAAAATAATTTAATCTGCCAGAAAATAGCTCATTAAAAATATATTTGTTCCTAGAGGAAATTTCTTCTTCATTAAAATGAGTCAAGGACCATACCCCACAACTGAGCTTTTCAGGCCTTCTGAAGGCCCCGCGGAAGCAACTGAGCAGACATAGGGGAGCTGCGGGAGGGGGTTTTGGAAACCTGCCTTAAATCTCTGGTCGCAGAAGGAGAGTGCAGATGATTGAGAACAGGCAGGCTGCTGCTTAGGCAGTCACGGGTCTTAAATCACCTTATTTTGATTAGCGAGGCCAGGAAATGTAGCATTTACTCATGTGAAGTTTCTTTTCCCTTGGCCCTGACGCTGTTCCTCAGACTTCTTTCCTCTCCCTGCCCCTCTAGCTCCCGGTGGTTTTCCAGGTCCCTTCTCCCATGTTCTTCTGTCTGCCCCTCCCATGGGCGCCCAGCCTGCTTGGGCTGAGCTCCCAGGTACCATCTCATACCCAGGACACCACTTACGGAATGATTTCTTCTCTCCTTGGTTTGGCTGTGGACTATCAGAGGAAGAACTCAAAGTGCCTGTTAACCAAATATACATGGCAGAAGACCCTGGGCTTGGGTTCAAGTCCCAGCTCTGAGGCCCTGAGCAAGGGACCGAACCACTCTGAGCCTGGTTGCTGCTTGTGTGAATGGGATAACAGAGACCTTGCAGCAACATCGTAACAATTGGAGACAGTGGCTGTAGGGTCTGGTATGGAAGGACTGGCGTTTTAATGCCCGTTCTGCTGACAGGGAGGCTTGCTCTCGGTGGCTGGTGGTGGCCGGGATACTTGGGTAGACTTTTCCAGGGAAGTAGTGAACGACACACAGACCCAGCACTGTGCCTCTGGAAACCTCCTGGTAAAAGGGTATAAGCAGAGGCCAAGCACCTCAGGAGGTCCCTCCTCTGGTGGAAACTGATCTAGAAGACTTAGATTCAGAGAGAGGACTGTGGTTCACGAAGGATAAGGAAAGTGCCACGTTTCCCCTGAGAAAAGAAATTGGACAGTCATATGGAGAACTTTTCACAGTAACTCAAAATTACAGACACCTTTGAACCAGGAATTTCACACTAAGAAACCAGTGTAGAACAGCACGCATACTAGAATTACTTGTTGCAGCATAATTTTCCATCTAAAAAAGTGTTTAAAACCTAACACCCACCAGTAGAGCACTGGTTGAATTGATTGAGGCACATGCATACCACCTTATGTATGATATATCTGTTGCCATTTTTAAAAAAGACAACTCTACATGAAGTGGTATGGAAAGACCTACAAGATATAATGTTAACTTTTAAAAAATCAAGATGCAGAATGGCATATATATATATATATATATATATATATATATATATATATATATATATATATGCTACCAGTTGTGTGAGGGGATAGAGGAAAAGAATGATGTGCATTTGCTTGTCTGTGCGTAGCCTGTCTCTCGGCGTGCGCTTGGGAACCGATTACCTTGCTTGCCTGAGCTAAGGGAACAGGAGGGGAAGTTACACTGTAGCCCCTTCGCACCTATTGAATTTTGAACCATTAGACAATTGAAAAAACAATTTAATCGTTTTAAAATCCTTCCCAACAAGGCTGTCTGGCTCTGGGCCCCACTCTGGGGAGGTGCACACGGGAGCAGAGGCTCTTGTCAGCCACCAGCCTCCCGCCAGGCTCCGCTTCCCAGGCCTCTGACAGGCTTTCCCTTCACAGTGCGGAGTCGGATGGGCTGGCGATGGCTACTTCTGTGGGAAGGATGTGGACATTGACAGTTACCCAGACGAAGAACTGCCATGCTCTGCAAGGAACTGCAAGAAGGTACGGGGGGCAAACAGGAATCTCTCTCTCTCTCTCTCTCTCTCTCTCTCTCTCTCTCTCTCTCTCTCTCTCGCTCGCTCTCTCTCTCTCTCTCTCGCTCGCCATGACTGATACAGGGGAGAGGTTCTGTCGGTTCCATTGAAATTTGCATTGTTCCAGGAGCTACTTCTCAGCTGTAACAAAACAGCGATCAGTAATAAAGTCAGGCAGCCACAGTTGTCCTGAGATTTAGTTTAAAACAGATGTAGACGGGTGATGTGGAAAATAGGGAGAAGTTGGTAAAAGGGTACAGACTTTCAGTTATAAGATAAATAAGGTCAGAGGATCTAAGGTTTAATATAGTGACTATAGTTGATCACACTATTATAGAGTTGAAATTTGCTAAGAGAGTAGAACTTGAATGTTCTCAGCAAAAGAAGGGGGAAATATGTGAGGTGATGGATCTGTTAATTCAATGGGGGAATCCTTTCACAATATGTTATGTATGCAAATCATCACATTGTACACTTTAAATATCTTCAGTTTTGTCAATTATCCTCAATAAAGCTTTAAAAAAGACATTTGTAGATGTCTCTCTGAGCTGTGTTTCCCCCTTAGGACAACTGCAAGTACGTGCCAAACTCTGGCCAAGAAGATGCAGACGGAGATGGCATTGGCGATGCTTGTGATGAGGATGCTGATGGCGACGGGATTCTGAACGAGCAGGTACCTGCTTTGTGGGGAGGGCCTGTGAATTGCCACATGCCAGGGATGATGGAAGAAAGCCCTTGAACCATTTCTATTAATCATCCCAAATGTTAGTTTCCACGCTGCATTCCCACAGCACTGCAACTTTTTATTCTAAGATCATCAAATGTTTAAAATATAAAACTGACAAAGTTGGGCCTCCCAAGTTCTGACAGCTCATGACCATGAGGTGGAGGCTGGCCAGCATCCACCACAGAACCAAGTACACGGCAGGGAAGCAGTAACAGTCGGAGTAAGTGTTCGGTCTTCCGATCCTGTAGGATAACTGTGTCCTGACTCACAACGTGGACCAAAGAAACAGCGACCAAGATATCTTTGGGGATGCCTGTGACAACTGCCGGGATATCCTAAATAACGACCAGAAAGACACTGATGGGGATGGAAGAGGGGACGCCTGCGATGATGACATGGATGGAGACGGTGGGTTTGGCTCGTTTTGTATCGTACTTGGGACTCTGGTCCTTTTGCCCTGTTGTCTTTGAGGAGCAGGAAGAGAATTTCTGACTAGGAGGGTTTCTTCCTAGTGGTGGTTCCATGCAGCCTGCATCTGGGGACCCAAAGTCCACTGGTGTCTGTGGGAGGAGACTCCACAGCCCACGCCCCTATTTAAGAACCTGGGTGTTTCTGGAACTCTGTATCATTGCCGGAAACCTTGTAGGAAGTACTTCTAGCAGTGTCTTGTCAGGGCTGTGTCTTTGTAGGGCAGGGGTAGGGAACCTCCGGCCCACAGGCTGTTTAAGGCCTGTTAAATAATGTGGCTGACCCTGCCGAGGCATTAGGGGTGAGTTAATTAAACGTTTGACCAAATATAGCAGGCTAAATTTTTTTGTTGTTCTTAATCCTCACCCCAGGATATTTTTCCATTGATTTTTAGAGAGAGTGGAAGGCAATGGGAGAGACAGTGAAACATCGATGTAAGGGAGACACATCAATTAGTTGCCTCCTGCACATGCCCCTGAATGGGGCCGGGGATTAAGCCTGCAACCAAAATATGTGCCTTTGACTGGAATCGAACCCAGAACCCTTCCATCCCAGGGCTGATGCTGTATCTATTGAGCAAAACTGGCTAGGGCTAGCAGGCTGATTTTTAAGTTGATAATTTTGTATGGCTGGCAGATGTTATAAATATCCAAATGGTTCCTGTTGTAGGGTATCTGTCTTCCAGATTATACCTTTATCTGTCTTCCAGATTATACCTTTCCCCACTCCCCACTGTCCTACACACGCGCACACGCACACACGCATGCACACACACTCCATCCTTTGACCTTACCTCCAGACAGCTGCTGGGAAAGTGGTGGCTCTCCGAGGATGGCCCAGGCAGAAGTCACTCACCACATACCTGTGAAGGCCTGACCTCTGCAGCCCCTGGAAGTGCGTGTTCCAGACCTGTCTGTGCTGTTCGCCTGACTCAGAGAAGCGTTCCTTTCTCGTAGGAATAAAAAACATTCTGGACAACTGCCAGAGAGTTCCCAATCGTGACCAACAGGACAGGGATGGCGATGGCGTGGGGGATGCCTGTGACAGTTGTCCTGATGTCAGCAACCCTAACCAGGTCAGTGGGACAATAGGGGAACTTGAACTCTTGGCTGAACGCCCCTATGCAAAGATGCCTGTAAGACCAGTGTCTCGAACAAGTAGCAGAGCCCAGCAGCTCAGTTCTTTGCTGTTGCCATATGCCTACCAGAGCAGAGGTGGCGAGTTGCATACTTGGGCCTGGAGGGGACAGGAAGACCATTACAGGAGATCTGAGCCCCTCTGGACGAATCTCACAGGCTGTAGGGTGCCTATGAGGTTGGATTATGAGTTTAATGACACCCAAACCATAACTTGGAAATTAACCATGGGAAACCTCGTGTCCCCTTAGTCCCCAAACCCTTGCACCGACTGTGTATGGACATTTCAGACTAAGTTCAGTCAGTGACGTGCTGTCTCCCTTCCCACTCCTCCTTCCTGTCTGGATAATTGGGGGTGATGTGTCATGTATTTTAAAGCCTGAGAGAGGGGAGTCATTGTTGCCCTCTGTGACTCGGCTTTCACTCTGGCTCAATTCCAAACTACAGAAGCAAAGCAAAGCCCGTTTGCCTTGTCCCCGTGCCTATGGCTGGCTCCCTTCCGACCCATGCCAGGGCTCCGCGTCTCCACCTGCCACCGGGCGGCCCCGGCGCCCTTTTCTGATCAGCTCATCTGGTGTGTAGGCAGCCCATCCGTGGAGCCTGATATTTTGGAAGCTTTTCTGAAAATTCTGCATTGTGCCTACACCAATATGGTGTTGTCCTTTTGCAGTTTTGCACTGTCCTGATTCCAGAGAAATAATCCTGAGACCCAGTGATGATGGGCCAGGTCTGCCTTCTCTGGAACATTCTGTGCACACAGGCCCAGGGATAAATAACATGTTCTGTTCTCTTTGCAGTCTGATGTGGACAACGATCTGGTTGGGGATTCCTGTGACACCAATCAGGACAGGTATGGTGCCTCTCCCAGCTGCACAGGGCCAGAGGAAACATCTGGAGAGTTTCTCCTTCAGAGCTTTCTGCTGCTTTGGGGTCTCTCTGGGTCGATGGAGCTGCCAGTGGGACAGTAGCCCCGACCCTGGTCAGGGTCACCTCACCTCCTTGAAAGTTCTGTATTGGGGGGGGGGGATAGTATCAGGAGTGCCACTAGGCACTCTAGCAAGGGAAAGTTTATTACAGGAGAGGCAGTCTAGTATCATACTTCAAAGATGGGCTCCAGAGTGACACAGCTAGAGATAATCCCAACCCTTCACTTACAAACTTAGGCAAGTTACCTAATCTCTTGCACCCCAATTTTCTCATCTATACTAGTAAAATGGGGATGACAATAGCATGTAGCTCATAGGACTACTATGATGATTACTTTGCGAAAAGTGCACATTACAGTTTCTGTTACATAGATAGCACTCAATAGATATTAGTTCTTCTACTATTATATTCTCTCGGCTCTGGAGAGCTTCACCCACATCCCAAAATAGAAAGCTGTCTGTTTGCTGCGGGACCACTGTGTTTGTTGTTGTTGCTGTTTTCATCGCCCTTGGAATTTTTCATTCCACTTCCCTTATTTGAGTGGAACTATTCACTGTAGATGAATTTTGTCAACCCTGCTGGCCCCACATGGTTTGAGTTCTAGGTCAAGGGCTGGAGCAGATACTGCAGAAACATCACCAAAAATGCAGACATGTGCAGCTCTGCCCTAGCGGCTCCTGCAGAAGCAGGCTCTAACCCCTCCCATCTCCACGGGGAAGCATGGCACAGGCGGCAGGGCAGGGAGAGGACTCCAAAAGGCAGAGCAGGAGGAAACATAGCTTCCCTCTCAACCTCTCCCCAGAGGTGGCCCTACAGGCGGACCTTGCTCAGGGTCAGTTCCTGTAAAGTCCCATCTTCGCCCTGTGCTCAGTGTCCTTGCTACACAGCACACACTGGCTACCAGAACTTAAACGTACTGCTCAGTCTCTGAGTCTCAACTTCTCCATCTGCAAAGGAGAGATAATTGTCTCTCGAAGGTTATGGTGAAATGAGAGAATGAAGGTAAAGCTCCCGACACAGTGCTGGTCCTCAGGTGCCCTGCGGAAAAGGTGGCTGTTATTATCACAGCACGAGGAGAGGCAAGTCAGAGACAGCCTGACATAGGACGTGTCCGCTTTTGGGTGGAAGGTGGAACTGGTACCCTGATAACTTCCCTAAATGATGTCAGGAATGTTCCCTGTTGCAGGTCATCCTGCACTCTGAGTGCCATCTAAATAATTTCTAGAATATCCTGTCCCACCAGCCTCTAGATATTTGCATAAACTAAATGACTCATTCTGCTACATTTTAATCCCCACAATTCTGAACCTTGGGGAGGAGGCTAGGAACATTTTTGCATGAAAATGTTTGGGGCTACATAGAATGGCTGCTAATGGAAATAGTCTGTCTTATGATTTTAAAAGCAGCCCTGCTACCTGCACAGGAATCCCACCATGTGAGCTGTGTCATCTCCTGCTTGCCCAGGTTGGCCTCACTTTCTTTGGGTCTCAGCTGGGAAGCCTGGCCTGAAGGCCATAGACTGGTCCCTGGCTTCCCTCCCCTGTCCCATCCTGGACGAGATAGGGACAGTTCCCAGCCCAAGACAGGCCCTGGGTGGAGCCAGGTGAAAGGAGTTATGTGCTCTGATCCAGGATAGCCATGGGGTGTCTCTGTCAAGCAGGGAAAGCTCTGGGGACAGGGCACTAGGCCTGGAAGGGAGATCAGGTGGGCAGAGAGAGAGGGCTCTGAGAAGTGCTGTAGACCAGGACTGAGCCGAGCCCCATGCTCCCCTCTCAGGAAGGGGCTCCCTATTTCCTTTGCCATTCACATCTGATCCTTCTTGGGTCTACTGGCCAGGGACGGTGGAGAGTAATAGAAAAGAAAACATTGTAGGGCTCCCTAAGACCAAGTACTTAGAAGAGTTTTTTTCCTATATTAAAATTGAATATGCAAAATTCTAATCATTTAATCTTCATAACAGCCTTATGAAGGAGGCTCTGTTATTATTCCCATTTTACAGATGAGGCACTGAGCCATAGAGGGGTCCAGTACCCTGCCTGGGGCCCACATGCTGCTAAGGAGCTGAGCAGTCTGGGAGCTGACCACCCCTCACTCTGTTCCCTTGGCACATTCTCTCAGTCCTGGATCAGCTCGTAGCCTCCAGGAACTGATAGGAGCATCTCAGCACAAGATCACAAACTTGGCCCTTATTTCTTGCCTAGGAAGTGATCTATTATTTATCAGGTGGAGGAGGTGGGAAATGGTCTCTGAGGCCTACAGGCAGCCTCATCTAAGGACACATGTGTCTGGTCAAAGACCAGGCCTGGCTAAAACCCCCAACCCAGACTCTCCCTCCTGACAGCTGGACCCTCGCTGCCCTGTGACTCCAACTGCCTTTCTTTCCTCCCACAGTGACGGAGACGGGCACCAGGACAGCACAGACAACTGCCCCACCGTCATTAACAGTTCCCAGCTGGACACTGATAAGGATGGAATCGGTGACGAGTGTGATGATGATGATGACAATGACGGCATTCCAGACCTGGTGCCCCCTGGACCGGACAACTGCCGGCTGGTCCCCAACCCAGCCCAGGAGGACAGCAACAGTAAGTGGGCTCAGCCCAGGACTGCATGGGACTCTGGGCTCCCTTCGGCCAGGCACAAGGTGGCACACCTCTCCCAGGGCACCAGCTTCTCTGAGTAGCCACAGCTTGTGTGGACAGTAGACGTCTGGTAGATACCATTCTCCAACTGTCAGAGAAACGCTGCTATGCAATTCTGAGGAGCCCTAGGAGGAGAGCACGTGGGCGGGGAGCAGCCACATGCTCCCGCTCAAGGAGCCTGGAAAGCTGCTCCGCCATCTCACTCCCCTCGCCGGGAGTCACAGAAAAGGAGGAGAGAAGGCACAGCAGCCTGTGGCTTAGGTGGGGTCACAAACTCAGATGTCTGCAAGGGCCAAGCCAATAAGGAAAGGTGTGCACTAAGCCAGAAATGAGACAGCGGTGAGGACTGTGGTGAGCCGTGAGGGCCCACCCATCCACAGCCATGCAGATTCCTATATTTTAGTACCATCAGCTGAACAAAACATACTATGGGCCAGATTCAGCCTCAGAACCACCATGGTCTTAGAGATAAATGTTGGTAACAATTTCCATGCTTTTCATACGTTATAGTGTAGAGAGTTGTGTAGTGTAGTAAGTTCTATAGCAGTGATGGCGAACCTATGACACACGTGTCAGAGGTGACACTCGAACTCATTTTTTTGGTTGATTTTTCTTTGTTAAATGGCATATAAATATCAAAAATATAAGTCTTTGTTTTACTATGGTTGCAAATATAAAAAAATTTCTATATGTGACACGGCACCAGAGTTAAGTTAGGGTTTTTCAAAATGCTGACACGCCGAGCTCAAAAGGTTCGCCATCACTGTTCTATAGGCATTTGCTTATGTAGGGTCAGGCTTAAGACCCACCAGGTGGTGAACCCCACTGTTTCAGAGGACACCCAGGGTTTCTTGTGAGGCCCATTTTGAACAGTTCCCCTTCACTGAGTCCCCAGGTACTTCTTTTGGTCACATACAGTGGGTTCACCTGGGTTCACCAGGACTACAGGGTGGGCCAGGGCAGGCTCAGACGTGGCTGATGTCAAGGCCTCCTTTCCCACTGGGTTGAAAGCCCTGTCCTGGGGTGGACCTTGGGCTCGCTTCTGTTCCTTGTCCAGCCCCCCTTCTCTTCAGGAGTGATGGTGGGTGCAGGCCTTACAAGTTCCCCTTCCCCTCTTCCAACCCGCTCAGGTGACGGCGTGGGAGACCTCTGTGAGTCAGACTTTGACCAGGACAAGGTCATCGATCGGATCGACGTCTGCCCGGAGAATGCTGAGGTCACCCTGACCGACTTCAGGGCCTACCAGACCGTGGTCCTGGACCCTGAAGGGGACGCCCAGATCGATCCCAACTGGGTGGTCCTGAACCAGGTGGGTCGCATGGTTGCCAATGTCTCAGCTTTGCCTGAACACAGACACAGGCCCCCTGAGGGTAGTAAGTAATGTTCAGAGAGTGCTGACTGCGAGCCAGGCACATTCCACGTCACAGTTACTCCTCACAGTAGCCCTATGACAAAGCGCTTCACTAGCCCCATTGTACAGATGATGAGATCAAGGCTTGTAAAGCTTGATCGCTCGTGGTAGCACTGCAGGTAAGAGGCTGAGATTGCTGAATGGGGACCCAGGCAGTCTGACCCCACAGCCAAGCTCCTGATTTCTCCAGGAGACTGCCTCCCCGTGTAACTAAGAAGGAAGGCACATGGAGGCTTAGATTTTCCAACACCACCCAGCAAGACATTCATTAGAAGTGTATGTTCTCCAATTAAGGCTTTATTGAGTCAGCTTAAGTGACAGTTTTAGCAAAATTATTTCTATTCGGCTTTGAGCCCAAACAAGGAAGAACAACCCCTCAGATAATGCAATCTTTACATGGGGGTCAGACGTCGCTGACCGCTGCTCACCCCCGATGCCTGAGGTTCGGGGCTCGCTCTGCCCCTTTGAAGAATGCGCCTCACTCCTTCAACTCTCTCCGCAGGGCATGGAGATTGTGCAGACCATGAACAGCGACCCCGGGCTGGCAGTCGGTATGTCCAGGGCCTTCAGTACCACTTGTGTAGAATTCATTCTTCCCAGCTACCCGTGTGGCTTTGTCTGCTTTTCTAATTGTATTCTGATCTCTACAGGATACACGGCTTTTAATGGAGTTGACTTCGAAGGGACCTTCCACGTCAATACCCAGACGGATGATGACTATGCCGGCTTCATCTTTGGTTACCAGGACAGCTCCAGCTTCTACGTGGTCATGTGGAAGCAGACAGAGCAGACGTACTGGCAGGCCACCCCGTTCCGGGCTGTTGCAGAACCTGGCATTCAGCTTAAGGTATGGGTGAAGTCACTCATCTCAATCCTGTGCCCTCGCCCTCTTAAATTCCATCGTCTCCCATGTGGCAATGGTTGCATTCTTGCTAGTGTTCAAGTCAGAGAACAGTAGAGTCCACCCGGGTCCTTGCCTTCATTCCTATGTACAAGCTACCTTCTAACTTCTGGGTGGCTCTAGCGGTGAGACCATCAGTCCTAGTAGGATCCAAGAGGTGGAGAAGATTTGGGGGTACATCTCAGGCACACTGTTGGAAGCTGTTTCCTCGATGGGGCCAACTTTATACAGGAGGGCTGAGAGCTGCCTCTCCCTCCTGCTGGAGAAAAGGTGTATTTCAGAACCTTCTTGGAGCAAATGTGGGGAGCAGTGGATGTATAGCAGGAAAAATATGGGATGGGTTAGTGGAATATTAGCCAGTGCTGGTTATTAAAGGGCAAGGATCACCTCAGTAGAAATGGCATCTACAGAATTTATGCTTTTGTCCAAATCCAAGGCAGCCAGATTGTAACCATGAACTAACTCCCTGCCTCATCACCACCCCACAGATCCAGGGAGGGTGGCCTGTGTGTTCTGTTCTAAAACCCTGCCCCTGTCATTGTCCAGGCTGTTAAGTCTCAGACAGGTCCAGGGGAGCATCTCCGAAATTCCCTGTGGCACACTGGGGACACCAGCGACCAGGTCAGGCTGCTGTGGAAGGACTCCAGGAACGTGGGTTGGAAGGACAAGGTGTCCTACCGCTGGTTCCTGCAGCACAGGCCCCAGGTGGGCTACATCAGGTAGGCGGACGACCCATCTCACCTTGCGCCGGACGCAAAGCACACCCTCATTCTGCATCGCAGACCAGGGTTTCTGAGACCTTGGGCTATGGCTCACAAAAGGAGCGGGGAGGAGGACTCAGGCTGACCCGTGTGGCTGAGTCTCCATCCACACCTCCCGTGATCCCCTGCGCCCTGTGTGATCACTTACTCGTGAATATTTCACACTGCAGTGAGTCCCTTAGAGTCTGTCTTTCCTCCTGGACATAAGCTCCACGAGGGCTGTGCCTGTGTCTTATTTCATCTTAGTCTACCAGCACCTGGCATGTTCCACACGCGGCATGCACCAGTCTTTATGTAAGTCAATGTAATCTGCCTTATTTCCCTATATGGCTATTTTTAAAACAAACTAAAAACTATTCTCAGAAGCGAGGATGGCTTAGGACTATAGCTGTGGAATTTAGACAGTGTACTCACTTTCTCGTTCCTCCAGCTTATGCAGTGTGTTTACGAAGCGGCATGGATTACAGGCTCCTGATACGGCAGCCTAGTGGGGAAAAGGAAATCATGAGGCTAATTCTTCGAGACCTCACGTAGAATGTACTGTTTGTCTCACAGTAACATGGTCTTGTTCTCAGCCCTGTTAAGTCCAAGGCCCCTTTTTTATAACACATTTTTAACCCCCTCTTCTGTCTCAAATGGAATCATAGAAAACATAACCTGCACATATAGTTTTAGAAAGGCAATTTGATCCCTAACAATAGAGAAACACTTTAAAAATACTTTATAACCAAATCATGTAAATGCTTGCACCCATCCCTAGAATCACTGTGAAGGTAGCATAGTATAACATAGGTGTATAGTATAGTGGTTAGACATTTCTATAATTTACGAAGGGAGCTCCCCATAAGCCTAGTACCCAATTACACCATACATGGTTATTACAATATTATTGACGATATTCCCTATTTTGTACTTTACATCCTTGTAACTACTAGTATTTTGTAACTGTAACTACTCTCCACCTTGGATCTATACTTCTTAATCCCTTCGTCTTTTTGTCCCACAACCATCAGTTTATTCTGTATCCATGAGTTTGGTTTTTTGCTTGTTTTTTTAAATATATTTTTATTGATTTCAGAGAGGAAGGGAGAAGGAGAGAAACATCAATGATGAGAGAATCATTGATCGGCTGCCTCCTGCATGCCCCTTACTGGGGATTGAGCCCACAATCTGGGCATGTGCCCTTGACCAGAATCAAACCCGGGACCCTTCAGTCCACAGGCCGACGCTCTATCCACTGAGCCAAACCAGCTAGGGCCATGAGTTTGTTTTTGAACAGCTTTTTTTTACTCAACAGTTTCTCAACTTACCCTGGAAAATTCAGTGCACACAGGGCAGGCAAAAAGTAGGTTTACAGTTGTGAGTGCACGGAACAGTTTATTCTTGTATTATTAATTATTAGTAACTGTAAACCAACTTTTGCCCATCCCTGTATCAAAACAGGGCAGAGAATACATGTTCACAAGTAAAAGGGAGTTAGAATCTAGGCCCCGGTAATGATTAAACAGGCTCCTCACCTACCTACGTGTCCTCTCGAATGAAGGACAAGTGTTGATTGCTCTCTCCAGGGCCTTGTAAGCCACCCAGCAACCCTGGCTTCATTAATGCCACAGTGACAGCCAAATTTCTAAAGCCCTGCTGTAGGGAGTGTCACTCCTAATGAAAGTCATTGCTCTGAGGTGCCACCAAAGAAATAAATCAGACCTAAGGAAAAGCAGCTTTTCTTAGGCATGGCAACTAGCCAAGGTAACTCTCAGAACAATGAAGCCACAGAACTTCTTGGTCCTGGGTCATATTGTGGTTTCTCTGTGACTGACTAACAAGTACCCATTGAGTGGGACTCTGTGCCCAGTGTCTTGTTAGGCCTTTGGAGAGACAAGTTGGGAAGACGTGGTCCCTGACCTCCTGGAGCTTCCCATCTAGTAGGGAAGGGGGAACAGCTAGGGCACAATCCAGGTCTGTGAAAAACAGAATAGGAAACAGAGCGAAGATGCGCCTGTCCAAGAAGAGGGGGCCCCGGCCTCAGGATGGGCACGTCACCTCACCTTGGTTTGAGCCTCATGGGTCTGCTCTGCTGTGTTGTCCACAGGGTGCGATTCTATGAAGGCTCCGAGTTGGTGGCTGACTCTGGAGTCACCATAGACACCACCATGCGAGGAGGCCGGCTCGGCGTCTTCTGCTTCTCCCAAGAAAACATCATTTGGTCCAACCTGAAGTATCGCTGCAATGGTAACGTACATTCTTGTTACTGCACAGTATCACTAGAAGTAATCAATTAATGCCACCTCATTCTTATAGCACACTTTCCTCCCAGAAGTCCAACATTTATGCCACATATTCATTAAAACCTGGTCGTCCCTGTAACTGAAGTAAAAGGTAGACCTCATTTTTCCTATTTGATAGATGAGGACATTGAGACCCATGGAATTTAACTTCTTGGCATAGGGTTTGAGGTTTGATTTTCAGGCAGCCTTTATTTGCATACAGCTCAAACATAATCAGACTCAGCATTTACTCTGCCTGCTGATTTTCTTTCAGCCTGTGAATGAGCCCTCCTGGGCTTCGAGGCAATGGTCCCCCAAGCAGCCTAAAGTAGGAAATGGCTGCTGGGGCCCCTACAGGCCGCCTGCGCTGGGTGAGGTGGGGCAGCATTCCTGTGTAAGGACCTGCTCTAACCCCCTGTGCCTGTTTTTGTTCGCAGACACCATCCCAGAGGACTTCCAAGAGTTCCAAACCCAGAATTTCGATCGCCTGGATAAGTAAACCCAAGGAGCAACTCATAACTGCTTTTCCAAACACTAAAGCCATATTTTTTTTAACTTCCCACAACTTTCTTTATATACACTGTGGCTTTCTTTTACCTCCCCAAATGTATCAAACTTTTTATATGAACGTAGCAATAAAGAAGAGATGATTTCTAAAAACTGTTACTCAGATATCACTTACACACCATCAAAGCCTGGGCCACAGGTATGTTGTCCTGAGGCATCCACGTTGAACCTGCAGGGGGATCTTTGTTCCTCAGACCAGGTCAGTCAACAAGACTGAGCATGTGCGGGAAACAAGGCCAGGGCCAAAGATCTCATTTTCGGTCACTCCAGTTGGCATCACACAAAAACCTAACAGTTCCATGCTCACCTCAGCAGCCTCCTTACCCGGAAATGTGTTCAGAGGCACCTTCCCTATGAAGATTCTTCCTGACCAGTCCTGGGGCCTAATTCTTTCTGATACCCTCCTCCACACACACCTCCACAGCGACTTCTATCCCCGCACGGGCAACAGTTATGCTTATTTATATGTATATTTGGCTCCCCCTAGTGGGACATAAGCTTATTGGCATAAAGGACAATCAGACCCAAATGCCTAACAGTATAGCCATCCTTTGGTATCCACTGGGGATTGATTTCAGGACTCCCTGTAGATTCCCAAATCTGCAGATGCTCAAGTCCCTTAAATAAAATTGCAAAATATTTGCATAATGTAAATCATCTCTATATTACTTATATAATACCTAATGCAACGTATTAAGGATTAATGACAAGAAAAAATGCCTACATGTTCAGTACAGACCCAACCATCATAGACCTAACTACATAGGACACAACAGCAACAATGTAACTCTCCTTCCTCCCTCCTCCTCCCACCTCCTCCCCTGCCCCCATACTTTAAATCTGTGGTTGATTGACTTGATTGAATTTACAGATGCAGAATTTGTGGATACAGAGGGGTGACTGTACCTGGAATGTGGTAGATATCCAGTAAATGTTGACTGCATCGATAAACGCCTCAAATAACAAGGACATTAGTGTGGATGGATCACATAAGCCTGCCTACAATTTAAAAAGCTGCTCCCAACATATGCTTAACTATGGTAATATCAGTAGCATCGCTATATATACAGGGGAGAAACTTGCCTAATTTGTGTACTAGCCTTTCTTCCATTCCATCTGTAAGGCAAAGATTCAAGCCAATTTTTATAAATTCTTTAAGAATTTTGTTTCAAAGAATATTGCTGGGTAGTAATATTGTCTCCTATTCCAAAATTCCTGGAAATATCTTAAATCATAAAGGATAAACACTCTCACCACAGTTTTATAATTTCAGTAGTCAGAAAATACAATGGCATATGCATGGCCAGTACGAGATATGGAGGATTTCAGGACACACCCCCCTCACGTGTAAAGCCTACAGGCGTATTCAGGACATTTGATCTCCTGCATCACCATCTTCATTGCAACAAAATAGATGGACCTAGAGGGTATTATGCTAAGTGAAATAAGTCAGAGAAAGACAAACACTGTATTTCACTAAGGTGTAGAATATTTTTTAAAAAACAAATAAGCAAAACAAAAATAGAAACAGACCCATAGATATAGAGAACAAGCTGATAGTTGTGTGAGAGGGGGGTGGGGGGAGGAGATGGATAGGAAAAAAGTTAAAAAATGATTGTTTAAAATAATAAACTCCACAGCTGAGTGCTCCAGATGGATGGCAGAGCTCGGTCCCTCCCAACACTGCCAGGAAGAGTCACAGCTCCAGTGCAAAGTACCCTGGGAAAAGGATTCATTTCACTCTATCTAACCTGTGCTCAGCGCACAAGTCTCCCCTTCACTAAGTTTAAGTCACTAAATAACATCAAATTTACACATCATAAAACACAATAGAAAATCACTGTCAGGAGCATATGTGTCCACAAAACAAGAGTTGTCCAAGTGTGAGCATCTGTTGCCACATTTTGGGATTTTTTTCTAAATATTAATTGCTTATTTTATAGCACCCCCTAGAGACTGATGGTGAACCTTTTGAGCTCGGCGTGTCAGCATTTTGAAAAACCCTAACTTAACTCTGGTACCGTGTCACATATAGAAATTTTTTGATATTTGCAACCATAGTAAAACAAAGACTTATATTTTTGATATTTATTTTATATATTTAAATGCCATTTAACAAAGAAAAATCACCCAAAAAAATGAGTTCGCGTGTCACCTCTGACACGCGTGTCATAGGTTCACCATCACTGCCCTAGAGTAAACCACAGCAGATTGCCAATGTCTAAAACAAATGTATAGAAAGAAAATTTTCATTGAAAAGTTTCTTCACTAGTATAAATATATTTTTTTCCACTAGTATATTTTAATGAGTTATCCTCACACAAGTCCATCTGCTCCCACCAGAATTCTGAGGATCAGGGGTTGAGAAATAACATCTCAAAAGTCCCTTCAGTCCTGTAGTTTCTATGAGCTCCTGGAGGATTAGGACTATGCAATATTCATCTGCATGCCCCACCCTCAGCCCCTCAATCAAGTATACTGTATGTTGATTCGAAAAACCAAGGCACAAGACCAATAGCAGACGGCTTCAAATTCTCCAAGGAATCCAGTAGGGGGCAGCAATCCCTTAAAAATAGCCCTATTCTCAAAGTCACCAAGAAGGTTAAATGAATGTTATTCCCAACACCTTCCACCCGTCTTGTTGTTGTTAATCCTCACCTGAGGATATTCTCCCATTGCTTTTTTAGAAAGAGTAGAAGGGAGAGACATACAGAAAAACATCGATGTGGACATCAATTGGTTGCCTCCCACACACACCCTCAGGGCAGGGGATCAAACCTACAATCAGCCTCGAATCCAGGACCCTTCAGTCCGTGGGCTGACACACTATCCACTCAGTCAAACCGGCTATGGCCCACCCCAGTCTTAATCAGTAATGAAGAACAATCTACAACTGGTTGTCTCAATTGATTGTTTAATAGTAAAAGACTGGTTATTGATTTCAATGCATTGAAAATCTTCAGAAAGGAGAATGTTTTGTGGACCATTTGGGGTTTTTTTTGTGTGGGGGGGAGTTTTAAAGTTATTAGTTTTCAAAATCAGTACCTCTTAATGGAAACAACCAAAAATCTGTCACAGAATTTTGAGGTCCATTAAAATAAAGTTTAATGAGAAAAGAAAAATAGCCCTATTCTGAACAAGCTGCTCTCCTTTAGCTGAGATGACTTCTAAAGTTTATGAAAAGTAAAACACTTCCTCTACTCCTAGCTAACTGCTAATGGTTCTGTGCTTAAGAACTGTTATTTACCAAAACATACAACTAACCAAAAAACAACCACCCACAAAACAACCTAATTTGAATTATTGTGAATTATTCTCTGAATGAACACTGAAACTGTGGAGCACGGTTACGGTGTTTTGGCCAGGTTTAAGCCTCGGACTAATGAAAGGACAGGGTCCTCTCATTGCCACGTGCAAGTCCCAGCTGGAGGGCAGGGCCCTCCCAGCACAATTATAGCCAACGGCTGTGGTTGTAAGCTTGAACCTATGGTCTGAACACTTGGCCCCACGTGCCTTGTGCTAGAGTTCAGGTGCATGTAGTTGAATGAGGTTGGAACTCACAAGAATGCTGTAAACAACGTGATCACGCCCCTACTTTGCCTCATGGCATCTGCTATAAAATAAAGACACGGCTTGTGGGCGCTGGCGCTGTCTCCTCATCAGGGAGCAGCGTCCCACCGAGACCCAGCTTTCATTCTCTTGTCTGTCTTTTCTCAATCCTTTCACCCCCCCACTCAGGATCACCCTTGGCTGTGCTGGCGCGGCACAAGTGGTGCCCGACCAGGGACTGAGTTCTGGAACCAGGGCCTGAGTTTTGGCCATAACAAGTGACGCCAGAGCAGGCCCCTTTGGCTGTAACATGAAACTTCATTTTCTTTAGGAATTGCCTAGAGCAGGCTCTTTCCTTGCCCCTCAACCTAAATTCACATGACAGTCTTCTGTGAGACCAAGCATAGAGCTATTCATCTATCGGTTCATCATTCATTCATCAAACACACACTAAGCAATTACTCTGTGCCAGGCATTGTGTTGGGCCATGTGAGGGATCCAAAAGGGTACACTTAGGCCAGGCTTCTGTGTGAGTGAAAACTATTTTCATTCTAATACTGGTCGTAACTGCAAAAGTACCACTTATTTTAAAATTGGACCTCTAGCCCTAGCCAGTTCAGCTCAGTGGATAGAGCATCGGCCTGCAGACTGAAGGGTCCCAGGTTCAATTCCAGTCAAGGGCACATGCCCCAGTAGGGGGCATGCAGGAGGCAGCTGATCAATGATTCATCACTGATGTTTCTATCTCTTTCTTCCTCTCCTTTCCTCTTTGAAATCAATGAAAATATATTTTTTTAAAGAATTTAAAATTGGACCTCTAGATACCCTTCTCTCTGACTCTATTTATAAAGCATTTGTCTATTAGAACCCCCACCTACTTAATCCTGAGAGTTTGGGTTTGTGTTTTTTTTTTTATCACCACCCAAGGATGTGTTTATTGATTTTTATTTTTTTAGAGACAGAGGAAGGGGTTGGGGGGAGGAAGAGAGAAAATGAGGGGCGGGGGGTGGGGAGAGGGGAGACATTGCTCGGTTGCCTCTCATACATGACCAGACCGGGGAGATCAAACCCACAACCTAGGTACGTGCCCCGACCGGGATCTAACCCGAAACCTTTTGATGTCAGGGACAATGCTCCAGCCAGCGGAGCCACCTGGCCAATCCTGACACTTTTCAGCTGGGTCACAACAGGCCTTGTCCTAATGTCCCACCGGGAGGAACAATTTTCCAGGCCAGAGAGCAGCTTCCCAGGCCAGCATGGGGGCTGGACAGAAGTTGAGTCAGAAACCGTTTGGTCTGCACAGTGTTCTCATTCTTGTTGGGTTTCTGTTTGTTTTGCTAACTTGAACAAACATTTAAAACTTGGCAAAGTTCACATAAAAATCTGTATTTCCAGCTTCTCTTAAAAAAAAAAAATCAAAGGCTCTGGCCACACTCTCTGCATTCCTGCACAGGAACCTTGCAGGCTGCTATGTCATTTACACGCCCAAGCCCCCTTCTCCTCAGCGTCTCCTGCCTGGCCCCTCTCAGGGCCTGAGTCCGAGACCCTCCACTCCACACGCCCACGGCTTTCTACAGGGAGCAATGGAAAGGTTGGACTCTACTCTTCTGGCTGACGAGCTGTTAGGTAACTTGTCCCTAGTCCCACAGCTAGTGAGTGGCAGGGCCTGGACTCTAATCCAGGAGTCCTAACTCCATGAACAAGAGATGGGGGTGTGGGGGGGGGGCTCAAATTGGGTGATGGAGAAGAGTTTAACAAAGGGGCTAGTTATGAAGGTGAGGGCAGGTTTCAGGAAACTACATTCCCCTTCCCCTCACCCACCAAGCACAAGAGGGGAGCTGTTCCCACCATCCCTGAGCAAGTGGAAAGAGTGTCAATCTTCCTGAAGAGGGTCGGGGTGCAGTGAGGGCCATCCTGCAAAGCTGTGGCCTTGGGTAGAGGGGTACAGCCATCCTGCAAAGCCCCACGGAGAAGGAACCCAGGGGATAAGTAACCCAGCCTCAATCCTCTCCCCTCCCCCACTACTCACGCTCAGCTGAACCAGGGTGCGGGCCAAACCTTCATGCCAGCCCCTCCCACAGAAAGCAGAGTGGAGGCAGGTGGGCCCCACTTTTGCCCCAGGACAAAGGAGACCCTGGTGTGCATGTATTAGGCTCCACCACAGGGCCCTCCACCTCAAGCACTGGACCCCCCCCCCCCAAAAAAAAAGATCACATTGCCAACAAGGACAGGAGGAAAGAAGACTAACAATAATAGTAATGTCTAGACTTGGAGAGCGGTCCACTTGTGCACATCACCTCCGATCCTGACAACACCCTGTAAGGGCAGGGAAGGGGCCGGGGAGCAAGAGGATTCCCTTTGTAACTAAAGAAACTGCGGCGCAGGATGGTAAAGGGGCTGGCCAATAACACCTATTTTACGAGTTGCAGAGGCAAGACTCAAAGCCCGTGTCCCTGGCTCTGAAATCATCCTACAGAAATTGTCATCAGTTGTGCACGGCAGGCCTGAGATGACTGCTCTCCTTCAAAAGCCTCCTTGGCCAGTGGCCTTGATGAAGGACAAGACCCAACAACTTTTATTTTTTTTTTTTAGAAAGGAAGGAAGGAGGAGGGGGGAGGGGGGAAAGAGATACACATAGATCAGTTGCCTCCCATACACGGAATTGAACCCAGGACCTCTGGTGCATGGGAAGCTCCAACTGAGCCACACCGGCCAGGGCAGACCCAACAACTCCACACAGAGGACCTGAAGACCTCACTGGGCTCCATCTTGCTTCCCAGTACACACATGGCCTTGCTCACAGCAGGGAAACTCATTCCCACAAAAAATACTGTCGCCGATGCTCTGGGTGGCCTGTCCATTTCTTACCCTTTGTCACTCACTGATGTCAAACTGCCGGCACCTGCAGTTCTTTGTTCAGAGGGTCTCTGGGCCTGAGGCCACTTTTTCTGCCCAAGTAGCCCCCAGCCATGTCCTGAACCAGCCCCTCACCTTGTGGGAATGCCCTGAGCCATGTACTGTAATCACCCCCAGCTGATGGCCTCAGTGTCATTGCCTCCCATCTCTGCCTTGATCTCCACTCCCCTACCAAGGGTTCCTTCCACGTATACAAGTTACAATGCTTATCGCAGGGTCTGCTTCTGGGTAAACAAAGCAGAAGTGAACCCCCCTCAGCACTGGCCCACGCAGATTTTACTCCAGAGCTCGGGAATCTGATGTTTGAACGGATGCCCTGTGCTCGTGAGCACACACACAGAGACTCGGACATTTCCAACTTCTCTCTGAACCAACCACCCCAAAGACATCCATATCCGGCAGCCACTGCCCGCTATGAATAGCCCAGAATCCAATGAGTAAAAAGAAAACAAGAACAATAAGGGAATAGTGGTAGAAAAGCCCACAGACCTTGATAGGTACTCGTTACATCTGCTCATCAGAGAAGCCAAGGGAAGCAGGTAACCTCTGCTCCCAGCGCCCCGCCCCACCCCTTCTCTCCACACATAATGGCGCAGAAACTGCACTTGCTTGTCCCAAATGATTCTTCTGCATCTTCAGGAGAGGGTGCCAGGAGCACGCTCTCGAAGCAGCCTGCTTGCTGATAAGTGCAGCGCCACTGCAGCGAGCGCAGCTGTCGCCCTGTGGAGGCGGCTGGCTCATTAAGTGAGGATTGGTGGCCTCACCCTTGCCACCTGCCAAAGGGAAAACTTCATTCACAGAAACTCCCTCCCGATTCAGGGATCCTCTCAGGAGTCTCCCTGGCAGTTTGCATCCATTTCACAAACAATAAGCGACAGGAAACTCACTACTCCATGAGGTAGCCTACCCTATCCTTGGGAGGTTCTAATTATTAATAGTTTTTAATAACAGACATTAATTAAACATTTACTATGTGCCAGGCACTATTAAAAGTGCTTCATCTGTATGAACTCATTGAATCCCCACACCAACCCCATGAACTAGCTGCCCTGTTACCATCCTCAGCACAGAGAGGTTCACAGATTGCCCGAGATCACAGAGCTGACAAGAGGCAGAATGAGATTTCAAACAAAGGAGGTCTCCCTCCAGGCCTTCTTGGACTGCCCTTTTCTTATCCAGGGCAGAAATCTCCCACCACATGACTTAGCCTGTGTAGACCCAGATTCTTGTGAGATTGTGAAGAAAGCCAAGAACCCTCCCCTTACCCATGTGCATACGGCCCCAAATTTTTGCATATAATTTCAGGGAGTCAACCGACTCCAGCCCCTGGCGCACGGGATAGGAACCGCCGCCAACACACCACCACAGAACAGGCTGCCGTGGAGTCTGGAAGTCCCTTTCCACGTCCTCATGTTCCCCCAGGCTACACTTTTACAGTTCCACACGCAAGAGTGTTCAACCTCACCAGTGACACAAGAAAAAGGAATTTAAACAAGGATGAGATTAAAACAATAATGAGTGCTATTTTGTACTTTTGAAGCTCGCAACCATAAAGACTCAAAAATCACGTGCTCCAAGGATTGTGCTCATTTGTTCTGCTGACACTGGGCCTGCACGCACTACCTTTAGAAAGAGATTTGGCAGCACACAGGGAAGAGTGATGAAAGTACCCACAAGCCCCTGACCTGATAATTCCATTCCCAGATTCCAAGTCAGTGGGTAGATGGAAATGAAAGCCATATGTGGAAAGACAGTCTAGCAAACTCACCTCTCAGAGAAAAAGAGGAAAAACTGAATGCCCAGCTAAACAATTGGGAAGTTAGGTGTGCCCTCTTTGGAGTGTGCCCTTCTCTAGGGCACGTTCTTTAAAAAAACACAAAAACCTGGGGCCACCATGGGACTTGCAATTAGGGGAAGAGCAGGCAGCAAAACCCCTGAACCGGTCTCCAAGGCCCTTTTTCTGGTGAGCCAGCAGCCCCACCTTGGTTCGTTCCTTTCATATAAGCCAGTGGTTCTCAACCTTGGCTGCACATTAGAATCACCTGGGAATCTTTTTAAAATCCTGATTTCTGGGCCTCATCCTCTGGAAATTCTGTTTCTTTGTTACTAATGTTGTGGCCCCACCCCATAACAAAGAAACAGAATTTCCAGAGGATGAGGCCCAGAAATCAGGATTTTAAAAAGATTCCCAGGTGATTCTAATGTGCAGCCAAGGTTGAGAACCACTGCTCTAAGCCATCTGGACGCCAAAGCAGCCCCACCCAGGCTCTCCTGTTGCGTCTTCTGTCCTAAGCCCTTCCTGTTTCACTGACCCGGCTCTCATAAACATACTCTCAAAGTGAAAATAAAAAATTTTCAAGCCAATTGGGAAATTATAAGTTAATATAGTCAGTAACATAATGGAACATATCAAACAATGGAAAGTGTTATAATAGTCAGCAGAAAGAAGGGGAACAGAGAAAGCAACATCATGACTGCTGTAAATTAAGGGGTGGTAAGGTAGGAATATCCAGGGAGCCTCAATTTGCTTTTTAGTGCTTCATTTTAAAAGGTGACGGACCAACCAAGCAGAATAAAAGCACTTCAGAGGGGAGAGGCCATAAAGGGATTAGAGGAATACTTAAAAGAAATAAAAAACCCCATAAGTAATATTCCCCATGAAATATAAGAAGATATGAATACTTGTGCCTTCCCCCTAAAAATCATACGTTGAAATTCTAACCCCCAAAGGTGAGATGGTCTTAGAAGGTGAGGCCTTTGGGAAGTACTTGGGTCATGAGAGTGGAGCCCCCATCAACAGGATTTGTGCCTTGTAAAAAAAAGAAAGAAAGCCCCTGCCTCTTTCACCGAGTGCGGACACAGAGAGAAAGGACCGGCTATGAGCCAGGAGGAGGGTCCTCACCGGAGGCGACTATGCTGGCGCCTTGACCTTGGACGTCCCAGCCTCCAGAACGGTGAGCAACACATTTCTGCTGTTTATGAGCCACCCAGTCCATGGTACTTGGTGTTAGCAGCCCAGACGGACTAAGACAATATGCATCCATAAACAAGAACAGAAGGCTGTATTTAGGGAGGGAAAGGAATCATCAGAAAACAGAAAAAAAGCTCGTGGGAGTTAGGATTCTGATAGCTAAAATAATAAATTCACCAGAAACTCTGGAAGATAGAGGACCCGACCCAGTAAACAAAATAAATATAGGGTGGGTGTCCCCCAAAAATGTATACACACACTTTGAGTAATTATAAAGGCAGTGTTTATTAAAACACATTTCACATTTCATTTTCACAATTGAGCTATCAGCTATTAAAGTGTGTATACATTTAGATAGAAAATGGGAGACAAAAAAAAAAGACCAATTAGAATATCAATATCTACCTGACAGAAGTCCAGAAAGAGAGATCAGAGACAATGTTCAGGACAGCGTTTAACTGCCCGCCCCCAGTAGTGCAGGGAGGGGAGGATCTGGCCCCTTTGGGCTCTAAAGGGCGAGGACACTGCCTCCAACATGGCCACACCCAGGAGTGGGGTCCCCAAGGGGAAGTGACAGGTGCCTTTAGGAAGTGAGGGGTAGATGATGGGCAGCCCAGAACTACAAATATCACCAAACAGGAGCACATGTTGACGCCTAGGAAACAGGCATTCTTCTCTCTATTGATAGAACACCTCACAGAGGATCTTAGAAGCTTATCAAACGTAAAATCTCGCCCTGGGGAAGGGTTCTTGTGCATGCCCTTCACATGGGTTATCTACGTCAAGCCTTACAACCAAGCAAAAAAGAAAATACTCTTACTCGCCCATTTTACAAATGAGGAAACTACCGCCCAGAGAGGTTAAGAAGCAATTTCACCCAACGAATAAGGAGGAAAGCCAGGATTTGCGCAGAGTTCATCTGACCATGGGGCTTGCCTCCTGACCCATACGTACAACACAGGACTTTACATGCTTCCCTCCCCCAGGAGGTTCCGAGGGCTCCCAGAGATCCAGGTGCCCAGCAGACTGGGCCCTAAGAGGACCTAAGGTGGGTCGATGGCCGTGGGAGCCTCAGCAGAGCCGTGCGCAGCATTCGCCTCAGAGCCCCTGGCACCCTGGTCACCCACAGGAAGGCGGTCAGCACTCCCCATCACTATTACTTTTACATTGCATATATGAATATATTATTTCAGGTGTGAAACGTGATTCAACATTTGTATATATTGTGAAATGATCACCACAATAAGTCTAGTTACCATCGTCACTACATACGGTTACAAGTGTTTTTGTGGTGAGCACTCTTAAGATTTACTCGCCTAGCAACTTTCAAACAAGTAATACTCTTGTTAACTACAGTCACCATGCTGTACATTACATCCCATACCCACTTATTTTATAGCTAGAAGTTTGCACCTTTTGACCCCCCTTCACCGATTTCATCCTCCCCACCCCCCCCCCCTCTGGCAACCACCAATCCTGCCCCTCCCTCTCCTCACACCTCACTCAGGGGCTGCCCCCAGGTGTGCTCAGGCTGTGGGAGAGGACCCCCTGCTCTTTCCCAGCTGGGAAGCCAGGCAGAGCAGGAGCTGGGAAGTTTGGGGATCCCCCTATACAACAGACAAGCCCCCCAAACCCCACCCCGTGCTTCCCCAGCAGGAGAGCAGTTACACAGGAGCACCTGGGCTGCTGGGAGGTTCCCAGGCACAGGTGTGGGTCGGGTGAGGCCGCCTCGAAGCGCTGTCTTTTCTGTCTCTCTCTCCTACTCCTTTCCTTTAAAATACTGATGTGGACAGAGAAGTTCTCAGCGTTTAGGAAACCTTCATTCTAACTCCACGAATATGAGATCTCTATAAACGTTCCTGAAGTGGGTCCCAATTTCAGGCCACAAATTCAGGTGCTCAGAAAACAAACCTTTCCTATCACTGATTTTTTTTTTTTTATCCCCACGCCACTGACTTAGCAGAAACGTGGCCTCAGTTTGGAATTTGCCCATCCCCCCGAACTGTCCGAGCTTTGATGGCGTCTTCAGTGTCTTCTGGTTGCCCATGTGTCCATAGGGTGTCACCTATTGTCACTTACTTTGTGCCCTGCACAACCTCAGGTGCACCATCCCAAAATTTTCTGTTGTTAAGGTAACAAATGACCACAAACTTAGCAGCTTAAAACAACACAGAGATACTAGCTCACGGTTTCTGTGGGTCAGAAGTCTAACGGGTCTCACGGGGCTAAAACCAGGTGCCAGCTGAGCAGGACTTCTGTGGTCTTCCAAGATCATCAGGCTTCTGGTCCAATTCAGTTCTTCGTAGCCGAGGGACTGAGGTCCCGTTCCCTTGCTGGCTGTCCGCCCAGGTCACCCTTTGCTCCTAGAGGTCTCTCTCTGGCCCCTGCACACACAAGGGCCCCTCAGCTCCAGCTACGGGGCAGCAAAGCCTCCTCACACTTGGAAGACCTCTGGCTTCTCCTGCTGCGTCTCGAGACTCCGCCTCCCCCTTCTGCTGCTCCATTGGGCCCACCTGGGTATTCAGGCTGATGTCCCTATTTTAGGTCAGCTGATTAGTGACCTTAATTCTACCTGCGAAATCCCTGCCCAGCCATACGTACTAAAAGGTGTTTCCTTGTATAACCAGGGGATGGGAGAATGGCGCAGGGGAGGGAAGGGATTCTGAAATTCAGCCTACCACACAGACCCTGCCCCCCACGCCCAGTGAGACATCAATACCCTTCAAAGTCATGGCCCCTTAAGGCTGAAGCTTGGCTGCCACTACTGTGGCTGTCTCAGGAAGGAGCTCGCTCAGCTCTGAACCACACCAGGAGGAGAACCTCTGTCTGAACACACCGCACCAGATATTCCTCTCTGGGGCCTCCCGGGCTCCGTCCAGGCTCAGAGCAGAGTATATTCCCCTCACACCATAGGAGCCACCATTCCTACACTGTCTTGGCTTTTCCTCCCTCCTCCCTTCCCCTGCCCTTTAGGAATCCTTTTTTGTTGTGTCCAGAGGAAACCACCCTCTCATCGAACCCCCCATAACCTGAATACTTTGGCTAGATCCAGAGTCCTGTCCTTGAGGGGGGGGGGGGGCGGTGATACTAGGCTTTTCGAGTCTGAGGCCAGATCTTGCTCTCCTCTGTCACATTCCTCACCTGCGGCAAAGGGCCTGCGAGTCAGCCATCAGCCCCTTTCAGAGGGAGGTGGGGGCCATAGTGGGGAGATACTTAATATTTCATTGTTTTCCTGCCACTCTCCAGACCTGGCCTAGTCTTTACAATGCCCTGGTGCTTAATCCATCACAGATCCCACCCTCAGTGACTAAGCTAGAGCAGGCACCTCCCACCAGGCTTTCCCTTCACATGGCAGAGAGGGGCTGGGGGCAGCTCTGAGGCCTGCACCCTACTTGTCTTTTCTGTTCACTCTTCACAGCCGAATTCAGAGATCACCTCTCTGTGTGGCCTCTTTCCCTCCACTGCCTACCAAGTCTGTGGTACTTTGTTATGGCAGCCCTAGCAAACTAATACAATGTTAAATTTACATTCACAGTGTATGTGTTTTAAACATTCATTTGTAATGTAAATATTTTACAAAGACTACAACATTTCAGCCAGTTTACATATAATAGATTTGAAACCATCACCACCCCTCAGAAAATGCCCGGGGTGTCTCTATACCTGTGAGCAGCCCCAGTGCAGGGCTTCGGCCCGGAGAAAACCCAGCAGCCCAACTGGAGGGCTGGAATGATGGTGTGCCTGGACGCAGCCTGCAGATCTGCCTGAGAGCCAGCTGGCACCTCAGACAAAGGAGGCTCTGAGCTTTCTCATTAGGCTGGCCACATCCCAGCTCCCTCCTCCCAACCCCCACAAAACCATCTGGAAAATGAAAATAATATCTTCTGCTTCCTACCGAGCTCCAGGGACCCTGTGAGGGACAGGGAGGGATTAGCCACTAAGCCCCACATTCCTAGAGAAGGTTGCCCTTGAATAGGCTATTATTGGGCCTACTTTGCCCTAAACGGCATAAGCAAGACCCTAATCCGAGCTTTCTCCAACTGCCCTGGCCTGGTCTCAGAAGCTTCTAGTCTAGCCCACCTGATTGAAGGTGAGCTGCCCACAAGGCTCCCTGCAGGTTCAACCACCTGACAGGTGAGTTAGCCCTGCTATGCACTCAGTGAGCTCTTGAGTCACCTGGGGATTCGTTAGCATTCTGATTCAGCCCATCTGGCCAAGGTCCTGAGCTTCTGCATTTCCCCCTGGCGATGTAAATGTTACTGGTCAGAGTGGAAAGGCGCTAGACATACAGCAGGAGGTACTTCATCTCAAACGCTTTCTGGCAGAAACCTGGACCCCAAGCAGGCAGCCTGATGGTTGTTTGGAGGGAAGTGTGATGCTCTCCCTGGCGACTCCGGGGATGCAGATCCCCTGAGCTCTCCTGGCCAGCCGCTTTTCCTCGCACTTCACGGTGGGCACACGGCCCCAGAGTCCGGACAGCGTTTGGGCTTGCAGTCCAGCACCAGCGATTAACCTTTGGTTAGGGCTCTGGGACGCCATCGGTGTGCACAGCTCAGTTTTAGAGCGTCCCTGAGAAACCACGCAGCCCCTCTCCAGATGGGCTTCTGTGCACCTTCCCTCCCTCCAGCCCCGGCTGGCCAGGCCCCAGGGCGGATTCATGCTGGTTAATTGCACTTTTCCTGGCAGGGCTTCCAGGCTCATGAAATTCATCTCTTGCCAAAGGCAGAGGATCAGCAGACAACAGAGAGCAGGGCTGTAGCTAATCAGGTGCAATCACTTCTTAATGACACCTTTTTGCCCTCCTAATTATCAAAATCGTGCAACTCGCCCTAGAAACTGTAGGAAATGTTGAAAACTATAAAGGAAATGACCTTGCAATTCTACAATTCAGAAATACTCTGTTTTAACATTTGGAAGAATGTTATTCTGATCTTTTATGTGCTGAAGTGTAATTGGTATCCAGTGCCACACTGGACTCCCAAATTCTTTGAAAGCAGGATTTTCAACAGCTGCATAATCGTTTTCCCAAACAGACTTTGCACAAGTTGAGGGCAGGACTTGTTCCCTTTTTATATTCTTAGCATTTGACAAACAGTAGGTGTTCAACAACAATTTGTTAAATAAATGAAAATTTCCTCTAAGTTTGCTGTTTACTGCATAAAAGACTATACACTTCTGCTATTTTTCACTTCTTTTAAGGTATCAGTGTGCTGAAATATGATTTCAATTCCAGTTGAATCTCTGAAGGTTTGGCAAGAGTATTACAAAAAAAATATCAGCAGAGGTCAGGCCATCTAGAACTCTTCTTAGGCTCTAGCAAACTTCAGGGGATTTGTGCCCCTGCTGGCAAATGGGGAACATTCTTTTTAAAAAAAATAAACTTTAATTCTTTAAAGATTAAAAGTAATAGGGTGCTTAATGGATTGGTCACAACAGGAACGCAACACTGGAAGGGTTAGCAGCTGTCAATTCCACACACGTGTAAAAGAAATCCACAATCTGGCCTCCCGGGGGGGAATCCATGCCGGGAAGGCTGGGCCCAGGGGCAGAGCAGAAAGGCTCCTCTTTACAGCAGAGACGCAAAACCAGGCCCCTCGCCTTGGGCCCCTCGGCCACTCTGGCTTGTCTCTCTCCTCCTTGGAAAAAAGCAAGTTAAATTCAATCACCTTTATAAACTTTAAGCCAGGCTCTCCTGTCAGAGTCAGAGCCAGAGACTTTCCATTCCCTCTTGTGCTGAGGATATTTTTTTACCTGGGTCTTCCATCCGTAACACTGATCGCTTCTGGGAAGGAGATAGAAATGCACATCCTCTAACCGAGCAGAAGGTGAACAGGCCCGGTCAGCCCAGATCACTACAAATGCCACAGGAAACTCCTGTCCATTCTCCCCATGTCTGTCTCTGGGACTTGCACGTGGTATCTCCGTGCCCCGTGGGTGAGGCAGGGAGGGCAAGGGCGTCCTCACCTGCTTTCTCCACCACTGTGGGCAGAAGCTCAGCAACAGAACTCGGGAACTGGTGGCTTACCTCCGAGAGGATGTCACACCCTCCTCCAGCTATTCACTCACTCCTTCACGGACAGACATCGCGGAGCCAGGCCTCTGCTGGCCGGGTGGGGGATGCCATCTACCACAGCAGAGATTTTCAACCTTTTCTTCTCATGGCTCACATAAACTAATTACTAAAATTTTGCGGCACACCAAAATATATTTTTTGCCAATCTGACACACACACAAAAAAGGTATAATTTGATTCATTCACACCAAACGGCTATTGTGTTGGTTGTTGCCATTTTTTTATTTCTGAGGGAAAAGAGGTCAGTGCCTCTGACTAAAGTCAGGTATTGTGTGTTTTAAAAATTCTTGCAGGGCACTGATTGGAAACCGCTGAACAGTACCAGAGGCCTCAGGTTCATGGCGACTGTTACTCACCCCCCCACGCTCTGGCTCTGACCACCTGAAATGGTGGAGCCCTTAACTACAATGACTAAGCATGAGCGTGAAAACTAACTAAAGGGGAAAGTGACCTAGGGAATTGCTAAGGCTGAGACCCAGGGTAGACAGACCTTGTTACCAGACCACTTTGGAGCTGGGAGCTGGCCCTGCCCCTGCACAGTTCGGGACCTTTTCCTTGTTGGGCAACCTCAGTCAGTCCTAAGTCAGGTCCTTCACTTGCCCAGGACAGATTTCAAGGGTGAAACAGAGTGAGAATAGAGCGAGTTTTATTCGAATAGAGCAGTGGTTCTCAACCTTCTGGCCCTTTAAATACAGTTCCTCATGTTGTGACCCAACCATAAAATTATTTTCATTGCTACTTCATAACTGTAATGTTGCTACTGTTATGAATCATAATGTAAATATCTGATATGCAGAATGGTCTTAGGCGACCCCTGTGAAAGGGTCATTCGACTGCCAAAGGGGTCGCAGCCCACAGGTTGAGAACCGCTGGAATAGAGAAAAAGAAAGAGTCCAGGCACAGGTGCCACTGTGAAAGAAGCAAAAAGTATATGGCGGAGGGAACACGGGCCAACTGGAGAGTGAGTTGTGCACGTGGCCAGTTAGTTCTTGGAATTTTACGTGTTTGGGGGGGGGGGGGTGTCTCCAAGCTTTGTGGTGTCAAATTCTGACTCCGCCTTCTGGTTGGGAGGGATTTCCTGCCACTAATTGTTCCCTTCCATCCTGCCCAGCAGTGGAGGCTCTGGTAAGAGGATGTCAGCTTCCCCTTACTCATCCCACTTGTCAGGATTTCCCCCTGACTTCCTCTTATCCTGCCTTAGTCCCAGTTCTACTGTGTCACTTACTGGCTGAACCACCACAGATGGGAAACCACCTCATTTGTAACATAGGCTGGCCTGGTCCCTAGCACATGTTAGGTCAGTGATGGCGAACCTTTTGAGCTCAGCGTGTCAGCATTTTGAAAAACCCTAACTTAACTCTGGTGCCTTGTCACATGTAGAAATTTTTTTATATTTGCAACCATAGTAAAACAAAGACTTATATTTTTGATATTCATTTTATATATTTAAATGCCATTTAACAAAGAAAAATCAACCAAAAAAATGAGTTCGCATGTCACCTCTGACACACGTGTCATAGGTTCGCCATCACTGTGTTAGGTGCTCCACATGTTAGTAACGATGATATCTGACACAAACAAGAGAAAGGAAGAGTTACTGATAATTGCATAGGGCCAACTGCCCCCCCCCCCCCCACTTCCTCAACTAGGCGAGTTTAAGTTTTTAAAAGCTCCCAGTAAAGGTATCATTATGAACTATGGAATATACAAATGGACAATGGCCTGCTTATACATCAAAATAGAACTCTGATCCACAACCTGTAGTAACTAGTCCAGGAAGCCAAATAATAACCTTTGTAGGAATCAACCCAAAATTGCCAGGACTTGATTATTAATAACTCACAGCTTCCCTAATTTTTGTTCCTCCTTCCAACTTAGGACTGACTGGAGAAAGTTAGAAGTGCATTCCGATCAATAACATGGAGTGCCCCACTGCCAGTTAGCCCACCTAGAGCTTCCCTGTGCCACCATCAGCCAATCAGAGCCAAATGAAGTCTGCCTTTTTTCTACTGTCAAGCTTTTCCACGCCCCTGTCTGCCTTTGAGTCTGCCAAGTGCAAGTGAAGGTGGCTGACTCCCCAGCCACATAGAAGCTCAGGTAGCCTTTATTGTTCTTGTTTAGAGAGTCTTCATTTCCTTCCACCATACCTATTTTTCAGAGGAAGAAAAGAATGCTTTAGGGTCATCATTATGAAAATTCAGTTGAATACAATGAAAAACCAAAATGGTGGGGTTGGGGGAGAACTAAAAATGAGTTCATCTCGACCACCAAGTAGAATTGGGACAGAAAAAAACAA
The DNA here is from genome assembly GCF_000147115.1 of Myotis lucifugus. Lineage (NCBI taxonomy): Eukaryota > Metazoa > Chordata > Mammalia > Chiroptera > Vespertilionidae > Myotis > Myotis lucifugus. Next base: position 35,577,001 of record NW_005871048.1, on the reverse strand, counting down.
CTAGGCAGAGATCCAGTTTGGATTACAAAAAGCTAGTAAGATCAGTACAGTACTGACTATAAAGCCAGAAGCAAATGAAGAGTCAATTAAGCACTGAGGTTTTGCTGTGACAATATGCAATGAGATCCAAGATGTACTAAATATGAGGTTTCCTGCCAAGGAGAAACATAATCTTCCCTACTGGCGAAAGTCAGGTTTCATGACATCAGCCAGATAACCACAAAAGAATGCATCTTGTAATACAGGCTGTCTCTAAGCTATTGGGAGACTATGCTCTCCCCAACCAACTAACCAACATTCATCATTTACTGATTTATTATTTATTTATTTAACAAACACATTCCATTTCATAGCCACCCTTTTTTAAAGCAGACAGGTTGAATAGAGACATATGTAAAATACAAGCTCTCCAAAGTATATTATTTTTCTTCAATGTTGTGAGTTATATCTTTCTAAAACACTGTTTTATACATTTCACCCTTCCTATATTAAAAGCCACAAATTATTTATACATTGCCTATTTTGTCCAAATGAAATTTATAAATTTTAATCTAGCTACAAAAGAAATATATATTCATTATAGACATTTCCCCAAAGAATAATCACTTCTATACATTAGGACACATTGACAACATATATTACAGGGAAAAAGTAAACTGCAAGAATTTTTAAAAATTTCAATTCCCATTATGATAGAGTGCATTATTATTCAAAATAATTGCTGCCCTGCCTGAGGGAAGATAATACTTCCCCGCCTCACTGCATCAGACTTGGGTATGTGATTATGGCAAACTCCTTGTGGGAGGATTATGTATCTCCACCCAGTTGACCTCAAGATTGTCCACGAGGCCCTGGCAGGGTAGCTCAGTTGGTTAGAGTATAGTCCTGATACACTAAGGTTGCAGGTTTGATCTCCAGTCAGGACACATATAAGCAACCAATGAACACATAAATAAGTGGTAAAACAAATTGATGTTTCTCTCTCTTTCTCTCTCTCAAATCAATGAATAAGTTTTTTAAAAAAGATTGTTCATGAGACTTGCTTTGATCAATGCAGTGATAATAGAAGTGAAGAATGCCACCTTTAAGCAGAAGTTCTAGGAGACACCATGTGTTTCTACCATGTTCTCTTTCTCTTCCATGATGAGTGTAGGAGAGGAAAATAATTTTCCTTCATCCTTCTAAGTTCTAGGCTGGGACCTATACAACAAAAGAGATTAAGAAGAGAAAAATAAAACAAACAAAAATGTATTGATATGTTGTAGGGGAGAAGAAATAATTTTTCTCTACCTTTCTGAGCTCTTAGCCAAGACCCCTATAATAAAAGACATAATAACAAAAAGAAACCAATTAAAGTTAATTAACGTGTACGTCATGTACACATGGGAGATATCCAGGGAAAAAGAATAACTCTTAGGAGTGGTTCAGGACTCAGGCTTAAATATCTTCTGCTAAAGTTGTGGGGAGGCCAATTATGGGGAAGTAACCAGGAAAGTGTGGTAAACAAGAATAAGGTTTGTTATGCAGATTTAAGGTAGTGCCTTTTCCATTGATAAGGGTTTAAAGTTGCTTCTGGGGACTAACTTATGTCCTTTCTGTAAAGAGAGGAGGAAGCACACCTTTGTAAAAGTATGTTCTGCTTTTAGGCAAATAGGGGTAAGGCACAGAACTTTTCTTGTATCTGCTTCTTCTCAATTGCCTTCAGTTCAAAATAATCCTTCAGCCAAAATGGGCTATTTTGCAACACTTTATCAGCATCAGCCTGGCTCCCAGAATGAAGAGAACTCTGAGCAGAGCTGCAGACAGACAATAGATCTATGACATGAGTAAGAACCAGACTACAGTAGACCTGTGACATGACTAAGAACCATTTATCACTGTCTACCACTGAGGCTGTTGGAGTTGCTTGTTAACATAGAACTATAACTTAGCCTACACTGACTGATACACCCAAGTGTTTCCTGAATTTTCCTTATGTCTAAAGAGAGCTTTTATGCACTGATACAAATAAGTTGAGTTTCAACTTATGTTTTATATATTTAAATTATATATTTTAAAACTTAGTTTCTAAGCCTTTAAACTTGTTATTTACAAATGGAATGAATTTTCTGTCAATATTTTATTTTATGCCTATTTATACATTTGATAAAGTCTATCCAAATGTTTATCAAATTTAAAAAATTAAATTTTGGAAAATTTAAAGTGTAATCTAATTTTAATACATTTAATTTTCTCAAGCCCTTCAAACACCCAACAAAGAACTAATATTTCTATAGACAAAATCTTCCTAAACAGTTGAAACACACTAAATCTAAAGTTTAACCTTATGAATTTAATAAATTATAATTTAAACATTTAAACAATGATTTCAAATTTAATTACCTGTATCTTCTTTGGAATTTTTATTATTATGTCCTATTCATAAGTCTTTCACTCACCTTAAAAGGCAGAAAAACGCACACAAATACTGTAACAATTACTAGATATAACTTAGCTTGTTACAAAAGGGTCTTTGAAAGTATTATTTTCTGGCAAAAACAAGATATTCCAGACCCTCAAATTTCCTGCCTTAAAATGTTCAATGTGCTTCTCCCCAGGGAGCCCTCGGTCCTTCCTTGGTCTTTGGCCTGGAATGTAAATAAGATGTGTCTGCAAAGCAGCCCCTGGAGGCCACAAAAGAAAAGCCAGGAATTCACAGTAACCTTTGGTCTGACGTCCTTAAACCCAAATCCCAGGGTTTTTTTAAACATATTTTTATTTATTTCAGAGAGGAAGAGGGAGAGAGAGATAGAAACATCCATGATGAGAGAGAATTATGGATCGGCTGCCTCCTGCAAGTCCCCGACTGGGGATCGAGCTCACAACCCGGGCATGTGCCCTTGACCAGAATTGAATCTGGGACCTTTCAGTTCGAAGGTCAATGCTCTATCCACTGAGCCTAATCGGCTAGGGCCCAAATCCAAGGTTTTTAAGTTACTGAGGTCCAGTCTGTTACTCAACTGCAATTCCTTACTGATATAATCATTATCCAAACAGAGAAGCCAAGAAAAAGCTCTCCGTGGAAAAATGGGAAATTGACCTAAAGGGGAAGACCTTGAGTGGGGGTGGGTGGGTGGAGGTTGGGGATGGGAAAGAGGGTAGGAGGAGAGATGAGATTTGGCAGCCTCTGTAACAATTGCACTTAAGGATTTTGAGAAGTTTGCTTTTCCCCCTCATGTGTAAAATGAGAACTAGAATGTCTATAGGATCACTGTAATAATTATACCAGACACACATCGAGTGCTCAATAAACATTAGCTATCATCATTATTTAAGCTGAGCCTCTGAAATGTAATAGCACTGGGGACTGGATCACCTTAAGAAATCCATTCTTTTTTTCTCTCTGTGCCCCACTCTCACAACTGCACAACCGCCTTAATCCTCTGTCTTCCGGCAAATTGGTTTTTCCATAATGCCTAAAATAGTCACTAACAACATCTTTCAAGTTTCCCGACTCCTTGGTTCAAGTTAACAGCCAGTCTAAAGCTGCACTGTCAGTTCCAAGTCCAAATTCCAGAGAGGCTGGTTGGCCAGCTTAGATGGAAAGTCCTCTCCTGGGTCAATGAAAACATAGCTGCTCCTGCTATAACCTTGAGAACAATTCTAAAAATATGGGGGCGGGGGGGGGGGGGAGGAGATAGCAGGGTGGGGGCACTGCTGTGGAGACAAAACAGGAGGTGAACACGGGCACATTTTCTGAGTGGTCAAGGTGTATGTTCTGAGCAAGACTCTCTCCTTGACCAAACTTCAGTCAGGCTCCTCTGAGCCCTCTTCTTGACTCCACCTTGACCTTGGCCTTCCGTGGCCATCTGTCCTCACCGTGCCCATATAGCCAAACTTAGCAAGAGTGCCTCCACCCTTGAAATCTGATCAAGTTCTTCACCCCCCACCTTGGATGTAAAAATCCTTGACCTACTTTTAGCAAGAATCCCCTTACCCTGATGTCTCCCACTGGATCCCCTCCTTCTGCTCACTGGCTAAAAATCCCCACTTGTCCTTGTATTCAGAGTTGAACCTAAGTTCTCTGCCCTATCGCAAAACCCCCATTGCAATAGTCTTGAATAAAGTCTTACCATTATAACAACTATCTGAACAACTTTTTCTGTAATGCTTTATACACACAGGATTTGGATTGCACTATATATGTATACATATATTCTCCAAAAAATGTATACACATCTTGAATGATTATAAAGACAATGTTTATTAACATACAGTTCATTTTTGAAATTAAAAAGAATCTACAGAAATGAGTAATTTTTTTTGTCAATGCCTGTTTTCAAACTGATGACTGTCCTGGTCCAGGCACTGCTGATAATGCCAAGCAATGGATTCATAAACGTCAAGAATAATTTTGTTCGTCAACTGTTGCCATTTTTGTACCTTAAACTTTATCTTTTATGTATCCCCATAAAAAAGACTAGTAGACAAATTTTCTTTGTTCAAAGCTTAGTCTGGCTTCACCCATTATTTCAAATCAGTTAAGCCTGAAAAGGAATGAAAATTATTATCAGCTATTAAAGTCTGTATATATATATTTTTGGGACACCCTGTAGTTTTTTAAATTAATTTTATTTAACATCTGAAACACTCAATGAAGTATTTTTCAACAACACTTTTATTATTAGCTACTTATAATTTCTAAGATGCCACAAGTAAAATGTGACCTCAGAGGTTAAAATAATAATTTGGGTATATTGGATTAAATAACAAGTTATATATATATGACCTCAGGGTCAAGATAAAGCCCCTTGTTAAGATCTCAGAAAATGGCCTGACCGATTTAGCTCAGTGGATAGAGTGTCAGCCTGCAGACTCAAGGGTCCCGTGTTCGATTCTGGTCAAGGGCGTGTATCTTGGTTGCGGGCACATCCCCAGTGGGGGGTATGCAGGAGGCAGCTGATCGATGTTTCTCTCTCATCGATGTTTCTAACTCTCTATCCCTCTCCCTTTCTCTCTGTAAAAAATCAAGAAAATATATTGAAGAAAAAAAAAAGATCTCAGAAAATGCTTCTCATGTACTCCTGGCTGGAAAAAGGTTTCTAAGAATCTTAAAAGTGTGTCTCTTAAAAGTGTGCCTTCTAATCTTGTCAGGTAGACAATAGAGCAAAGGGCTTGTGCAAGAATATGGGTATATCACGCTCTGCCCTGTAGTCCAAAGTGGAGGGGTGCTGTACCTGGAAAAGACTGGTGGGGATGGTTTTTAGTTAACATAGTGAAGATTCACAGAAAACAATGTTGTTAAGAGAACTGAACAGAAACACAACCAGCTTGCACTGAAATCATAGTTTAAACTGAAGTCACTGGGCTCCCAACCATTTGTGAGTGGGGAGCAGGCTGAACTATTCAGCTGCTTATGGAATAAGTTAGTATGACCCAAAAGGAGGAGCTAAGAACTAAGTCAGGTCCAGTCATGGATGGATGATGTTCCTGGGGTGATTCCTGGGGTGTGGTTTTGTGGGAGCAGAGACTTGAGAACTAAAAAATCCCATGATTTTAAGTGCAATGTGAACAGAAACAGAATAACTACTATAATCACTTTCAAATGTGGGGATGAGTGAATGTAAAAATCAGTTAAATCTGAATAAGGTTTGTAATTGAGTTAACCATGTCGAGTCCTAATAAGATGAGGACAATGAATTCAGCAACATGGAGGTTACCAATGACCCTAAAAATCAGTGTCTGAGAAAAGGTGTGTGAGAAAGCCTTATTGCAGTTCAACTCAAGAGTGAATGGATCTTCCTGAATCCCCACATAAGAACACGACCCAAAACCCATGGACAACATTTACCACAAAAAAGTGGTGAATCCCAAAGTACATCTGGGATGAATGAAACATGCAAAGCCAACAGTGTCAGCATCTATCAGGGAAGAAACAGGGAAAAATTGAGCAGATGACAAATTCAGAGACAAAAAGAAGGATGGTAGTTTCCAGGAGCTAGTGGGAGAGGAAAAGGAGAGACTGCTGTTTCATGGATACAGTCTGTTTCAAAAGATGGAAACAGTTCTGGAGATTGATCGCACAACAATGTGGCTGTACCTAACCCTACTGACTGCACACTTTAAACAGTTGAGATGATAAATTTTGTTAGTGAAACACAAAAAACTCAGGAAACTAATCTCATAAAAATGAGGATTAGAAGTATCAAGATTAATAAAAACAGGAGTGATATACAATACTACTAAAGAAAATTTAAAAGATCTATATACATGAAAGCTGTAATCGTAAATTAGAAGACTTACTGTTGCTATGATGGCAACTCTTCCCAAACTGATCTGACTCAATGGCATTCCAATCGAAGAATGGACAAGTTAAATCTAATTTTAAACTTTAGTGTGTGTGTGTGTGTGTGTGTGTGTGTGTGTGTGTGTGTGTAATTGATTTCAGAGAAGGGAGAGGGAGAGAATGATAGAAACATCAATGATGACAGAGAACCATTGATCGGCTGCCTCTTGCACACCCCCACATTATGGATCAAGCCTACTACCTGGGTATATGCCCCAGGTCAATGCCCAACCACTGAGCCACACTGGCCATGCTCTAATTCTAAATGTTAAAGGGAAATGCAGAAGACCCAGAATACCCAAATATTTAAAAAGAACCACATTGGAGGGCACACATTACCTTCTTTAAAGACTTACCCTAATTCTCATATTTAAGACAGTGTGTCACTAGCATAAGCATATGAAGAAGGAAGCAGGCCATGGGGCTTTCAGCCACGGAGAAGCTAAAAAGCTTGGGTTTCCATGTATTTTTGTTCTCGAGAACATAACAGACTCTAAGAAGCTTAAGAGAGAGTTGATTGCCCTGACCGGTTTGGCTCAGCGATAGAGCATCCCCTGTGGACTGAGGGGTCCCGGGTTCGATTCTGGTCAAGGGCATGTACCTTGGTTGCAGGCACATCCCCAGCAGGGGGCGTGCAGGAGGCAGGTGATCGATGTTTCCAACTCTCTATCCCTCTCACTTCCTCTCTGTAAAAAATCAATAAAATATATTTTAAGAGAGAGAGAGAGAGAGAGAGAGAGAGAGAGAGAGTGAGTTGATTGCCCTAGCCCAGTGGTCGGCAAACTCATTAGTCAACAGAGCCAAATATCAACAGTACAACGATTGAAATTTCTTCTGAGAGCCCAATTGTCGACCCCTTCCAACTCTCCCATCCACACTCGTCTTGTATACTTGTTTCGTCTATCTCCTTTCGTTCATCTTCTCTATATGTCCAAACCATCTCAACATACCTTTCTCAATCCTCGACACTACATCTTCTTTTACTCCACGACGTTCTCTAAAATTAACTTAATAAACTTTACTTACAACTTCGCACTGTACGTGCGCGCCCGCACGTGGTATTTTGTGGAAGAGCCACACTCAATGGGCTAAAGAGCCGCATGTGGCTCTCGAGCCGCGGTTTGCCGACCACTGCCCCAGTCAGTTTGGCTCAGTGGATAGAGTGTCAGCCCACCCTCAGATTGAAGAATCCTGGGCTTGATTCCAGTCAGGCTTGATCCCCAGCCCTGGTCGGGGCCCGTGTGGGAGGCAACCAATTGATGTGTCTCTCTCACATCAATGTTTCTCTCTCTGTCTCTCTCCTCCTCCCTTCCCCTCTACGATTAACATTTGAAGGCAACATCTTGGAAAACACAACTTGCAAGACTTTAATTATAAACGTGTCCAACAGAAGGGAGAAAAAACAATATGGTTTTCAGTTTTAAATTTTATTAAAGTACAGAGTTAACAAGTTTTGAGTTTTCTACATAGGAAAAGACTGGTCAACTTCAGACGCTTCATAGAAAAATTAGCATTCAAAAAACAAATATAAATCCATAGTTGCCTTTGTGACTAGAGGGGGGAAATATTTAAAAGTTACCAAAACTCTAATCATATCTGAGACCATTATAAATTTCAGAGTAGATTTACCACATATATTACATTTTTAAAATTCTAATACTGTAAAACAAAACCACATAATTTGGCTACAGCTAATTATTTCAGAAAAGTTTAAAAAATTAACAAAGTTATGACTATAAAATTTTTGTAGAATTTTCTTTGTAAAGTAAAAAAAAAAACCTTAAGTCTTTAATTAATGAAAACAAAACAATCCTCTTAAATTTCTTATAAATAGCTCTCAAGACATATATTACACATCTGCTTTCCTTACCTGAGAGGATTTCCCAGGATCCTTCACACCAAAGGATTACCTTCAAGAATTCTTCCATAACTTTACTCACATATATATCATTAAACTCCTATAGAAGTGAATTTGGATATATGTATTCTTAATCCACCCTTCCCCAATTAAGATCTTGCTGAAAGAATTTTACTTTAAAACAAAACAAAAGATGCCTCTTCGGTAAAATGAACATCTCTACAAATGATTTACTGAGGAAGAAAAAAGAGAAAGATCTTGAAAATGTCGAGCATTAGTTCCGAAGATCTGTGTAAATAAATAGCTCTCCGACCAAATTAAGTAGATCTAACCTTAGAGAGCCCATCTCTGCCTGAAATGCAACACTGTATTAAAACGTCTGAGTCTTGCCCAGCCGGTATGGTTGAGCGCTGACCTATGAACCAGAAGGTCATGGTTTGGTCAGGGCACATGCCCGGGTTGAAGGCTCGATCCACAGTAGGGGACATGCAGGAGGCAGCTGATAGATTATTCTCATCATTGATGTTTCTCTCTCTCTCTTTCTCTCTCTCTCTCTCTCTCTCCCCCTTCCTCTCTGAAATCAATAAAAAAATATTTTTAAAAAGTAAAAAATAAAACGTCTGAGTCTTTACAACTGTATTAAAGATGGCAGGAAACACGATGGCCTTAAGAACAAAGCCATAGGGAGTTCGTGCTATTGGAAATTAAGAAGGATGTCCTACAGAGAACCGCATGGCTACTGCACTGTCCCTGGTTGAAGAAAGAAGGCCCAATGTTCTCTCTGTGCAAACAGGGTCTTAGCCCAAGGGCACCCCTTCTTAGTTTCAGGATAAACCCTCTTTCCTTTCCAAGAGGGGCAGGACACGCATGCACAGCAAACTGAGAGGCTATTCAGAAAGGCAGTCAAGGGAGAAAAAAGCCCAGGTAGCTTAAATGCAGGCTCTGAATTCCCTTTTTATAGGTAATATGAAGCACCAATGGTAGTAAACTTCTGGCCAAAATTAAGCACATAATTTAAATTTTTTTGTTAATCCTCATAGAGGATATTTTTCCATTGATTTTTAGAGAGAGTGGAGGGGAGGAGAGACAGAGACAGAGACACATCGATGTGAAAGATACATCAATTGGTTGCCTCTCGCACATGCCCCGACCAGGGCCAGGTATTGAGCCTGCAACCGAGGTATGTGACCTTGACCAGAATCAAACCTGGGACTCTTCAGTCCGTGAGCTAACATTCTATCCACTGAGCCAAACCAGCTGGGGCAACACATAATTTTTCAAAGCCATATTAAAAAGGCAGAGGGTGACAAATGGGTGGGTGGAACTAGCACTAAATAGAGGTCACCCATAATGAAGAAACTTCTGAGGAACTAAAACGAAACACTTTGGTGTGGGAGCCCCCCTGCTGGCCATTCCTGACGGGCACCAGGGCCCAGGTCCCCAGTAACCTCACTCTCCCACAGCCACAGGAACACAGTCCATTACACCACCAAGGAGCTCCAAATATCTCTGGCAACCAATTCCTTCAAGCCATTTCCCAAGAAACTGTGAGAATAAAACCAAGACAAAAGCAAGACCCAGTAAGGACAAAGTAGGGTGTCCGAAAGCTTTGATAGAAAAGTCTCTGGCATTCAGTCAGGTGACATGTCTGGATATACAGCAACACTCGCAAAAGAGCCCCTCCCCCGCTCCGTCTTTTTACTCATGGAAATGAAGGGGAAATGTCCCACATTGGATGAATAGCACAGAGGAAACAGAGTTTTTAAAACTTTTTGGGCTTTCATCACTAAAGGAATCTGACCAGCAGCTTCTAGGGATGCACTTTTTAAATTATGTACAAAAAGTTGTAGGAAGCAAAAGTCTATTAGTTAAAAAAGAATTTACCAAATGAACACCATTGTTACAGCAATTCAAAGCAATTGGCAAAATTTTTCCAGTTTCTTAAATCACGATAGCACAAAAACATAGGCTTCTTTAAACCTATATTTGAATGTTGACTCATCACCTGAGTATTGTTTATTACAATGAATAATCATGAAAGTCAACTTAATTTATATGCCCACAGTTCTCAGAGTACATCCACATCTCTCTTGATCATTCAAATACACTTGCTTAAATTTTCAGTTGAGAACAAAAAACCAGATGACTGTAATTATGCCTCTTGTGTCAGACCAAATTTCAGAAAGGAACTACAGGCCACAAACCAAGTCTTAAGCATCTGGAAACCGTGGGTTGGCTGGGCAAGCTAAGGAAGGAAGTGCCCAGGGCCCTGCCATTGGCAATGGCCTTCCTTTTGTGTTTCCCTGAGCATCTTTCTGCAGGGGAGGGGGCGGGGGCGACAAAGGCCAGCCAATACTCGACTCTGTCAGCCTGACCTTGACTTGCTGTAAGGACCAGTTCCAAAGTCACATAGCTGGCTACCAGACCCAACTAGCAGGAAGAAAACCTAACAAAGCTAGTTACTGATACAACCCCAGCTCTTGATCCGCCTCCTCCTGTGGTCTTTCCTAAAGCCAATCTCCCTTCCTCCGAGCCCTTGGTCACTGCACTGGCCACCGCAGCAACCAGGAAGCTGCTGCTACACACACAGCCCCACTCCCTCAACCGGTCCCCACTCCCAGCGCTCCACTCCCACGGGGTAGGCTGCCCCTGGCAGCTCTTCATTTTGTGGCTCCAGATCATCTTTCAACTGCTGAGCACAAAGAGCTCCTGCCTAACAAAAGGCTCTTTCTCACACACAAGTGCCTTTTAAAACTGCATCTCAGACACTGTCAATAAGGCAAGTTCCCAGAAGAATCAATAGTTGTATTTGTTTTCCTGGGAGGAGGGCAAAAAAGTAGGAATGAAGTATTTGGCTAATTCCCAAAGCCAGCTTTTTGGCACACTGGAGCCCAGCTGACGTGGGACCCAATTCTGCCCAACTCATACAGTGGGGCACAGACCAGCTTTTCCATCTCAGACCTTCTCTGCTGGGGAGTTTGAGGAGTCCTTCCATCCTGCACGAGACGCTAACAGGACACCCCGAGGTGTCTCCACTGGGGTCTCTAACAGACTTTCCACCAAGTAAACTCTCTTCCTGACCGAGAACATCAGCACCCAAAATGGACATCTTCTTGGGCAGCTGCCCGACGTCCAGTATCTCCTGAGGATTAGCTTACAAGTATGTGTTTTAGAACTTTCTGTGGATGCTGGTGACGGCTCCATTAAAAAGCCCCACCGTCCGTCCACCTTTCCTTCTAAGTATATTTTGTCACTTCTACTTGTTTAACCGGCTTATCTGGTCAGCCCTGTCAAGGTGCTGCCTGTGATCCCCACCTCAGCAAATCTACTGCAAAACCCCACAGTGGCCATTAATGGTGTGGCCCCCTTACACATCTGGAAATCAAAAGCCCTCCGTCTCTAACATTTCAAAGGCCTCAAGGTGGAAGAGAAACTGGGGGGCTGACCTTAACACTGAAAGGGGCGCAGCAGGCTTCAGCCAGGAAGCAACCTTCCAGGTAAGGCTCTACAGTATTATTACTGTTAATAGCACGAACAAGTAAGACCATAGCTCTCCATCGTTCAGACAAAGAAAACAACATGAATATTGTTCTATAATCATGTGAATAACTCCACAAATAAGAGTCGTAATTATTGCAGTGACTCCGATCAGGTAGTGATAATACGGGGGGGGGGGGGGGGGGGGGGGGTGTTGGCTCCACAGGTGGTGATAGCAAATTGTGCTTTGTCACATAACAAAGATACTGAACCCAGAAAGGATGAGGGGACCTCGAGGAAGGGCGACAGGACAACGGCAGATGTGATTCCCAGCATCACAACTTCCAAGGGAAACGTCTGGGGGCCCGGAGGAAGCAGCACAAGTGGAGCTAAAAGCAGGTGCTGCCTCTTGTGCCCTATAAATACCAGGGGGCTGTGTGCGGGGTCCCGCGGGCCCAGGTGTGCACAGGGGTCTGCATTCTGTCAGGGGCAGAAGGCTCAAGCTTTTGGCATGTTTTCTATTCCAAGGATAAGAATGACAGGCCACACAAGGTAAATTTCTACCCCTGTGAGGTGTCATACTCCAAACTGTTTTGGTAAAAACGTGCAGAAGAAAAGTATTAGCCTAACCACCACCCCAGTTTTTAGGGGTAAGACACATACAAAACACAGCATCACTCAGGATCAACTTGGTTAAAATTTTCAATTCTTTCGGGATAACTTGGTAGTTTCTTTTCGAATTTCAGAATTAAAAAGCTTATCAGGTGATTTTTTCCTCCCCTGAAAGCCAGGGGAAGCCAGCTTTTCGAAAAGCGCCAGTCAGCGCTCAGACCCCTGGGACGCTTGCTCAAAGGACGTCCCTTCCAGCTGCAGGCCTCACACATAGAACTGCCGAGAAGGACAGCAGAGGGGCGCCACCAGCGTCCACAGGTACAGCAGCACGCACACCCAGCAGGAGGCCATCTTGACCCAGAAGATGGACGGGCTCCCGCTGAAGAAGGTTTCAATGTAGGCACTTTCATAGCTGTGGGAACGAGAGAGCCATCGTGGTCAGCGTAGGAGGAGAACCCGTGGGAGAAGGCCTCTTCTACCAAGTGTCTCCCTGCTTTTGCCCCCTCCAGCCTTTCTTGTTTTCCTAACTGAATTCTTATATAATTCACACCCACTTAAAGCCTGCAACTCAAGGACTTTCATGTGCACAGACTTGTGGAACTGCCACCATGGTCAACTTTAGAACATTCTCATCGCCCCAAAAAGAAAACCTGCACCCATAGCTGCCCGCCCATTTCCTCCCCTCTTCCTGCCCCCAGAAGTCACTCATCTACTTTTGGTCTTTATGGATTTGCCTATTTGGGACATTTTCATTTTCATATGGAATCACGTGGCCTCTTGGGACTGCTTTTTCCACTCAGCACAATGTTTTCAAGGCGTATCCCTGCTGTAGCAGTGTTGGTACTGTACGCCCTTTTATTGCAGAGTAGTATTCCATTGTCTGCATGCGGCACGTTTTGTTTACCCATCATCAGCTGATGGGCATTTGGGTTGTTTCCTCTTGTTGGTTATTAGCAATGCTGCCTCTGTGCACCCCGTGTACAAGATTTTGTGTGGCCATAAACGTGCCTCATCTTCACTTGGATGTAATATTTGGGAGTAGAATTGCCAGATCATGTCCTAACTCTATGTTTAACATTTTGAGGAACTGCCAAACTGTTTTCCAAAGCAGCTGCACCATTTTACAGTCCTCCCAGGAGTGCAGGAGGGTTCCAAGTTCCCCACATCCTCAACACTTACTATCTGCCTAATTGATCACAGCTCCCTCCATTTTCTTCTTCAGTTTCCCAAGCCAGAAATTCTCAGGAATTTTCAAAGGATCACGGGGCAGCATCAGAAGCTCCCTCCCTATCTTCTCCCTCAGGAAGATGTTTGGGAAGATTATCACTCTGTTTGAAGCCACCACCCACCACCCCCAACCCCACAAGGTACTCCTCATTCCTCTTCCTCATTTCATTTTTCACCCCAACACTCACCACAATCTGACACACTGTATCTGGTTAGGTTCACGGTCTCCCCCCATTAGAATCTAAGCCCTGCCACCCAGAACAGTGTGGCACGTAGGAGCCACTCAAATGTGTGCGGAATGAATAGAAAGAAAGCACAATAAGCCTAAATGTCTAGCCTATGTGTATCCTAATTTATATCACATTCGTATCCAACATAAAGTTTGGATTAAAGAATAATGCAAAAAGAATCTGTATGTTGTGACAGGGAAAAGAGTCTCTATGTTGTGACAGGGAAAGTCAGGTGTATCCTATACCGCCAGGTTAATAAAAAACAAACAAAACAAAAAACCTCAAGGGGGGGGGGGGTAATATGTGTAATCATATTTATGTTAAAAAATTGTAAATGCATATAAAAAATAAAAGATATACCATATTGTTAGCAGTGGTTGGGGGAGGGAGTCACTGTTACTTTTTATATTTCCATATTAGTTTTTTTAAAAGCTGTTTTAAACTTTTGTCATCAAAGTGTGAAGAAAAAAAGGACAAAATACAAAGCAGAAAAGGGATAAATACACAATGCAGAGAATGTATACAGATGATGTATTATGGAACTGCACACTTGAAAACTATAATCTTATCACCCAATGTCACCACAATAAATTTAATACAATTTTTAAAAAGCAGATGATTACTTAAGAATTCCAAGTGCTTCCTCCATTACCATGTTCTTCAAGACTACCCATATGCAGTTAACCTTCCTTTTTTTTTTTTTTTTTTTTTGAAGTTGCAGTAAGCCTTGGCAATTCCCAGGGTTAAAAGTATGCCACTAGACTAAATTGAACTGTTTCGGTAAAGGTGAGCACAGCTTGACTTGGAAAACCATTTAGCTGACTCTGGAGATCTGCTCTGTGCCTCAGCACCATATGGAACAGGACTCACCTTGCTTTTATAAAGACTGCCCCTTCTAAAACCCCTACGAAGGCGGGCCACTCACTTGAACCAGTTGGTGACGGTCATCATCACATAGAGGGAAGCCAAAAAGAAGACTCCGTGGAAATAGGAATAGCTGTAGACGGTGCTTCTCTTCTCGTCATAAATGACGCCCGGCCCCTCTTTCATATTCTGCGGGTCTTCAGTGTCTGTGAACCACAAAGCCAGCACCAGCTCAATGAGTGAACACATGCACACTGACCGCTTTAGCAAAGACACACTCGCTTCAACCCAGGGGCTGTTCCATAGGAAAGATGCCAAAAGCCACTTGTACCTTAAGGCATTTTCATCTATGCCAAAAGCACAAACCCCCTACCCTACCCCAGAACCTTCCTGAACAGGATGAGTTACCTAACATCCCATATATTTTATTTATTTATTTTAAATCTTATTGAGGGATCAAGTCAAGTTTATTTATTTTTATTGATTTGAGAGAGCGAGAGAAAGAGGGAGAGAGAGAAACATCAATTCGTTTTTCTACTTATTTATGCACTCACTGGTTGATTCTTGTATGTGCCCTGACCAGGGATTGAACCCACAACCTTGGCATATACTAGTAGGGACCACGCACTAACCAACTGAGCTGCCCTATTTAATAGAGCAGGGGAAAAAAGCCATTAAAACACAAAACTTATTATAAGCTCAGAAGAAAGTGAGAAAGAGTAGAGAACTCCTCAAGCCCCTGGGATCCTCCAATTCAAGAAGAAAAGTTAAGTTGAGGAAAAGAATGGTCCAAATTATGGTGTCAGGACCTCTTGGTATTTTCCAAATTTTCATTCCTTTAAAAAATGTACTTTCTGCTTCTCTAAATCTCACTGTATAACTTAAATATGAGCCAAAATATTAGACTGATTTCTTGCCTGCCAGAATAGCGAAACAAACCAAGAAAACCTCACAACCCTTTGGGGAGAGTATGAAAAGTATGTACACGGTAAACTGTCTGTGGAAAAAAGTTTCCCCTTACCATTCAGTTATTTGTACGTGAATCCCAAATGCCTACAGACTAGAGCGACAGGTCTGCAGGGCCACACAGATGCATAGAGGGCAAGTTCTCTACTCACCTTCTCCATAGGGACCGAAGCAAAAGCAACACCGAGCTACCTGAGAGAGCAAAACCAACAGTCAGGTGACTTGCTCTCCACTCCCCACACCAGTAAAGCACTTACGACCACGCTGCCCCCGTCTGAATTATATCCCAGGCCTGGAACTGCACACTTTACCCCTTCGGGAGGTGTTAACGAAGCACCTGCTCTTCCCAGATCCTCCGGGTGCTGGTGATGGGAAATACAATGGACGGAGGGGAGCTGCCTTCAAAGGACACACTCAGTTCCTGCGCCTGCTGTGTCAGACAGTCTACACTGCAGCTCCCAGGCTTTGCCCCAGCAGTCACCCTGCCTGAGGGCAAGCCCTTCCTGGACAAGCCACAGGAATGAATCCCACAGCAGGGGGGAAAGGGAGCAGCCACTGACCCCTGGGGTCAGGCCCGATAGGCCACATCTTCCCTGGAGCACTTGTTGGGGGTCAGCAAAGATGTGTCCGGCCTGCGGCGCCCTTCAACATCACCCTCGGTCCACTCTGCCTCTTCCCTTTCTTTTCTCACTTTCCTTTTACTAATATATCTCCTGCTCATCAAACTACCTGGGCAGCTGCCTCTGAAAAACTCAACCTGAAACACAAAGTGAATGAGACAAGGTCCCGGCTCTCATGGAGCTCACTCCTGGTGCTTTGCTCTACTCGCTACTTCATTACACCCTCTCCAACCTCTGAGGCTGGGATGATATTCCCATTTACAGTTGAAGAGACTGAGGTCAGGCAACTAGCTTAGTGAAAGGAGCTGGGACATGAGTGCGGGATGAGAACTCCAAGGCCCATGACTCACAAGAGGCAACCAGTAGCATGTGACATCTAGGAAGTGATGGAGCCAAGAGAATCAGCGATGGTAACACGAAGGGATCTGGAAGCAGGAGGCCTACCTACACTTCCTGTAAAAATCAGGCCGCTCAAATGGCACGGGGGTGTGGGGGACAGGGATGGGTGGGATACTTCCCTTTGAAGAGCCTTTGGTATCTTTCAAATTTCGTACCACGTTTCTAACTTACTCAACATAATAAACTTAATTTTAAAAATATCAGGTTATGAACAATAACTACATGACTTCAGAAGTACGCTCGTAAACAGATAAGAAACACAAGTACCAAGGAGGTCTGGGAAGTGCTGGGTCCTGGACACTCCGGCTGATAATATCTTTACTACAAAGAACAGAGCCAAGGACAAGGACATGGGAGCCTAGGCCTTCGCCCCATTTATCCACCTCACGGCCACGTCCCTGCTTCCCTCCTACATCAAGGGAACTTGTAATAGAGGGACTGGCCTTGACAGAATCTTGCATCGAGTGGCACAAAGACTCACTAATTCATTCAGGGGGCCCAAGACATGGTGTGCTGGGATCCCAGTTCTTCAGAAGCTTCAGTTACCACAAGAAACGAACTCTCTTTCAAAGGAGCACCCTGTGAAACGTGATGCAAGGGGAGCAAACCCATCCTGCATGCTCCCCATTTCCGGAGGAAACACCGGACATTTTCCTCGGAAAAAGAAAAACATCCTCTCTCAAATCGTACTTAGAGACTCGCTGTTCTTTGCACATTAACTCTGTGCACGATAGGGATATTGAAACCATAAGGTACCACCCCAGCAGGTGGTCACCCAGTCGGTGGTGAGAACAAACGCCTGCCTTCCAGAGACCATTCTCTTATTCAGTCTCCTTATTCATTCTCTTATTCAGTCTCTTTTTTAAGTGACAGAAAGAGCTGGGGAATCATGCTGGCAGACTGACAAGCCTTCACAACGGTTCCCTCTCTCCAGGTCAGGTGCCGGAGAGACCATCCCCAGAGACGCAGCTGCAGAAGGAAGCGCCCATCAGATAAGCCAGGGCTCTTAAATCCAGGGAAAGCTATTAGGATGCAGCCAGGGCGGGATGCCAGGCAGGGTTCCCAGCCCAGCCAGGCCAGGAGCAGCAGCTGAGCTCTTGGTTATCAGTGGTGGTTAGGAACACAGGCTCATGGTTACATGCTGGCAAATCAAAAGTTTAAATGACTTTGCAAAAGGAGAGAAAACCCTCATTGGGTTTTTATGAGGATAAAATGAAATGACATATGTAGCGCCTAGCACAGTGCCTGGAACATAGCAAGTGCCACAAGTCTTAGCTATCACTGGACTTTCCATTCTTGGGGTCAGGGCTGAATTGTTTCCTGGCTGCCTCCATCTGGTTAGACCTTTTTAAACCCTGGATGTTCCACTGTAATAAAATACACTCTGCTGACCACTGGCATCTGCCGACCAGTATGATTCCTTGGACACCTATTGTTCACAATTCTTTACCCAGTGAAATGCCCACCTGATGGAACTGACACCCTTAAATAAGCTAATGTGCAGACAATGCTCAGCCGTGTGGCATACAGCAGATGCTGCTCCTCCCCTTCTCCATCGTTCTCTCCTCCTTCGGAACAGCTGTTACATAGCCTCACAGTTGTGCTATGTATGGAGGGCACAGGCAGGTATAAAACAGAGGAATGGACTAGAAATTGTAGAAAACCACACACATTCCATTATGACAGAAGAACAAAGAACAGCTTGACAAAGCCACCCCGGCCTCTGGTGGGAGGTGGGCAGCAGGATGCCACACAAGAGGCCAATCTTGTTGGAGGAAAATCAAGGATTTTAATCCCATAGTATATATAGGATATTTCTTTATGAATAAAAACTGTCTTCTTGGGATCATGGAATGCAGATCAATAAAGATACAAATAAACATACAAAGCCTTCCTGGGAAGTGGGTCTTCTGAGAAAAGCAGGACAGGAAAAGGAAAGGAACTTACTTCCAGTTCGGGAGCTGCATGGCGCCCCTGCAGAGCATCGGAACTCGATCTCGTTGTCGATGTCAAACTAGGAAACAAACAGAAAGGTCAGCAGAGCACATGGACGTGCTATGTCCCATCAGAGGAAGGGCAGGGCCGCTGGACAATGTCCAGTGAGAGACTCACGACACCCACAGTCCTCCCCACTTAGATAAATGTAGTCTATTTAAATACCCACTGTATTCCAAAACTGGCTGACCGATTCTATAGCTAATGTTGTTGACATGAATCGCATTAGATCATTTTGTGCAAAGAGAAGTTTGTAAAGAAAAATAAGATGTCTTTTGGTCTCATTATCTTGGTTTTTGCCTCTCTTCCCTTAACTGCCAAAATAATTTTCTGATTTCACTTTTATCATTCCCCTCCCTTTGACCATTCTCACTTAGAAGGGATCAAAAGCAACAGAGGAACCCAGAGATGGCAATAAAAATCCAGGGCATGAAAAACAAAGGTCACATTACTTACTGTGGTAATCAGCCTATGGCAGAACAAGGTTTTCTGTTTAGAAATTCAATATAGACTAACTAGTTGTGGGTGTGATTTTTTAAAAAAAATTCAATATAGACTAACTAGTTGCCACTTTCCCCATACCTTGAGAGGCAAAATGTTATAAAATTTTACTTACAGGAGTAAAAAAAGTATTTATTTTCCCTAGGGGAAAAGGGGGGGGGGACATTTTAAGCAAATTATACTTTAGGGTTCCATTTAACTGTATAAATTTGCTTAGCAAATATTTACTGAAGGCCTGCCACGTGTCAGGCCCTATTCTAAGCACTGGGGACTCAGTGAAATCCCTGCCCTTAATGCAGCTTCGGTGCTAATCTGGAGGCAGGTAGAGTGGTATGTGTGTGGGAGGGTGACAGATTGGGGAGTGTTGCCTAGTAGAGGCAGGAATTAGCAGGTTCTTTTCAACCAAATAAACCTCATGAGGAAACACTGCCTTCTCTGCTCATTCTCATCCTCTTTCCCAAGGAGAGAAGAGATCAATGAGATGCAAATCTATATATATAAAAGCCTAATATGCTAAGTGTCCAACTGATTGGTCGACCGTTTTGTCGACTGTTTGGTCAACCACTTGACCAGTTGCTATGATGCACACTGACCATCAGGGGGCAGATGCTCTGACCAGTAGGTTAGCTTGCTGCTGGGGTCTGGCCAAATGGGACTGGGTGAAATGGGCCAGACACGCCCTGGAGCCCTCCCGCGGTCCCTCCCCAGCAAGCCGGCCCTGATCAGCCCCGATGGGGACTGGGCGAGATGGGCTGGACATGCCCTGGAGCCAACCTCCTGCAGTCCCTCCCTGGCCTCTAAAATATTTCTTCTAATTAATTTCTTTTCAATGTGCACGAATTCATGCACTGGGCTTCTAGTAAACAATAAAAAGCCTTAGTCATAAAAAGGTCCTCTGGGATCCAAGCTACTGCTTCTTTTGTGGTCCAGTGAAGACCAATAGCATCACTTTCATTTCTGCTTTGAACAGATGGATGCTAATTGAGGCCCACTCTACTCCCACTTCCTGACTCTGAGCCTGGGTAGAGGAATGACAGAAACATTCCAATGGCTGTGCACCCAGGAAATTTACACCTTGCTCCTGCATTTAAGTGTGCTATATTTTGTGCCTTTGAATTATGATTTAAGATAGTATACAGTTTCCATGGGGATAAATATAACTTTCAATTTTAGGAACAGGTCAGTATCTGGAATTTTCGTCTAAAAGATGATATTCTTTAAAGAGTGTAGAATATATATTCATTTTATAAATTCTTTGCAATAGATGGTTTCAGAAAAACAAAGCTTTGATTCTGGCACTTTTGCGGCTTCACTTCCACCATCAGCACTGAAAGGGGAACTTTTTATCCTTCTTGAAGTACCTATATTCAGTTCATTGTGATGTGTGACGTCTACAAGCAGATGTTACTGTACAATAAGGTCTTTATTCAGTAGTGGCCTTTCCCCACAAAACACTCTTCTTGGAATTATTAAGAAAATATTGTTTTTACAAGCTCTTACAAAACATAGAAAATTCTTACTGTCTGCATTCTGGCTGTTATTGACCCATCTGTTTGGTCAGCGCAAGACAAACTATTGTAAAATAATTCCCGGATTATCCATAATCTCTTATCTCCTAGACCTAAAATGTGAGTGGTGTTAACCAGGACTCCCTGTGGGGGGCGCAGGAGACTAACATATGGCCACTGTGCCTGGTCCCCGTCACAAAAAGCCAGCAGTGGCTTTCAGGCATCGTCACAACCAAAAAGATAAGATGCCTCTCTGTACCTTTGCCCAGGAACCACTGCCCTGCCCACAGTGACAAAGAGATTCAAACACAGGTGCTTCTGGCACTGGCCAAATGCCCCCAGATTACAGAAAATCACAAAAACCATGTGCAGACTTTCCTATGGGATACCACAGATTCTGATTCCCTCACACACTTGCAGGGCAGGCCTTTGAGAGGTCCCATGGCCGTTCCCAGCCTTTGTGTGGTGAATTCAATTATGTTCCTGCTGCTGTGTAAATGGTGACGCACAGCTCCCAAAGGAGACCAGAGTCCTTGGGGAGCGTGGGGCAGGGCTCAGCAGGTCCCGGTGCAGAACATGGGAATTTCTAGCTGGCTGGCTGGCAAGTGGAGGATTCCCAAAGTAAGATACACCCCCTCCCTTTCTCTTAAAGCAGAGTATCAGGCCCAGAACACACGAGAATAGATAGCCCTCCTTGATTCACCAATTTTTCTCTTTTTAAGCCAATCTCTCTAATGCCAACTTACCAACCTTGTATCTGTGTTCACACAGTATGCAACATGGCTGTGAATGTCCCATTTTCAACTAGCCAGTTGGAAATTTAATAAAGATTATTTCTTAGCTTTTATAACTTTATATCCAGTTTTTGTTATGCTTAAGAGAAAATATAATCCTTTCTTGTGTAAGCTGTCTAGGAATTTGAAGTAGCTGGGTAATGTTTCACAACACAAGTGCCTCCTGATAATGTAATTATGTGAGTCATCTAGCTTATCTTTCTACCAGAGTGAAGAATGGACCTTACTCCAAGCCAACACAAGGGGAAAAGTTCTGACCCGTCTCTCCAAATAGCCCAGCAAAAGAGACTCAAGGAGAGGTGTCCTGAAATCGGGGGTGCAGAGCTGTAGGAATAGGCTCCATACCCATTTTCTTTTAGGTACAGTGAGGGGATTGAACTCGATTGACTCCAGAATCCTATCCAGTCTGACAGCTTGAACTTGAAACCAACAGAAGAATACTCTCAAAATCTAGAGGCCAAGGAGGGAATTAAGGAATAGCTGGGGGAAGCCAGGGCCTGTCACAAGGAGCCAGGCCGAGGAGGGTGTGGGGGGACCGGCCTATAGAATGAGCCATTGGGGCGCTCCTGCATGGGGTCCAAGCTGTGACACTTCCTCCTCACAGTGATGCCTGGAGGCAGCAGAAGGGGGTCTGGAGAAAGGGTGGCCTCAGTCAGAAAGCCAGGGAGTGAGTTTGGGCTGAGCCCTTCTTCAAGCTGAGACCACAAAAGAGCAAAACACACTCACAGCGAGTGTGTCAGCAGCAGGACTTGGAACAGAGAACCAGGAACTGAGGATAGAAGTCATCATGAGAGCCCCTAAAGTGGTGTGTGTGGGGGGGGGGGGGGGGGCGGTGGAACGCGTGTGTAGGGGGGACTCCTATACATGAATAGGTAAGAAGACAGCACAGTGAGCCTTCTATGACCTTATGGAAAAGTCAGCCCAGCAATCCTGGATTTTCATTGAAAATGGGTGATTTCTTCTCCCTTTAATGTGCATACACACCACCTAGTCTTTTAGCTTCCTACAGATTCTATCATTTCTAGAAATTCCTGCAATCGTGTGCAAATGACAGTTTCCACCCAACCTCTTTTTGTAACATCTTCCAAACTTTCATTCCTCTGAGTCTGGGAAGAAAACATAAACTCTAGAAGCCGTGATTTGAAAACCTCCTGATCTCCTGATTGGCCGCCCCCCCCCCCCCCCCCCCCAGGAATTCCCTTTATTCACCGCTCTACTCACTAGGCCTGAACTCACTTCCCGGCAGTGACGACTGAGCAAACATTGATCTCCCCACACACACACACACACACCACACCCCCCCTCCCCCCCCCTCTGTGGAGCTTCACAGTGTGTTACACACACCCCGGGCGCCACCTGGTTACCCTGCCCTCGGCTTGGTGTGTGGCTGCTGTTTCCCACCTCCTCTTCCATCCAGCACTATGGTTTTGCAGTTTAATTACTAGCATTCGATTAACATTTGCTATTGGCATTTAGACAGACTTTAAGTAGCAGCTGTCAGCTTTGAACGTTGTTATCTTTTGGGGACTATCAGACCAGAGTCCCCAGACCATACCAACCTCCACCATGGTGCCTCTGAGGTCCGGAAGAAGTGATGTTTTATTTAGCATCACTCATTCAAGGGTGGCGGTGAAAATCTGATAGGGTAAAAAGTCCATGCTGCAAAATGACACCATTTGTGGCAATTCTATCAGCACTAAGTAGAATTTTTGCCATCTTTCCATTGATAGGTTTAAAGCAAATCCAAGCCCTGCCTTACCTAAGGGGCAAACATTTTTTTAGGTATCTAGCAACCCACAAAAACATATGATTTTAATCTTTCAAAGTTCTTTACAGTTTTTTTTTTTCTGATAACAAGAATAAAAATAAATCATAACCCTGGCCAGTATGATTCAGTGGTACAACGTCAGCCCGCACAAGGAAGGGTTGTGGGTTCGATTCAGGTCAAGGGCACATACCTGGGTTGCAGGTTTGTCCCCAGTTCTCTCTCTTCTCTCTCTCTCTCTCTCTCTCTCTCTCTCTCTCTCTCTCTCCGCCCCCCCCCCCCCCCCCCCCGCCCCCGTCCCTTCCACTCTATGAAAAAGCAATGGGAAAAAATATATATTTTTGGGTGAAGATTACTGAAAAAAAAAAAGTCACCACCATTACAAATTTGGTTCCTTTCCTTCCTGATTTTTTTTCTATATACATAAACACAACTATATTTTATTTTTAAAATGGAATACTCTGTATTTATAGTTTAGTAACCTACTTTATCCTCACTTGACTTAGCAGTGTTTTTAATAGGCCAATTCAGAAAAAACATTTGAGAGACCAATGAAATTAGCCATGTTGCTGCCCTTTTCCCCGAAAGCCCAACAATAACAGACTCGGGAAGAAAAGGCTTGCTCAAAAGAAGGAAGAGCTGAGAATCAGGATTCAAAACTTGGGCGCCTTTATGTTTTTTTCTGAAAACATTCATTGATTTGGGCCCGAATCCTATCTATTTCTGTTTATAAGTAGTACTCAGTGAACAATCGTGTCATCATTAAAAATAAAAGGCCAGAAACTGGTCACCAGGTGTGCAGGAGAGGCTGTTCCATGACAGCCGCTGTCTGCTTGGCAAGCTAGACCTGGGCCAGAACAGAGGTTCTGCAAACCCCGCTTAGAGAAGGTCTGATAATAACTAATGTTCATCTGACATAACTTCGCAGCCTCCCTTGACTCCTGCTACGTGCTGGTCCTGGAACAGGTTGTTGTCCTGACCTGGTCAAGCACGTAAAGTAATTCCCGTGCCTGACAGTGTTGGAGCACCATCCCCCCTTTACCCTAAATAATCCTTTGGCACCTGCCTAGAGGCACAGGGATCCATTTGGTCCTACAACCACCCACGACACGCCTCGGACGTCAGTTTTCCTCAAAAAACCCTGCTAATTACCAGACTGGAGAGGCCAGCCTCCTCCTCTGCCCTCTGTTTACAGATTGATTTTCAGTCCTGGGGCTTTTCCCTGGGGCTGGGTGTACTAACACCATGGCCCCTCCTGGTGCAACGAGGAGACTGTCACCACGGCAAAGACAGAGTGAGCACCAATGTCACCACTACCTGCAACACAAGCAAGTACTTGGTCCCTTTCTAACATTAGGGGGTGGTAGAAGCTATAAGAGAAAATGCCAACTTGCCCAGAAAGATGTTTTATTTACACAAGGTATCACCATCAGCATCATTTCATTTCAGCCAAAGGAAGATTATAATGCGCCCAGGACAAGTTGAAATGTTTATATACTGAAACATATCCAATAGAACACAGAAGTAAAACCTAAACATGAAAAGGTTACTGTCAAAGGGGAATGTAATTATCAGTGAAACATCTATCCAGAATAAGAAACGAACCATTTCTAGCCCTTACTTTTCTCTCTCTAGCAATCTTTTAAACATTTTAAAGGTCTAAGAACCCTCACCGTAAGCATGTGAAATGCAGCCTGCTTACGTATCACACCTACTTTTGGGGAGTTCCGGACTCCTTAATGGGACTGTGGGTTTTAGCATAAAAAGAAAAGGGGGGTACTTCCTGTCTTTCCTAGACAAGGCACAAAATGACCGTGTACGTAGTGCTTTGTGTTTTGCATCAACAAAAGAACAAATGGTATTTCCCTTGGATTAGAAAGTTCCCCAAACATCCTGGTGCATACCTCACTTTGTGTTCACTTGCCGTCCAGTAATGCTTTAGCAAGTAATATTCAATCGTCTTTTAAAGGGTTGCAACGTATCACATCCTGATTTTATTTATTCCCTATAAATATAAGACAAATGAAGTCCAAACACCTATTATTTCTATTCTCCTTCTTCCTCAGAAGGCATTTGTTTTGCTGCCTCGCAGCTGCTAAAACTTATTTAAATTCTTCTCCTGCACATTAAAAGTCTGTGAAGATGAGCTCAGGCAATCCTAAAACTTACCATGAATATAAGATGCACGCAAACAAGAGAGTGGTACCCAGTCCAGTCACCAAGTTTTCGTCTCTGTACAGGTCCTGACCAAAGTCAGGCACACAGATCGTAACGTTCTTCCCATGTGCACCCGGATCTTGCAAAGGAAAAACAAAGTAACCACAGTGAAATCAGAAAAACCTGCTGTAACTCACTCACTCATTTGGGGAAAATTCAGGTAGCTTAGAAGAGTCAAGACTTACCACTGGGAACTTCTACTCTATAGTACAACTCGACTCAGGCTAGACTGTGGCTATTTCAAAGCACCCCTCTCCCACCTCACACCTCTGCACACAGGACCCCCGATTCTAAAGGGCTCTTCAGTTCACGACCTTTGCAAGAGCCTTGCTCTTTTTCACCACTATTCAAATATTACACAGTACACTTAGATTCTTTTTGTTGTTGTCATTAATCCTCACTCAAAGATCTTTTTTTCCATTGATTTTCAGAGAGAGTGAAATGGAGAAAGGGGATAAGACAGAGAAAGAAAGAGAAACATTAATGTGAGAGAGACACATCATCGATTGGTTGTCTCCCACACGGGCCAGGGATCAAACCTGCAACCCAGGTATGTGTCCTTGACTGGAATCAAACCCCTCACCCTTTGGTGCTTGGGGCGACTTTCTAACCACTGAGAAACACCCACCAGGGCAACTTAGGTTCATTTTTCAGTTTATTTGGCAGCCGCTGAACAGAAATAATGTACAGATAATTGATCACTCTCTCTGGAGGTGTGATAAGGGCATTCAACTACCAACTGAGTATCAGATAACAGCTATCTGCCCACAACTTCCCCCAGATGACAAGTCATTTTACTGCCAGTAACAGGATGGCTGTGACCTCTTTCAGGCTGTAACCTGGGAACCTACTGAGGTTGCCTGGATTTTAAAAATATTTTGAGAGGCTACATAACAAAGATTTCTGTAGTATTACCATCGGTGGTAGTTTATTTTTTGTCTAACACAGTCTTCAATTTTGAACACCCAATCTAGGTCTGACTGCCAACTCTGTCCCCTAAGGGACAGAAACCATTTTACAAACGTACATTCTAAGCGTTTGAAGTTGGACTAAAATTATTACTAGTACTCACACTTGAACAGGAAACATAACTGTGTATGCTGTGGTTAAAGGAATCTTTATTCTTAGGCCAGTGAAAAATGTTTTCTTAAAAACTGACCAAATATGAACTTTGCTATTTAAGTAGTACCACCTGAAATTAAAAATAAAAGTTGTGGTTTTTTTGTTTTTAAGTGATACCTGCCATTAAAAAGAAAACTATGTTAACTAAAACCCCAATAAGTTAAAACCAGAGATTAATATATAGTTATAAAGCCCTAAAGAGACCAGGTTTAAATAAACTTAGTCAAAATAGAACTTTGTTTAAAAAAAATTATATCCAAGAGCGTCGGACTTCGGACTGAAAGGTCCTGGGTTCGATTCTGGTCAAGGGCACATGCCTGGGCTGCGGGCTCAATCCCCAGTAGGAGGCGTACAGGAGGCAGCCAATCAATGATTCTCTCTCATCATTGATGTTTCTATCTCTCTCTCCCTCTTCCTTCCTCTCTGAATTCAATAAAAACATATTTAAAAAAAATTATACCCAGGGTAGACTATACTTTATATAAGGCCTATAATTATATCACTTCACACTATAAATAGCTATAAAAACAAGACACATACATAGTACGTGCATATGCTAAACCTTTCAAATTATCTTTGCCTTTGCTTTCTACATAAAATTTTAAAAAAGACTTTCAATTTTGTTTTTTACTGGCAAGACTCAGGGGCTTATACAATTACACTTTATAATATAATCCTATATAATAAAAGTGTAATATGCAAATTGTCCCCTCAACTGGGAGTTCTTCTGGGAGTTTTGACCACGGGGCGGGGCCGGCCAGGGGAAGGGAGGGAAGCCCCGGCCGACTGCCACCAACTGTGATGTGAGGTGAGGTGCAGTGATATAATACAACACAATACAATATAATCTATAGTAATAAAAGCGTAATATTCTAATTAGACATCCTTCTGGACAAAGCCACGGTGGCGGGGGCTGAGGCAGAGGCAGTTAGGGGCAATCAGGCTGGTAGGGGAGCAGTTAAGGGGTGACCAGGCCAGCAGGGGGGCAGTTAGGTGGCGACCAGGCTGGCAGGGGAACAGTTAGGGTGCGACCAAACCAGCAGGGGGCCAGTTAGGGGTGACCAGGCTGGCAGGGGGGCAGTTAGGGGGCGATCAGGCCAGCAAGCAGAAGCAGTTAGGGGCGATGAAGCAGGCAGGCAAGTGGTTAGGAGTCAGAGGTCCCGGATTGTGAGAGGGATGTCTGACTGCCGGTTTAGGCCACATCCGGCAGTCGGACATCCCCCCAAGGCATCCCAGATTAGAGAGGGTGCAGGCCGGGCTGAGGGACCCCCACCCCTGTGCATGAATTTCGTGCACTGGGCCTCTAGTCCTATATAATAAAAGCCTAATATGCTAAGTGTCCAGTCGTCCGGTCGGCCATTCAACCAATCAAAGCGTAATATGCTAATGATATGCTAAGGCCACTCAACTGCTCGCTATGATGTGCACTGACCACTAGGGGGCAGACAGTCAACTGGTCGACCAGTCGCTATGATGTGTACTGACCACCAGGGGGCAGATGCTCCAACTGGTAGGTGAGCTTGCTGCTGGGGTCCGGCCGATCAGGACTGAGCGGGACGGGCCAGACACACGCTGGAGCCCTCCCGCAGTCCCTCCCTGGCTGGCCAACCTCTCTCCCTGGCCCCGATTGTGCACCAGTGGGGTCCCTCGCCTGGCCTGTACCCTCTTGCAATCCGGGCTGAGGGAATCCTCCCTCCGCCCCCCCCCCCCCGTGCATGAATTTCATGCACTGGGCCTCTAGTATAATATAATATAATACTTTGATAGTTCTCAAATAATCATTGCAACTACGAAACTAGCTTATCCTTATATAGTACCAACTATGTTTGAGAAACTGAATTCTTAAAAATCACCTTATAAAGTAGTAATCTTATTTAAGTGTCTTGTTATATTAAAATTCTTATTTTAAAGGCAAGGTGTCTAGGCAGAGAAAGGTAAGTAACTTTGTACAAGTTACTTAAGTGGCAGCACCAGGCTATCAGGCAGTCCAACTCTAAAGCTCATGCATGCTCTGTTGTCTCTATAAATAAGTGTTATTTAAGATGAGCAATTCAAGGTCACACAACCAGCAAACGGTGCAGCTGGGCTCAAATCTCTTCCTGTTTCTTGCTTCCCACTTCCATGTTTTTTCCACTATTTGTTTCAGTCAGAGAAATGACTATCTGAAGAAAAGTAATACCCAACTAAAAAAAAACAACAACAAAATAAACAAAGAAAAATAAAAACATCCCTTAAAAACAATGCAGAGAAATGCAGATTAGGCCTAAAAGCAAACTCAACAGTCCACCTTTGTACATGTCTCTCCTACACAGCAGGAAGACTAGAAAGAATAAAGTTTCATCTTCATAACCCACCTTAAGGTCTTTGTTTATTGAAAAAGTCTTAATCATTTCTCTATTTTGATTTATTTCGAGTGAGGGGGAATAGCTCAGTGGAAGAGCACGTGCCTGGCATGTATGAGACCCGGGTTCAACTTCCGGCATCTGCAACTCGGCCTTCAACACCACTCTTGAAGGAACACAGGCTCCTCTTGATTTACTGCATCCCTGATATTTAAACAATAGCTCACAGAGACACATTGCTTCCTCCACAAATGAAAATATTCGTGCCACAAACACATGCTCCCTAACAAGGTCAACTTACCCTCTTTTACAGGTTTGCTGGACAGAGCTGAGAAGGTGAGATACGTGACATAGCAGCTTATGAGCCCCGACTGCAGTAACCCGGAGTGGGGCTGCCCTGGAAAATGACAAGAGACAGAGTTTAAGACAGTGTTTTAAATTTCAACAATAATAGAGCACCTTCTTAAAAATATATATATATAAAAGATTTCCCCACCCTCCAAATGAAAATGATTCCTCAAACTTGGGCCCTGCCTTTAAAGGAAAGAAGAGGTACATAATGTGTTTGTCAGGTAACAAAAGATTTTGGGGGGAGGGAGTTAGCTGCTATTTTCAAGGTGCCAAGCTCTGCCAAGTTCTCTACCAACACCTTATTTTTATAACTACAGCTGTACTTAAACATACTACCTGGTACCCCTGAAGTTCATAACATTAAGTTCTTTTTTTAAAAAAAATTTCTTGTTGTTATCCTCACCCGAGGTTATTCTATCCATTGATTTATTTTTTATTTATTTATATATTTTTTTAGAGAGAGTGGAAGGGAGGGGGAGAGATGCAGAGAGAGAAATATTGATGTGAGTGAGGCACTTCGATTGGTTGCCTCCCACACGTGCCCCGACTAAGGCAGGGGATTGAGGCTGGGACCCTTCAGTCCACAGACTGATTAATGCTCTAACCACAAGCAACCCAGCTAGGGCAACATTAGTTCTTATATCACAAGATCTCAGAAGAACACTTACCATCATTATTTCTGAACTCACATGGCTTAGACAGGTAAATGATAGATTTCATAGGCCATGGACTCCTGATTCTACAAGGACAGCGGACACTTACAGTCCATGACAGTGGAAAAAAGCTCTTATTCATCAGTGAATAAAAACCTTTGGGACCTAGCTGAGTTGGCTCAGTGGATAGAGCATCGGCCTGGGAACT
This sequence comes from Myotis lucifugus, assembly GCF_000147115.1. Taxonomy (NCBI): domain Eukaryota; kingdom Metazoa; phylum Chordata; class Mammalia; order Chiroptera; family Vespertilionidae; genus Myotis; species Myotis lucifugus. The sequence continues at coordinate 35,546,967 of NW_005871048.1, read as the reverse complement.
GAAGGGGCCTGGGTTTGATTCTGATCCAGGGCACATGCCTGGCTGCAGGCTGGATCCCTAGTAGGGGGCGTGCAGGAGGCAGCCGGTCAATGATTCTCTCTCATCATTGATGTTTCTATCTCTCTCTCCCTTGCCTTTCCTCTCTAAAATCAATAAAAAATATATTTAATTAAAAAAAAACAACCTTTAGGAATACCAGAGTTGGTCCAGGCCAAAGAGGAAGGTTATGGGGCTCAGCATTCCCTGGGAGGAGGGCTTTAATGTTACAGCATTTAAATTAAACTTAGTGTTTATATCATTGAGAGTAACCAGGATGTGGTAAAAGTGACTTATATTTTCTTGGTGAAATTTTCAACCACCTGCTGGCATGAAAACATTTAGTTTTATCCATTCTTCTCTCTGGTTAAATTTGTTTCCAGAATTATATTTATTAAATTACAATGGCCAATAAAGGTATAGGGACATACCTGTTAATAATGATGCTCTTTTGGCAAAGGAATAAGATTTACCTTAACAATTAATGGCATTAAACTAAATATTCAAAATATTATAACTATTTCAAAAGGTGGGATTTTACCCAAAGGATATTTTAATCTGAATACTAATAATGTTTTAGGAAATTCTTAACTGACCAATTAAAGTGATTTGAAAGAATAATACTCTCAATTTCAATAATGGACTTGAAATTTTTAGTACAGAAAAGCTTTTATATTATTCAACATCAGCTCCTTTTAACTCACCATTTTAGAAAGGTTTCAAGGGGCTATAAATTTATTGGCCATATTTTCCTTTTCCTAGCTCGAAACCTAAATGTCATGTGATTTTTTTTATCACCTGTAGAGTAAGACACCTACAGGAAACTTGAAACCAAGGACAATTCTATCTATAACCAAAGACAACACACTGGCTTAAGATATCAGAAGTCATTTAAAAAAGACAATTGATGCCTATACTTTCTAAAGTACTTTCAAATTCCATGTCTCTTCCTTTTGGCTTTGAAACAACCATGAGCAAGGTCAGGCTCACAGGTTTCTGTTGGCTTTGCTGAGAAAGGACTTGAGTCTGATGAAGACAGCTCATGAGGCCAGCTGCTAGGTAAGCGGAGATCGGATTTCCTGCTTCCTAACCACACTGTCCCTGGTGGCCGGCCTTGAGAGAAAAATGAGCCCAGAAACAGCTCTTTCTGGAGCCTTCTCATTCAAGTTTTACAAAGAGAATATAGTGAAGAGCTCAATATACAATAAGGACATTTCCATTTAAAGGCTCCTTGTAGTACTCTATTTAATAACTAGAGGCCCGGTGCATGAAATTCATGCACTGGGTGAGGGGTGGCCCTCAGCCCAGCCTGCACCCTCTCCAATCTGGGACCCCTTAGGGAGATGTCCGACTGCCGGTTTAGGCCCAATCCCTGTGGGCCTAAACAGGCAGTCGGACATCCCCCTCACAATCCGGGACTGCTGGCTCCCAATAGCTCACCTGCCTGCCTGCCTCTGCCTGATTGCCTCTAATCGCTTCTGCCTGCCAGCCTGATTGCCCCCTAACCACTCCCCTGACAGCCTGATCGACACCTAACTGCTCCCCTGCCGGCCTGGTCGCCCCCAACTGCCCTCCCCCGCTGGCCTGATCGCCCACAACTGCCCTCTCCTGCTGGTCATCTTGTGACCACATGGGGGTGGCCATCTTGTGCGAGGGTGTGACAGTCAATTTGCATATCATCTCTTTATTATATAGGATGGTAAAATCTATCTCCTTATTTTATTGGATTCACTATGTTTAGATCTTTCTTGACATAAGCCATGCTTGATGGTCACATTCAGCCCATGTGGAGCATGAAGAGGAGACTGGAGTCCCACCTTTCCTATTGCTGATCCATGCACGGTACATTAAGGAATGATGTTTTTTTAAATTATTATTATTGGGTTTGCTAAAAGACATTATACTATAAATAAGGAAGAATAGAAAAAATTGTGCTTACGATTTTGGACACAGGGTGAGATGGCGACCAATGAAATCAGTACACACAGGCCTCCGTTTACTCCCAGGAGAATTTTGTTCTCCATGCAACCATCTTTCTGTGTATAAAACACTGCCATCAAAATCAAGCCTCCAGCGGCGATGGAGTACATGATGAGGGTCACCAGGGACAGAGCGGCGTACCACAGCTTGTTGTGAGTGGTTCCTGCGGTCCTATTTGTCCAGGAAGTGGGTGAGAGGGACAGGAGAGAAGACAAGTCAGTACCGGCCACTACTGACCTGCATTTACTAGTACCATTAACTAATGCTGTCCAGCCCCAAGCCCATCAGAACCGAGTTGTCCAGGAGACCTATCATTCTGCCAATGATTATGCCACATCAAAGCGAGAAGGTACAGGTAAATATGCAAAAACTTCTTGGTTCAAGCTGAGAATGTGTTCTAAATACTGAAAGAATTCTGTTTTTGACTCAAGTGTATCCATCAACTATAATGACTATCCACAGGCTTTCTGAATGTGAATTACCCTGGGACAGGTTTGGGCAGTATTATTACAAAGTGGCTCTCTGCTGGAGCTCACTTCCCGTCGCCCCTATAAACCTAGAGACTGGAGGTGCCATGGTGCTCACTCCAGCGCTGCCAGCAGCTCCTGCTGACGCCCATCTAGTCTTCAGGGAGAGGAGCGAATTAACTTCTCTCAGAGAAAGACCGCAGCTCTGTTATCTCGCTCTGAAAGGCAGACTCTGTAATAGTTCTTCCCCACAGCAATGCCAAGTGTGATCAAGGGGAAATATGACACTAAACGAAAGGGGAGAATAAAATCAGGCAGAGAAAGAGTAAACAGTTTAAGGGGATGTACAGTGAAGAATCTAAAAGAGGAGATTAATGTGCTTTCTAGTTTACAACTATTAATAAAGGGATGGGAGACATTAGTGGTGGTTTAACAAGCTAGAGAAATTGTTCGGAACAAAGAAAAGGGCGTGTTTAAAAACGCTAAATGAGGAGGACGGAGCAACAGGAAGAATGGCTTGAATCACTGTCATCTGCCTTCGGATTACACTGCCCTTTGTAAGCACATTCTCACAAACCTTCAGAGAAAGCAACTTGCTTACAGGTTTTGCAAAACTGGAAAGTGTTCAAGCAACCCAGCTAAAATGTTTTCATGATGAAAAACTTACTGCAGCCAGAGACAAAGAAAATAGGGAGGGAAAGGCCAAAATGACGATGACCATTATATTCCTGAAACGGAGCCAGGCATTCCAGTGACCACAAAACTATTCTAACATAAAAGACACGCAAAGGAAAGGAAGAGAAAAATGAGACTCGAGAAGAGAAGAAAAAAGAAAAATCTAAGAGCCAAATAGTAATGAGTGACACACGGAGAGGATGAATTATGCAGAAAAAGGTCAGCACTGCTGACAAGTGTGTGGGTGGGGCCCAAGGGTTTCTTCACTAGCCTCTGGATTATATTCTTAATATAGGAAGGACTTTCTTACAGTTAATTTATGCTTAATTTCCAGTTTAATCTTCAACCCTAACCTCTCCTCTCAACATAATATCCAACTGTTCTGTGTCTTCACTTGGAAGTCTAATCAGCACGTCCAACTTAACAGGTCCAGAGTAACTTCCCAATGTTCAGACCTCCACCCCTAAACCTGCTCTTATTTGATCTTGCCAACCTCAGAAAATGGCAAGTCCAGCCCTGACCAGTTTGGCTCAGTGGATAGAGCATCAGCCTGCGGACTCAAGGGTCCCAGGTTCGATTCCGGTCAAGGGCATGTACCTTGGTTGTGGGCACATCCCCAGTGGGGAGTGTGTAGGAGGCAGCTGATCGATGTTTCTCTCTCATTGATGTTTCTAGCTCTCTATCCCTCTCCCTTCCTCTCTGTAAAAAATCAATAAAATATATTTTAAAAAAAAGAAAAAGAAAATGGCAAGTCCATTCTACCCCTTGTGTGTGTGGGGGGGGGGGGATGGGGAGGGGGCGGAGGGGGGATGGGAGGTGTTAAAGGAAAGAACTGCAGTGGCTCTGTCTTTCTCTCCCTGCTGCTCTCCACTCCCCTACCGCCATGCCATCACCAGCAGCAAATTCTGCTAGTTTCAACCTCAGAATGTCAGAATCTGACTGCTGCTAACATCTGGCTCCAAGCTACCTCAGCTCTGCCCTGGATTATCTCCCACTGGCCGCCTTATTTACACCTCCAACTCCCTCTAATCTTTAGATTACATTAGATTATGTCCCTCCAGTGCCCTTCTATTTTCTTTATTTTTTATCCTCATTGGAGGATATGTTTTTATTGATTTTAGAGAGAAACATTGATGTGAAGAGAAACCTCAATCAGTTGCCTCCTGTACACTCCCTGACTGGGGATGGAACCCACAACCTTTCAGTGTACAGGGTAACACTACAACCAACTGAGCCACCCGGCCAGGGCCAGTCCCCTTCTGTGCCTACAGTGGCCCCAGAAGCCCTACATGACCTGGCCTAGTGCCAACTGAGACTTCATCTCTGACACCCTTCCCTCCCTCACCACTAGAGTCCAGCCACAGTGGACACTCCTTTGCTCCTTAAACAAGCACAGCAAGGGCTCAGCAGTCTTGCCCGGGCTCTCCCCGCTTCCTTCATCTCCCTCACACCTCATCAGGAAGCCTTCCCCTGCCCCGCTCTCCCCGCTCCCACACCCGCTTTCTTTTTCTCCAGAGCACTTTTCACCATGGAACCCATTACTTATTTGCTTGATTAATCAAGTTGATTATCTCTCCTCCCCTCCAGAGGAACGTAAGCTCCACAGGTTACAGGTTGTGTTCACTGCTGTTCTCCTGTGGAGGGGCTGGCAAACAGCAGGCACTTGGTGCAAGGCCCGTTGATGCTAAAAATAACTATGCAGCAATGTTAGCAGAGTGATGCGGCTCCAGATCCAGTGGGTCCCCCTGATGACATCTTGTTTTCACAAACACCTCTAATAAGTGCAGTGACTTATCTTTACAGTGTTGGTGCTGCCACGCAGTCACATTTCTTGTGAATCAACGCTAAATGAGGAGCACTGAGATGAGAACAGGACCAGGCAGCAGAGCCGAGGGCACGGTCACAGCAGCAAGCAGGTACCAGGTGGGGAGTTAGCTGGGCTCAGGCTTGGGGTTGGGGTTGGGTCAGTAAACTAAACAACATAAATTGAAAATATAGAAAATGGGTCTTTGTCAGAAATACCTGAATATACCATCTACTTTTTATTTCAGTTTTGATACAGAATTGACCCTTCTATCCACAAAATTTCAGCTAGGAATTACTAAAAACAAGGCCCCAAATGAAGTGCTTTATGCTAAGACACCAAACCAAGACACCTAATTACAGTGTGGCTCTCCCAGAAATAAGAACCTTAAACCAGTCCATCAGGAAGCACCCGGTTAGCACTATTAGGGAATCTGCCTGAGAGACCCTGCCATCCCCAGAGGAGGTGGCCCTACAGTAACCCACCCACTCTCCCTTGTGTAACTTCCTTGTTCCTGCTCCCTTCTGCTTATAATGGTCTCATTCTGCACAGCTCCTTGGAGCTCCTTTCTATCTGCTAGCCTGGATGTTTGCCAATTCAAATCAATTTTCTGCTCAAATAAACTCTAAAACGTTTTTAATATGCCTCAGTTTATCTTTTAACAAAAGAACAAAAACACACTAAACATCTAGTCCAAACACATCATTTTACAAGTGTGCAAACTAAGGTCACAGAGGCCAAGAGACCTGCCTACAGTGAAAAGCCAGAGAGCGAGGGGCTTTACAATCCGCACTCTCCTGGTTTCCAGGCCATGACCTCTCTCTCCCACTGCCTTCGCGGCCTTCTCCTTCTCAACATCTTTACGAAAAGAAAGCGAAGGGGAAAGGACTTTAGTTGCTCCATGAAGAGTGATATGAGTAGTCTATTCTCTAGACTAACCTTGTAAGCAAGAGACTGTTTAAAAACAAAGCAGAAACTCTAAAAAAAAACCTCTATTTTTATGTAAATGAATTTACATCAAAATAAAAATTAGTGAGCTTCCTAGCTTAATCCTAATTTTTTAGGCAAACCATCCAACCAACTATAAATATGTTGACAAAGGGGTTTTGTTGGGATATTGGCCTCAAAGCCGGGACAACAGCAACACCATTGTTGCAAAGCTTTTAAGCCATTCTTATCGAGTGGTTTCTGGAAAGTTTTTAAAGCAACAAAACTCTTCCAAAAAGCCTGTTAGAAGTTGGCATCAATAACCAGTCCCAGAAAATGGCTTCAGCATCAATCAAAACATTAAGATCAAAGTGAAGAAGCACAAGTATTCTCAAGAGAACATAGTATTTAGTGGGCAAAGCTGGTACTCAGTATCAGAGATGTTAATATTTTACCAGGAAGTTCCTTATTTGAAGAATATTTGTGAAAATTTTAGGAGAAATTTCCAATGACACATTCTAATAAATTCAGAGTGAAAGTACAGTAAGACTTATCATGGAAAAAGTGACATGTAATCAATTAAAATGCATTTTCAATTTATTGTGCACAACTAAGAAAATTAGGGTCACATAAAACTATAGTCACTCATTTGACTTATCTTTAGGAAAACTTTGCTGCCTCAAAATAAGATGGAGTAGAGACCTCAAACATAAACTACTAGGTTTCAGGGATGACTCAAAAAGCAGGACAGCATGCCTAGCTGGTTTGGCTCAGTGGATAGAGCATCGGCCTGTGGACTGAAGGGTCCTGGGTTCGATTCCAGTCAAGGGCAGTCAAGGGCTCAATCTCCAGTGGGGGGCATGCAGGAGGCAGCCTATCAGTGATTCCCATCATTGATGTTTCTATCTCTCCCTCTCCCTTACTCTCTGAGATCAATAAAAAATATTTTTTTAATAAAAAGCAGGAAAGCATGCACAAACTTACATATGAGCACTTCTCAGAACTAGAAATTTTTCTTGTCTTAGAGATTAAGACTTGAAAAATACCAAAACATATCTGTATTGCTACTTGTATAGCTATTAGATGTGCTGTCAACATTTTAGAAACTGGCCATAAGCATTTGGATACATACTCCAATATTTCCCAAATAATAAAATGACTGCCCTGGCCAGGCAGCTCAGTTGGTTAGAGTGTTATCCCAATATGCCAAGGTTGTGGGTTTGATCCCCGGTCAGGGAACATACAAGAATCAACCAATGAATGCATAAACAAGTGGAACAACAAGTTAATGTTTTTTTCTTTCTGTCTCTAAAATCATAATAAAAATTTTAAAAAGTAGCCATGCTTTAAAAATAAAAATAATAAAATAATTAACACTATCTTTTCACTCATGCATCTCATGATTTGATCTTTTAAAAGTAGCAAAATAAAATGGCAATGAATACTACCAACCTGAGAACTATAATCAGAATGAAAAGTATTTTGAGAGAATTTAGACAGTATAGTTTGTTTTGTCCAAAATAAAATTCACATTCATTTAACACTTTCTAATACCCGCCCCCCCCAAAAAGTATAAAATAATCTGATGCCTACAAAATCAACAAAATAACAAAAGCCTTACTGGGTGCAAATGGCAGTAATTGTCATTCATCTTTTGTAAGTAAAGTAAGACAGAGAGTCTACGTGCTTTGTCCAGAGTCACAAAGAGTCAACTTGGCCTTAGGACTCAGGGGGCTGGACCCTTGTCTGGCCGCCATTTCCTCAATGTAGCTCAGCAAGAATAAAAACCAGTTATTAATAGTCTGGCATTTCCCACTTATCCTGGGATATGAATTCCACTTTCAAGGCACATAGAAAGAGTCTGTGTTTTTCAAATGCAGGATGGCTTTCTAAGGTAGCACAACACATCTTCCTAATGAAGGGGTCCTTCTACACTTACGCAGTGGTGAACAAACAAAAACTTTTTTTAAAGGAGAAAACTATTCCATCACATATTCTTTGCAGAAAGGGAACCTCTAGCTCCAAAGTATTTTTTTCTCTCGTAAGGTTGGAAGCCTAAGATGAAGCCTGCACAAGTTTTCAACACAACCACAGAACTGGCGCCAGGAGGTGCCAACTAATGCGGTTGAGTGTGGCCAAGTCACACTGTTGGTTGACTTAAGGCCCAAATGAGAGAGGGCAGGGAAAAAGAGCCAAAAGGTGAAAAGAAATGAAGTAGGAGGAGGAAAGACAGAAAGAATCGACAAATTGTATGGGGGAGAAGTAAATGAACAAATCCAAAGAGCAAGAGAGAAGGGAGAATGCCGGCAAAAACTGTCCCTGTGGTAGGCAGGCTCTGATCCTTGCCAGTGAACTCAGAGAGAGCCTTTGTCAGCGCTGTACTGTGGGCAGCGTCTGAGTCAATGGGTGAGTTTACTTGGAAGCTTTCCATAAAGGCACATACCAGTTCTTGTTCCATTTATGTGCGAACTCCACGAGCAGGATGAGCTGGATGCCTATAAAGAGGAAGGCTCCGATGGCTCCCACATAGCGCCAGGCTGCAAAAGAAGGCCACCCAGAAGGAGGTGACACGACTGTTCCCAGTGTTCGCTCAAATGAGAGTAATGACTACCGTCCGTTTTTACTACATGCTCACTGTACCCGCAACACGTTTAATTCCCACACAAGCGTAGTCTTATTAGGCCACTTTACAGATGAGAAAAACTGAGAGTCTACTGAAGGTGACAAGGTCCCTTAGCCAGTAATGGGTGTCACCGGATGTGAACACAGACAGTCTGGCTCTGGTGCATCCAAGCTTAACCTCCATGCGACAACTGCCAGATATTCCAACAGACGTAGTAATTCATAAAGTCAACACGGCCCACAGCTTAAAAGTAAAAACACACATTGCCAGAAAAATCAAGGGTTCTAATTTTATTGGATAGGGAGGCACCAGTGTCTAGGAAGGAAATGAGGCTCAGACTTGGGGACGACGGACTCAGATTCTACTTCGGGCTCTGTCACAAAGGCGTCCTAACACTGGACGAGCCATGTCACATCCCTGGGTTACAGCCTGTCTATAATAATGACTGGGCTGGACTAGAGGATGCTAGGTCCCTGCCCGTTCTAAAGATATTATTCTAACACATAATATTCTAATGTCTGTGGGGAAGAGAAAACCAGCTAACAGCATTTTAGGTAAAGATAAGACGTGGATGTAATTTTCTTAAGGAGGACATAAAATTAGTGTGATCTTGAAAAAGCTGGACCATCTTCATAGGTGACTCTTTGAGGGTCTGTAGCTGTTCCATGGACTGATACAATGTGAATACTTTCACCATCTTAACTAGGAAAGTGAATTCATGTGGGTTGAACAGTGCTTGAACCACTGAAATTCAGACCTCACTAACTCATATGAATAAGGGCTATGATGAAAGGCTTCGTATTAAATTGCTTTTGGGATGTTCCATCAATAAGGAACACAATCCAGTGTTATGCAGCTTCACGTAAGGAAAGTTTAGGAATGGGCTGGGGGATGCTCTCTCATCCCATTATAGCTGCAGCAGGTTTAAAGCGCTAAGAAGCCTGTGTTCGGAGCCCTGGCTTTTCCGAGCCACACTCAGAAAGAACAAGGTCCCAGGGCCTCTTCAAACATGGCTGGTAGTGTCAGGCTGACTTACTAAACTGACCTTCACACAAATTTTAAGTGCTTCATTTTCCCTTCATGCCCAGAACCTTACAATTATCATTTTAATTCTTCATCCTGCTGAGTAACTAAAGGTCCTCCTGCCAGGAGGGGAGGGAGTGGGAAGGAACAAGGAGGAGGGGAACGGAGGGGGATAGGGAGTAGGGAGAGTGGATAAAGTGTGGGCAGGTCAGGATTTTTTTTTTTAAGCCACAAGAAAGTCAGTAATTCAAAATATTAAAGGCACCCTGGACAGTGCTTTTGACAGCTTTATAAAATGGGTAAAAACGTAATGAACAGAAACTCATTTGTACCTTTCAGAAAGGTCTCCTGGTCTGGAATGAAGAAAGCGCCTGAGCACATGGCCCCCAGAAGCAGGAGCTTGAAGAACCAAAAGCTAGAAAAAGAAAAAGAAAAAGAGGAAATGTATTTAAATGATATTCAGTGAAGGACAAAAGACCTCTTAGAAGGTAAGCACATCCAGCCATGGTTCTGCCACTGGCACTGTGCTCTCCAAATCAAGGGGAAGTAATTAAGTGACTGGAGACCGCCTCTTCCCAACATCAGATAGACTCGGCGTGGCCTCTGATTGTGCAAAGCACCATTTTGTTGCAGGGGTGGAGGTGACCCGGGGAAAGGTCTTGGTTCAAGAATTTAACTCTTGTCTTCACCGCCTTTCTCATTATGGTACCAGCGCTACAAGTGGGATCCTAGCTCTTCGGCCACTGTGCGGTGACAAGTGTTAGGTGCCACCTTCCCCAAACCAGTGTCAGCAATTTAAGTGGGAGGGAGAACAGTCAGAGGCCCCCCGATTACAAGTGGTCCTAGATTACGTTCTGAATAGAAGACCAGGGAAGCGAATGCTGGAGACTTGCCCATTGTGAATGTAGGCTCTGCAGCTTTTGCTGTTGTTGATATTTAAGGTCAGGATGCAGAAGATAAAGAAGAAACAGGCCATCCCAAAGCAGACTCTATACACCGCAGAATACCCCACCAGCTTCTCACAGGTGTCACCAGCTTTAATGCCTTTACAAATGTCTTCGTAAAAAGGAATCTGAGGAAAAAGAGAAAAGAGTCACCTGTTAGAACTGGGTAAAGGGGCTGTTGTGAAGTGCTCCTTCCGCCTACACGTCCAAGTCCCATGTGGAAATGCACAGACACTGGGAAGAAGGCCCTCTTCCAAAGGCTTTTTCTTAGCTTCCTCTGAACCTTTTTTAAAGATTCAGTGCTCATGATGTACCACTCAGCCTTTACTTCCCCAAATGAATGTGGAAATCCAGCATCAGAATTTTTAATACAAGGATATATTTTTCTTGAAATGCATAAATGTTTAGCAAAAAAGTGAGAGACTTCTTTCATTCCCACCCCAAAATGTCCTCTCCTCAGGAGAGTTAACAATTTAGTGAATATTTTTATTAGTTTACATACATAAATGTGTGTACATATTTATGTATATATACCCCATACCTATACACAGCACACATACATACATACATACACTATATAGTACCATATACATTTCTCTCTCTCTCTCTCTCTCTCTCTCTCTCTCACACACACACACACACACACACACACACAAACAGCTTTATTAAGTAAAAGAGTATATATATTATTCTGTAACTTTTTTTTCCTAATTAACAAAAAGCTGTGGAGATCTTTCCCTATTAATACATACAAGCACGCCTTTTTAACCACCATATTCTCTTTTAGAGTAAGGCTAGATTAAAACTGATAAGCATTCCCACACTGATCGTGGTGGGACGGGCTCTTGTTTTGCTATCACAAACACTGGTTCAATAACACTGCTGCGCATGCCTCATGGCACACGTGCCATTATTTATGTAAAATAGACTCCAGATCCACAAATGGAATCAGTGAGTCAAGTAGTATCTACATTTTAAATTTTGAAGAGATAAAGTGAAATCACACTTTCAAAGTCTGCACCAGTTTATATCCCACCAGAACTATCTGAGCCTGCTCAGGTTACCAACCTGAACACCCAATTTAAAGGTAAAAAACAGCCCTAGGCGGTGTGGCTCAGTGGATAGAGTGTCAGCCTGCAGACTGAAGAGTTCCAGGTTCAATTCTGGTCAGGGGCACATGCTCGGATTGCGGGCTGGGTCCCCAGTAGGGGGCATGGCATGCAGGGGTGGGGGCGATCAATGATTCTCTCTCATCATTGATGTTTCTGTATCTCTTTCCCTCTCCCTTGCTCTCTGAAATCAGTAAAAATCTATTTTATAAAATAAAATAAAGGTAAAAAACACTATCCTGTCTCAATGTCCATTTTCCTCATTACTAGTAAGGTTCACTTTTTTTTCATAAATTTATGGCCATCTGTATTTTTCTTTGTGAATTGGCTGTTAAGTTTTTTCCTGATCCACTGGAGCTATTTATGCATATTAATCTTCTGATGAATGTTGGCAATGGTTTATTCTAGCCCCATTAGAAGGTTTCAAAGTAAAACCTATTTATATTATCAGAACCGAAATCTTATATAACGAGAACAAGAAGTACATTTCTATGAACATAGAACATTAAGGATCTAGTCAGTGATTTAAAAAACGTATTATCAACATCAAAGCGGAACACTCTTCAGAACAGAAAAAAAGTTGAAAACACAGTATAGCTGTAATTCACAAGACAAAAAATAACACAGAGGGAAAAAAATGACACAAGCTGGAGATAAAATTGAAGCATGATAATTTAGTTTCTTCCCCAGGAAAGATCTTAAAGAAACACTAATAACTGCGGCTATTAAGATTCCCATAAACAAAAGGAAGACTAAACTTAATTGGAGGTCATCTTTCTGACTGGATTCCCTCACCTCAGAAAAGGCCTGTAGCCATGACTATACCTGAATCTCAAACACGTTTTCCCTAAACAAAACATATTTTTTAAAACTACTGCCGCAGGCAAAAATGCATGAAAGATTTCATAAAGAAATATCAAACGTTTTGTAGTCAGCAATTTTTTTTAGATCAGGGCAAGATGTAAATGCATAAAAAGACACTACTGTATTTTTGACCAGGCTATCAAACAAAGTAGCACACATGTAGGGTTGCCAGAATGCCTAGGTAAATTTAAATTCCAGATAAATAATGACTGATTGTTTTATTTGTACAGCATTTATTGCTGTGTAATATTCATTCAAATCTTTTCTTCCCTTCCTTCTCTCTTCCACTCTCTCAGCAAAGCTAATTTCTCACACACCTCAACCACCTGCAACACTTTCATCTACACCAGCCCATCTTTCGACTCCGGCTCTTCTCCACCTCCTGCCTCAAACCAACGTCTCTCCTTCTTCTAAAATCCATTTTAAGAAGCATGCTGATGCCAGGAGGCATGAGCTCCTATCCAATCATCCCCCACAAATGCCCTCCCGTGTTGATTCCCAGAGGCCCTTAGGCTCATCAAAGGGTGAGTATGTGGCATGGCATATTTCATCCAAAATAAAAGTAGGTAAACAACCCCCTGCTCCAAATACTAAGGCCTGCTTTATGCTCTGTGGATGACTCAGTCATTTAGCTTTCAGTAAGTAGTGAGAATTTTTAGGCAAAGAACCTCGAGTTGAACAAGCTGGCAGGATTTAGCAAGGGGAATTTGCTCTGATTAAATATTTGCTGTTCCAAACGCCATCCCAGTTTTGGAAGAAGAAAACATACATCACACACAGATTCCACACCATGGGGTGAGGGAGCTGGGCCTGCTAAGGGTGTTGCCTCTGGGCATCCAAGGACACTGCATCTGTGTTGTTTCTGTACAGACCTGAGGGCCAGTGGCTTCCTCCCAACCCTAAAGGCAATCAAACTGAAAGCCACAGATTACCAGCAAGAATAAACAGCTCACTTCCAACCCTAACTCCACCACTAACTTGGGCAAATCACACACCTTCCTGAGCCTCAATGTCCCTTCTCATACTATGAAATACTACTGCCACCCTGTATATCTGAAACTAATCTATAATAATAAAAGCATGATATGCTAATTAGACCGGACAGCCGGACGACCTTCCAGACGTCCTTGTGGACAACCTTCCAGATGAAGCCGCGGCTGCGAGGGCCAAGCCCTTGCACGAATTTCATCCATTGGGCCTCTAGTATAAAATAATATCGAATGCTAACTGTAATGGAAAAATAAAATAATTTAAAGAAAGAATACTGCCACCCACTTCATGAAGTTGCCCTGAGAATTAAATCAGTTAATCTTTGGAAAGTCCTTGCCATAGTTCCTAATCCATAAAACCCATTAAGTAAACTTTCTTAATTCTGAAGTATTATCTTTTTTGTAAAAAGAACTTGGAGGAGGGAATCAGGCACCTGACATGAACCACTGACTGACTGGTTGATGCATTCAGATTTACACATGGCGGGAAATGAGCATCTCAGAACTCCACAGATGCTCTCTTCACTTCCCAAAGGATTCATATTGAAAGATACAGTATTCACATACTTGTCTTTTGAAGACCTAGTCACCACCCAAATCATGGAAGAGATGTTCAAAACATCAACACAAGAATTAAATTCAGCCGGCCGGTGTGGATCAGTGGTTGAGTGTTGACCTATGAACCAGGAGGTCATGGTTCAAGTCAGGGCACATGCCTGGGTTTCGGGCTCCATCCCCAATGGAGAACGTGCATGAGGCAACTGATCAATGATTCTTTCTCATCATTGATATTTCTATCTCTCCCTCTCCCTTCCCTCAGAAATCAATAAAAATGTATTATTATTGCCCTAACCGGTTTGGCTCAGTGGATAGAGCGTCGGCCTGCGGACTGAAAGGTCCCAGGTTCGATTCCAGTCAAGGGCATATACCTTGGTTTCGGGCACATCCCTAGTAGGAGGTGTGCAAGAAGCAGCTGATCGGTGTTTCTCTCTCATCGATGTTTCTAACTCTCTATCCCTCTCTCTTCCTCTCTGTAAAAAATCAATAAAATATATTTTTTAAATGTATTATTATTTTTAAAGAATTAAATTCAAAAGGATGGGAATAGGAGAAAATCCACATAATTTGTGCACATAGGAGAAATTAGAGTTAGGCCCCATAACCAACTTTTATCTCAGGCAAATAAATATGGAAATGGAGAAGAGGACGATGACAATCATGTTCCCATAATATCAAAGTATAATTTGGGAGAGATGAGAATATGGCATATTAACAAAGTCAACAATTCTTACATTCCATATCAAATTTCTAGGGCACTGAATGAAACTAAGATGCAAAGAAAGCTTTGGGCAGCTCAAACCCCCAAAAGATTAGACTTGACCATTACCTTTAACCTCATGATTCTGAGGGCCCCCGATTCTAGTACTGAGGACCAGAACATGTCAGGCATTTAAGTTTCTGGTCATAAAAACTAGAAGAACTAGATCTGCATGTTCTGTTTAATATTCCTTATTTGAAAATGAATTTCAGAACCAAGAGCCTCTCCCAGTCTGTCTGCCTCCCCACTTTCTGATATTCTACTTGTCCTCAAACTTTCTAAGACAATACATTTTTCTCTGTGGGTCCATGACAGTGATGTCTGTCTGTTACCCACCAATGGACAGAAGCTGTGAAATGGGAATGCTAACATCAGTTTCCATTCTCCCGCCGACAGCTTCTAGGCAACCAAGGCTCATTTCTCAATAACATTATCTTTGAGGCCCTTTGTGGGATGTGAAGACTATTTAAAAAACAGTCACAACCCATCCTTGCTTCTCTTTTGTTTGGGTTTCTAAACATTTTGAAGAGAAAAGTCTACATTGTGTCATTATTAAAACTATAGGAGGAACAAAAATTCCTCACGCTGGTTTTATTTGACCCTGACACCTCTGAAATCAGGAACTTAATGCCCCCACAGTTGCTCCTCCCAATCTTGGAAGCAGGCCCCTCCACCATGGAATCAAACGGCCACAATATGATTAGACAGTCAGGAAACAATTCTAATCAAACTTGAAATAACAAGCTTTCATTCTGAACAAAACAATTCACCCAGGGCTGACTCATTATGGTGGTGGGAAGGGCTCTCCCACAGAAGGGGACCAGGGATCTGCTAATGTCAGCCTCTGTTCTGAGAATTAGGTAACATCAAAGGCGGAATGCACAAAGAAGAACCACACCACTTACTGATCTTGAAGGAGAACTGAGAGTCAATTTCAATGAAAACTTATGAACTGTTCAAAGAGGCAACAGCACTGGGGGCTGGGGGCCATGGAATGGTAGGTCCTGTCTGCGGATTTGATGTGGCCTATAGAGGTATGGGCTTTGTGTTAGCGGGAAAATATGATTATTCCCCACTCCCACCCCCACCCACAGAACATGGTTAATGAAGGACATTGTGCTGCCCTGAAAGAAACAAGGCCTGCTGGAGGATGCCACTTAAACAGAGATGCTGAGGTTTCTATAACAGAAGGACTGAATGTCTCAACAGACAAAGCTTTCTATTTATTTGGACCGCTTAATCAAACAAAAGACAGTGAGCCCCAAATCAGCTCTTTTCGTGAATGTCTAAGCCTGGCATACAGTGGTGTCGTATGTGCAAATTCAACAATGTGCCATGACTGTCTTCTGTAAATATTTTTTTAAGCCCAGTGAAATTATTATGTACTATATATTACATAATACACTTGAACATATAGGATAGCAAGAGTTTGACCATTCACATCTGCTGTATTCTAGGTTGTGGGGATACAAGCAGTGAATAAAACAAGTTAAGAAAATCCATGCTAACAGGGAGCTAACTTTTAGTGAAATGCTATACCCGCAAAACCATGGGTGCTCTACTTCATGGATACTTCAAGCATTTTCATGGTTAATTTTCACTATTCATTATTTTTCACCATAGGTGGGGCATGAGAATCTAATAACCCCCAAAAGATTAGATTTGACCATTACCTTTAACCTCATGATTCTGAGGGCCCCCGATTCTAGTACTGAGGACCAGAACATGTCAGGCATTTAAGTTTCTGGCCCAGTATCTTTCCCATTTTACCATTTATTAGACTTAGAATTGGGGGTACCCAGCAACAAGGAAACTAAAATACACTTATTTTCTCCATTCCTACTTCTTCCTGATCACCAAAAGGCTTGGTTTGGCTACATAAGTAGAATACTAATTATCTATACCTGAGAATGCTCTCAAAAGGCCACAGAGAATAAGACATACATACTGTTAAACACATCATGCTAAATTTATTGCTACATTATTCTTGCCTAATCCACCCAGTGTGTGGTTCACGCAGCCCAGTTAACTGCAACTTAAGCAAATATTATGGTATCCTCAGCACAAAGCTTAGGCCATTGAAGTTCCCCCTGTGGTGAGAAGGGGAAAATTTAACTGCATATGACATGCACAGAGTCACTGAAGATCTAACACAGGACTCAGCAAATGACAGCTCCTGCTTATGTAAATAAAGTTTTATTGGAACACAGCCATGCTCATTTGTTGGCACATTGTTTTGGCTGCTTATGCGCTACAATGGCAGAGTTAAGCAGTTGCTAGAGACCACATGGCCCTCAAAGCCAAAAATGTTTTGTAGCTAGCTCTTCACAGGACAAGTTCTCCCACCCAGGGACCACCAGGAAGACTAGCTAAGAAGTTGTGCAGAACTGCTGAAATATAAATTAGCATCTCAAAGGCAAATGACAACTGGTGATAACTTACTCTACAGATCAAAAGCCAAAGGACCAGCAGAGAGCACAGCAGCTCATTTGGACGCCTTCTGAGTGTCCCAACACCCTGCCCTGCCTTCTCTACACCTCAGACTCAATGCTGTCCCCAACTGGAAATTGTGCTTAAGAATCCAACCATACGTCTCCCACATTTTAAAAAAATATATCTTTATTGATTTCAGAGAGGAAGGGAGGGGAGAGAGAGAGAGAGAGAGAGAGAGAGAGAGAGAGAGAGAGACATCAATAATGAGTGAGAATCATCCATCAGTTGCATACCCCATACTGGCGATCAAGCCCGCAACCCAGGCATGTGCCCTGACCGGGGAATCAAACAGTGACCTCCTGGCTCATAGGTCGACCAACGCTCAACCACTGAGCCATGCTGGCCGGGCTCCACATGTCATTTTGAAAGCAGCAAATTAAGTTTTTAATTCCTCTGCCTGTATAAACAGTTTTTTGGAAGGGGTGTGGAGGGAAGACACGCCTGCAAGTGCCAATGCTTTTTCTGTGGGTCAGAGCCCTCAACAGCTCTAACAGAAAAAAGTCCTCACATCTGTTATGCAAACAGCCTGTGGAACCAAAAATAAAATCCACACTGATGAAAGCCGGCATGTCAAGAGATAATTGCAGACTTATTTTAAGACTGTAGAAACAGCCTCACCGAAATTTAAAAACCACACCCCAAAATAATGAACCCCCTTGGGATTAAGCTCAGCCCTGCTTTAGAGGGATGTAACACACTCCATTCCCTTTTAAAAACCTCCCACCTCACCTCAGCCCCCAGACTCCAGACAAGGAAGGGGAGTAAGCACTCTTGAGTTCTAATATGACCCAAAGGTCAACAGTGATAGTTGAGCTGACACCACTGTTTCTATATATAGTCTCTAAAGCAGTTCTCATATTTTCAGTTTTCAAACACAACTCTGTACACACCCAGTCTAACTTTGTGGAGCTCTTTCTGTATATACAGGGTGGGGCAAAAGTAGTTTTACAGTTCTGAGTACATGAAACACAGTTTGTTCTTGTATTATTGTTAATTACTGTATAATTTTCTGTCCAAACAACTATAAACCTACTTCTGCCCCACCCTGTACTTACCACACTGTTCGCATTTTCCCTACCTGAGGTCCCATTCTAAGAACAAAGACTATGTGCTACTCAGACCCACATCCCTGTTCTCGACCCATTCCCTAGACAGCCACATAAACTGACGCCAGGTTGCAGTAAAAGGAAAGAGAGCATATATTTCAAAGATACTGTTGAAAGGAGAACGGGCAGCTGGTGCTCAAAAATCCAAGCTCCTCGATAATTTGCAAATGGGGTCTGTTACAGGTAAAAGTTATGAGTAAGGAGTTCAGGGTCATGGGCTGTGTTGATTGGTCAGTTATAGGGTTCCATGGTTTTCCTCATGTAAATTATTTCTCCCCTGGCATCACACTGTCATTCTGTTTGGGGTCCTTGTTACTGGGGTCAAGAGGTCTTCCTGTTTCCAAACAAACCAGAGTTCTGCAACCCATCTTGGGACTGTCAGTCAGTTCTGTTACTTTCAGAGCAGAAAAACAGATCAATCCATCTTGAGCTTACAGGGCCACATCCTTTCCTATGTCACACAATATATTGCCTGAAACCTGTTTTACAGGAAGATCTCCAGGCTCCTGGACACGGCTGTATTCTTTATTAATCTTTAAATAGAAATCATGACAGCCAGCTCTGGGGGCAAAAGGCATTTTTCCTTTCATGTTTTAAGTCGTTCTAGCTGGACTAATAATCAAATCAACAGGGGCAGATTAACAGGAGAAAGTGTACAAAGTCTATTATATGAATGTATATTCGGGGGCCATAAGAATAGAGACCCAAAGTACTGCTGGGTAAAAAAATAAAATTAATAATAATAATAATAATAGAAAAAAATGAAGTACTGCTGAGTAGCTGAGATTTATGTGACATTTCTAAGCTAAGAAGACAGCTGGGTAGGAAAGGCAGGTCCATGGCGAAGGAAAAGCAAATGCTTGGTGAGCAAATGTTTGCTGACATCTCTGTATGAATGGCCCTCCTGGAACAGATCCTCCATCTACACTCCTTCTAGGCAGTAGGGGGAAAGGTTTTTTCTGAGTCTTTTGTTTCCCAATACTCAACCAGTTTAAAATCAGTATCCCAAAAGCCACATCTTGGGGGTGGCAAACACCGCTTCCCTTCATAGCAGAGCTAATTTAACATGTTTGACTAGAAGTTAAATGTGAGTAATTTTTATAATGTGTTATTGTTTTTCATCCCAGCACCTCCCAGGGAAGGAAGGAAGGGGGGGAGGAGGGGAGGGGGGGAGGAGGGATGACTTACATGACTTAAAAGGTTTTTTAAAACATGAACTCGGATTACAGTTTACCCAACTAACACTATCACCTACTTTTGAACTTTGTGTAAAGTATCAAGACTCAACTAGTCACAATATTTATGTTTCCTGCTCCCAAGCTTTCTGAGGCTACTGTCACTTAGTTTGTTGTGTGTTGTGGCATTTTTCCATTCCCTCTGGGCCATGTTTGTAACGACAAAACTGTTCATTTCTACCTATAAGCACCTATCTGTCCTATTTATCTGCAGACCACTCCAAGGCCCCATCTAAGGACAGTTGCTTAATAGATGCTTTTGATGATGACAGAAAAAAAGGGTTAGGAAAACTTCAGTTCTCACGTCTTATCTTTCTTCCCGTCCCACAGCCAGACACATCCTGAAACAGAGATCCTGTTAATGTCTGATGCCCCTCACCCCCACCCTAGACCCCCAAATGCTTTGGGTAATGGATCCTGCAGACCAAGGACAATAACTATTGTTTCTTGTTTTGGGGCTCCTGGCAAGCTCATTATTGCTGGACAAGGATCAAATCTCTTTGTCTTTGATTCAGACTCAAAAAAAACCAAACACACACACACAAAAAAACCTCACAACGGGATATCCATTAGTTCAAATCCCTGCCTGTAGCACAAAACTATTTCCCACCATCATTACCCAGAATTCACTAGTGCGGAGGGTGAAACCCCATCAATGAGAGAAGCCAAGGATGGGAGTGTTGCCGGAACTCTCTTTTCTCCCACGTGGCGTAATGTCTGGATGGAATTTAAACCACAGATAGACTTGCTTGGAAACCCAGGAGGATTGAAGAGGTGGAACCTTCCCACAAGGAAACTCTGATTCGGCCACGATGGGAACCTTCCCTCCGTGTTGTACAGGGACCTTGACATCGGACGGCCCAAACCCACCTTTAACCTCACTGATACACTTGACACAGGCGAGGAGAACAACGAACTCAGATGCTGTTCAGAAAGAGAACTTCTGAAAGGCATTCTGTCTTGGCTGAATTTTAACACAATGCTCCAGAATCAAAGAACTGGGTCAGCAATATAGTATACATGTTTGCTAATTTGACGCTTGCTCTAACATAAAAACATAAAACACCAGCTAAGAATGGAGAGTCTGCTCTAGAGTTCAACGTCCCATAGCAACACCTGGTGCTAGGTCTCAGGTACACTGTCCTCTGAACGCTCAGCCAGTAAACACCAAAGCCAAAACAAGAGCTTCAGCCTGAACACCTGCCATTCTCTGCTGGGACAAACTACATGGTGTTCTGGATCAAAGTGGAATATTTTTCACTGCTGATGCTTGTTTACTTTAAAAAGGTGATTACACCAAACACAACTCGAAGGCAGGGTGTATTTTACATGCAAAGCCAGCGAATAAATAAATTCCAGATTTGTGGTTGCCCCAATTTTCTACCAGACTGAGTCAGTTGTCCCTTGAGCCCAGCTTTTAGCTTTCACAACAGGAAGGAGGTGGGGTGTGGTGGGGGAGGGGGGTGGAAGATAAGAAAGCTGCCAAAAGTGCCAGGTGGTACTGTTTCCAGAAGAAATACTTCTCCCTCACCACAAACTCCAGAAGAAAGATTAGGAATCGGGAGGACAGATAGCTTTAAGGCTTTTCCTGTTACTTCTATGAATATTTGCACAGCAACCAAACCTAGTCACACAGGCAGAAAAAGCAGCAGTCCTGGGTTCTAACGCCACCTCTACTGTGCGTCAGAGCCTTAGACAAGCCTGCTCCTCGTGCCTGTCAAATGAGGGGGTTGGTTCAGATTATGACTAGATTCTCCCACTTTAAAAAGCTAACGCTCTATTCAAATTATACTCTAAGAGAGATCATTGTTTTCTCTGCTTAACACTGCATGATATTTTCTACCTTTTCACAGGGCAGACACTCAGCATAAATGTGAGTTGCGTCCTTTTTCTTTTTCCCCATTTTTTATCTAACTAGATCCTTAGTAACTCAGTTTTATGTATTTTTTTTAATCCTCTGTGACTAGCACAGAGAGGGCTTCCCCACAAACAATACTTACTCTAATGCAGGTATATACATATATAGACTAACCAAAGCCAGAAACCAAAGAGCTACCCCAAGAAAACAAGAGAATGAGAGGGGTGGGGGCAGTTTTTAAGGCTCAGCACGGAGGAGATGATCACTTCGTTCTGGGTGATGAACAAGATGTGAGTGTGGCCTTGGGACTAGAATGTCTACAAATAACCTCCTGACTCACTTTCATTTACTTTCACATAATCTGATATTACTACTGCTATTATACATTAATTTCTCATCATTGCATCTCCTCCTTCCTCCTTCTGGTGAAGACAATGAGACATGTGGCAGTGACAATGACTGAGAAATGCATACCAAAAAAGAAAGTTTATGTGTCATCCCCAGGGTATGAAAATACAGACCGGATTCTCTGAATAAATAGAGAAAAATCCTTGAAGCCCATTTACTTGAAGTTAAGGGAATAAATCTCATTTTGGTACATCAGTATAAAGCTGATAAATATATTAGAGATCCTTCCCTAAGACCCCACCTAAGTACCCTGCCTTTAAAACTCCCCAAAACTAAGGCCCCAGCCTGGCCGGGGTGGCTCAATGGTTGAGTGCTGACCCACGAACCCCCTATACTTGTCCCCAAGACCCCCTTTTCTCTGACATCTTAGTGAGCCCAAGCAGCTCAGCCCTAGGCTCATTTCCCCACCTAGTCCCTCTCGGATTATCCTTGCTACACTGTCCTCAGCTTTAATAAATGTCCTCTAACATTCACCTGGACTCATGTTGTGAAATTTTTCCTACACACGTCAGGAACCCACACACCACCGGCCAGCCCTAGGTAGATCCCTCAGGGCCAGGTCCCTTTTCCAGTAACAGGGAGAGGGCTAGGTGATGGATTTAACTTGGGGAAGGAGGGGTCTCATTTAGATTCAAGTTGGGGTCCCACCTCCACCCTACGTTAGTCCCGACGTTGAGGGGTCCATAGAGCCCAGAGCACCACAGTGATCAGGACAATTTTTAACCCTACCAGACCGCTGTACCGATTTTTCGGTAATTTCCGAATCTGCCGCTATACCGCTGTACCTAATTTTCGGTACTTTGCCTAGACCTATTTTCTACAATGTCTCCAAGTTCCATCTTATTCTAACCACTTGTTTGCATGTAACTAACAATTTTCTATATCATGTTGGTTTTTTCTCTTTAATGCTCAGGAGCCCAGGTATAGGGGACAGTTAGGTTCAGGGCCTCAGGTCTGGTAGGGTTAAACAGTTACTTGGATAAATATGCCAGATCCCAACATGCAAAAGGGTAGACTAGTTATGACCGAGAAGGGTTTCTGAGGTCTTGGCCTGGGGCTATGCATGTAGATCGGCACAGACCACTCCAGCACACTGAGCTACTTCTATACTGCCCACCAGGATGGGTGAGATAGAGCCCTGTCCATTTTGACACTTTCAGCCCTTTCAAACACGTGTGAACTCAAAGGATTTAAGTTATTTCAGGAGTTGCAAATTCAAATGCCTTTGGGGTGTTGGCTGGAGGTGGGGGAGTGGGGGGAGACTAGGGTTAGGGGGAAGTAAGGGGAGTAGGGGAAGATGTGAGATAGGCTATAAGCAAGCATCTGGGAATGGGGTCTTTGGTGAACTATATAGCAGGTTAGCCCTTCTAAAGGCAGCCCAATTTATTTATTTATTTTTATTGCCCAAACAAAAGTCAGTGATGGCGAACCTTTTGAGCTCGGCGTGTCAGCATTTTGAAAAACCCTAACTTAACTCTGGTGCCGTGTCACATATAGAAATTTTTTGATATTTGCAACCATAGTAAAACAAAGACTTATATTTTTGATATTTATTTTATATATTTAAATGCCATTTAACAAAGAAAAATCAACCCAAAAAATGACACGTGTGTCATAGGTTCGCCATCACTGCTATAGGCCAATTCACAACTCCTAGGCTAAGAGAGTTCCACGTTTAACTGAAATGGCAGGTGTGGCTCTGGCTAATGGGTGGGGCTGGGGGCTGGGACTCTAAAGGGCGGGCATGCTTACTTTCATCAAGTCCAGGGAGAGAATGGAATTCAGGAACTACTTTGAAGACTCAGAGGAAACTGCAGTCCTGGGTCCCCCTCTTATCTGCATCCTGTTAGGTCTTGTCCAATGTTCCTTTGAAGCCCACTCTACCCTGCAACACTATCACCCTGGGCTGCAAAGAACCAATAAGCTCTTTCATCCAAAGAGAGAATAATAACAAAGGAGTGCCGTTCCCACATCACCACTCACTCAGAGGAAAACTGACCCAGACCAGGCAGAGCAGAAAATAATGTGTCAAGTAAAACATGTTTCCTAAAGAGATCACGTAAGATTAGAAAGAAAGCATAATGCCTTCTAAAACCATTGAGGGAACAAGAAAAAGACGGTTATCAAAATAAATATCTTAGCCGAGTCGATGTGGCTCAGTGGTTGAGTATCGACCCATTAACCAGGAGGTCACGGTTTGATTCCCAGTCAGGACACATGTCGGGATTGCCAACTTGATCCCCAGTAGGGGGTGTGCAGGAGGCAGCGATCAATGATTCTCTCTCCTCATTGATGTTTCTATCTCTCTCACCCTCTCCGTTCCTCTCTGAAATCAATAAAAATACATTTTAAAAATAAATAAACAAGCAAACAAACAAACAAACATCTTAGTGACCTCTTTTC
This sequence comes from Myotis lucifugus, assembly GCF_000147115.1. Classification (NCBI taxonomy): domain Eukaryota; kingdom Metazoa; phylum Chordata; class Mammalia; order Chiroptera; family Vespertilionidae; genus Myotis; species Myotis lucifugus. The sequence continues at coordinate 35,522,705 of NW_005871048.1, read as the reverse complement.
CCATTACAAGGAATAATTCTTCAAATTTTAAATTTAAAATAAACATACAATGGGGGGGGGGGAGAAACAGTCTTCCGCATTGTGGAAGATGTATTTTGGTTCTGAAAAAATTAAAATGTGGAAATTGAGCCATCTCGGGCACCACCTATTACCCATCTCAATGAATCAGAGCAGCCCAGGCACCAAGTGGAACGTGGATGAGGAAAATGGATCTAAGATGCTTCAGGTTAGGAACATGCAAGGCTCCTCCCACCTGGGCCAGGCGTACTGACCTCGCAGGGAAGAAGGTCTGAGGGCCACGTGGGTCACCTGTCCCCCCCCTTGGTTTTAGGGGCCCCTCTTCCACAGAAAACAAGGAGTCCTTTCTCCGCTCTCCCAAAATGCCCGTAGCTTCCCAGGGCGCCCCAAACTCAAATGGAGAAGTTACATCTTGATTTAGTGGTGCAAGTCGGAAGGCCTAAATCCCTCACTCATTTATTTATATATTTATTTTTGGCATTCTACGTTCTAAAATGGATTTTTAATCCCCAGGCATCAAATATGGCAAGACTCTACCACTTGAATGACATGGTAACAGACATGAATGACTTGCAATCAAATGGGGAAATGCCCCAGGAGACAAAATCACACCCTATTCAACCAGCACAGCAGCGCTTCCTCTGAGCCCAGGCTCTCACGGGAAAGAGGAGCGCCCCTAGTGGGAAGAAGCAGGGCGAAGTTTGGCCCAGCAGCTCCTTGTAGTTCCCTCTTGTTCAAACTTAAAACAGAGCACATTCTGACACCAAGGCAAAAACTGAAAATAAGTGAAAAGGCTGCTGCCCTCGTGTTCTTAACTCATATAACAAAGGCCCACCTGGCTTTGGACAGAGACCTGTCCATGGCACATGAATGCTGGATGGGAGGCAACTGCACACTCCCTTCCGGCCTGTTACCAGCATACATGCTTTTTCCTCCTCCCATCACAACTCAAACATTCCCACAGGCCAACAATGAGGGGGCGAGGACTTCAGCAGAGGCCCAGTGTGCTTCCCCATAAGGGGATCTTTCAACACCCACCCTCAAGCACCGCCTGAGGATGAGATCAGACTCTATTCTATAGGCCATGAAACAAGCTGACTTTGTGATCAGCTGGCCGGCCTCCTGTGAGGCCCTAACGATGGAAAAGGATTGGTTTCGCCCACAGGGACCTCATTCCCTATGCAGGAAGCCTAGCCAAACCATTTTTAAATAAGTACATTCAGGGACAGGCAAAGAAACATTTATAAGAGCCTCTATGAAGCTCCCATTTATAAGAACCCCTTCTCTCTCTCCTCCCTTCCTCCCTCTGCTCTGACCCCAAATCACACCACATACACAGTCACACACACACACACACACACACACACACCACTGCTGGGTCCACTGTCCTAAGTATCTCTGTCTGTTTCTCTGATGACAGCCTCCTCCTCTATAATGAATCTACAATGGCTACCCATTTAACATCAGACCATGGTCAAATGACACACCTGAGCACTGAAATTCCTGAAAGACTTGGTCATTTTACCTACTCATGTCTACTCTGTCCTTCTACACATGTCTGTTCTTGTTATTTTCTCTTCTCTCTACCTGTACAGTTTAGTCACTAAGAACACATTCTGCCTGGGTTCAAATCCCAACTCCACCAACCAGAACTGGAGACCTTGAGTTAGGTACTTACATGACTCAATGCCTCAGTTTCCTCCTCTGGTGAGCAGAACAGTGACAAATGAGATGACACAGGTGAAAGTTCAGAATAAAACCTGGCACATGGTATCACCCAATAAATACTAAATACTAGCAATTAAGACACTCATTATCACACAAGCCACTTCCTCCATGAAGCCTTCCCTAATTACACGACTTCATATCTTCTGGTTCT
>NW_005871048.1:35513936-35520708 GCF_000147115.1 Myotis lucifugus | reverse complement strand
GTGCCCTCTTCGAGGAACAGAATTGGGTTCGACCACAAGACCCCCATGCCAGATCCCAAGTAACCCTGGCCACACCGTTTCACCTAAGAACTATCAGCGATAGGGACAGTCACTTTTTATACAAGCCTCTTCCTAGCTGACACTTACCAGAACACCTTGTCTCTCTCCTTTCTTTTTCCTAAAGGTTCGTCACACATCAGAAATCATAGATCCTGGCCGGAGTTTCTCCAGACTATTTCACAGGGCAGGTTAGTCGGATGGTAATTCAATTGTTAAAATTATTATTATAAAAATCACATCCTAAAATATGTACCTGTAGCCCAGCTCGCATGGCTCAGTGGTTGAGCATCTCCTTATGAACGAGGAGGTCACGGTTCGATTCCCAGTCACAGGGCACATGCCCAGGCTGTGGTCTCGATCCCCAGTGTGGAGCGTGCAAGAGGCAGCCAATCAATGATTCTCTCTCATCACTGATATTTCTATCTCTCTCTCCTCCTCCCTTCCTCTCTGAAAGTAATAAAAATAAATAAATACATACATACATATATACATACATGTGGCTCCAAAGTGATCGCTACCTCCAGTAACAACGTTTCTGATGAGTTTGCCACTAAGAGATATCATATATTTTATATGGTTTCAGATTTTGTTTCTTGGATCCAAAGTTTAATTCTACAGAGATTAAATACTATTTTATTTTTTTTAAATATATTTTATTGATTCTTTACAGAGAGGAAGGGAGAGGGATAGAGAGTTAGAAACATTGATGAGAGAGAAACATCGATCAGCTACCTCCCGCACACTCCCCACTGGGTATGTGCCCCGCAGCCAAGGTACATGCCCTTGACCGGAATCGAACCTGGGACCCCTGAGTCCGCAGGCTGACGCTCTATCCACTGAGCAAAACTGGCTAGGGCTATTTTATTTTTTTTAAAATATGTTTTTATTGACTTTTAGAGAGAGAGAAAGATGGGGGGAGAGAGAGAAACATAGATCAGTTACCTCCTAAACGCACCCTGACCAGGGATCGAGCCCACAACCTGGGCATGTGCCCTGACCAGCAATTGAGCCGGTGACATTTCAGTGCATAGGACAATGCTCACCAACTGAGCCACAGCAGCCAGGGCTGAAAACTTCTTAAAAGCAAAGAGCAGAGATCGTACCCATAGACATCTGGTCCACACTGAGAGTTTCTATCAAAATACCACAGTGAGTCCTCAAGTCAATCCTTGTTGAATTTAAGTAGAACATTAAGTTACCTAAAAAACAAAGGTAGTATGTGGAAGGTTAAGTGGACCTTCAGAATAAGAATTAAAATCTACCCTGTAAGCCCTGGCCGGGAGGCTCAGTTAGTTGAAGCACTGTCCTGTACACCAAAGGTTTCAGGTTCGATTCTCAGTCGGTGTACATACAGGAGGCAATCAATCAATGTTTCTCTCACATCTCTCTCCGCCCCTTCCTCTCTCTCTAAAATCAATAAACATATGCTCAGATTAGTATAAAAATAAAATCTACCCTGTCGGTATTCCTCCTCTTAAACTTCTTGTCACAAACATAGAAGATTAAACCATGGTAAGAGGAAGACAATCCAAGACAAACACCATCAAGATGAAGTGAAAACTGTGCAAACTAATAAGGCAGCCTTAGTTCTTGGTCTCAGTGCCCCCAAACTTCCACAGCATTCTGTGCCTCCTCTCATATCATCCTTATTCATTTCCACCTTGTTTTATGCCACAGAAGATTATGCCTTGTCTTCTGAATTATCAGCTTCGTTTCTCACAAGTTTGAATGCCCCATGGCGCCCACTGTGGTGCCTTACTGAGTAGAGAGAGATCCACTGTGTGAAGCAATCAGAGGAGAGTCTTAATCTCACAAGTTTGGATAGTAGTTCTGGTATATTCCAGATCATACAACCACAATTATAAAAGCATTACCTAACAGAAAGCTTCAAAGGGCCTACTTTAACAAATGGTTAAGAATATATCAAGTGAGTTTTTAAAAAATGGTGTTTTGATGCACTTGAGTGTATTTAAAATAGTCTGTAGTTTCAGCATAAGGTTGGGGAAGGAACACTTCCTCGGAGTGCTCCTGGGGATGCCATCTCCATTAGGGGAGGCGTTCCGAGAGCACAGAGCACTTAGCTGTAAGGGCAAAGGGGCCTTGCAAAGCTCACTTTCCTCTCCCTTCCCCTCAGAAGGGAGCTGCCCCAAGGAGCATTAACTGTTCCTCTTCCCAGCAAACGGTGCCCCTGCAGATGAAGCCTGTCCTGGCCCGGTGGACTCCTCGAGCGAGGAAGTCTGACTCATTTTGCGGATCAGTAGTAGGATGCCCACTTCCTTGCAGAAACAAGCCACATTGTCTCACATCAGGTCTGTGAGGGAGAAAGGTGATGTTTGGCATGTACCTGCTGACACCGTAGTCTTTTTGTCGATTTGTTCAGAACCTGGGAGGGGAAAGATGGTGTTGTGTATGTGTGGAGTTTTTTGGGTTTTTTAAAAATATATTTTTATTGATTTCAGAGAGGAAAGGAGAGGGAGAGAGAGATAGAAATATCAATGAGGAGAGAAGCATTGATCAGCTGCCGCCTGCATGTCCCCTACTGAGGATTAAGCCTGCAACCCGGGCTTGTGCTCTGACCAGGAATCCAAACCGTGACCTCTTGGTTCACAGGTCGATGTTCAACCACTGAGCCACACCGGCTGGGCAAGACTGTGTTATTTATTGGACTCCCTCAAAAACCACAACACATCCCTGCCCCCATCATCTGGCTGATTAATAGCCTACTATGGGGAAATTCCAGAAAAAAAAGTCCTGTATGTGTCTCTGTCAGCATCACATGCCAGGCCTACCTCTACATACATTGCTCAAGAAATGGCTGGAACTGCATCCTCACCTCTAGAGACACCCACGCTACAAGTAACATATTCAGAAAAGTAAAAATCGCCCTTTAGCTGCCTCATTACCTGTGGAATGATCACAGGCTTTATCATACTTCCCCTACAGGCCAAATTAAATGTTTTATATCAGCTACTTCCTGAGATACTGGCAGCCATCCTTTGAACAAGAAAAAACTGTACATCTAATCAGAAACGCTATAAACAAGGCTAAGACAAAATATGCAATCCTCTCCATGAATAGCATCAGTCTGCCTCCACACTACAACTAAAGATCAGGAAAGCATTAAAGTGGCTTCCCTGAAGGTTTGGAGAGAGTGAGTTTACCCAAAACCACACTGGGGTGGGTGGGTCCGGGTGGGTGGGCCCATCCGCTAAAGTGGATATTTCCCACACACCCTCATCAACCATCAGAAATGAGAAGAGTTGAAACAGGGCAGACTTACGTGCTCTTTCATCTCATTGGCCACGGTTTGTGACATCATGATGCAGCAGAGGACGGAGACGAGAATGAAGTAGAGGGCATACATGAAGCGGGTACTCCGGGACTGTCGGATCTTGGGGCAACAGCCACAGCAGAGGGAGCAGCCAGCAGTCCCACAGCAGCAGGCCAACTGAAAAAAACACACAGAACATCCTCTTAAAGCCACTGCTTTATAAACCTGCTAATGCCAGCCCGCTGTGGGTCAACCTTTCAGCTACCATTTTTCTGAGCCATCCTGCCCAAAGAGCATGCTGGAACAGTTTAGTATGTGAACAAAGCTTTCAGCAGAATGGGTTTAAGGTTGTCTTTTTTTTTTTTTAATATATTTTATTGATTTTTTACAGAGAGGAAGGGAGAGAGATAGAGAGTTAGAAACATCAATGAGAGAGAAACATCGATCAGCTACCTCCTGCACATCTCCCACTGGGGATGTGCCCACAACCCAGGTACATGCCCTTGACCGGAATCGAACCTGGGACCTTTCAGTCCGCAGGCTGACTCTCTATCCACTGAGCCAAACCGGTTTTGGCTAAGGTTATCTTTAATGACAAGCATTAAGGCTTGGGAGATGCCCAATAATTAAACAGAAAAAGCACAAGTCACCTGAAGCACTAGAATCATTACTCTTAGGCAAAATAAAGATTTCTGGGGTCGGCCAGAAGCAAAAGAGGCCAAGAACTAGAAAAAGGCCAAAGTGAGGTGAGGAGAACATGAAAAACAGGGAATCGGGCCCAAGAAAAGGACTGTCAAAATCCATGAGCAAAAGAATGAATTGTATGAATACCCAGCACATGCTGGGATGTAAAGGCTATGTATGCTCGCACCCATCCTCCTCGGCAGGAAATAATGGGAGTGTCCAACTTGAAGCTCACAGGGAATAGATGCCTCTTACCCACACAGTGTTTTCCGCAGCTTCACGCCCCTAATGTAAGCTCTCAGGCTAATGTGCGGGGCATGGGCTCGGAGGAGCAGAGAGCTCCTCTGTACCATTAATAGCACACACACCTTTTATTTGGGGAGACCAGCTCTTTTGTTTTTTTTTTAATCTCTGATTGGGCTTTATTGGCAGCTATACATTTGGGGATACTAAATAAAATATAGATTAAGTTTCCAGGTTTGGGTCTGGTGCTAATTTTTTTTCTTTTCAAAGACTATTTTTTAGAATAGCTTTAGGTTAACAATAAAATTGAGAAGGCAGTACGGAGATTTCTCATATTGACTCTTACTCCCATACATGTATAGCCTCCCCGTTTATTAATATTACTTATAAGAACGGTACTTTGCTGTTGTTGTTAACACAGATGAACCTACATTGATATATCACTATCACCCAAAGACCATGGTTCACTTTAGGGTTCACTGTATAGTCAATGGGTTTGGACAGATGTAAAATGATACATATCCATCATTATAATATCATACAGTGTATTTCCACTGCTCTAAAAGGAAACTAGATCTTTAGTAAAGCACAGAGCAATAGCCCTAGCTGGTTTGGCTCAGTGGATAGAGCGTCAGCCTGTGGACTGAAGGGGCTAGGGCAAGGGTAGGCAACCCCTGGCACGCGTGCCAAACATGGCACGCCAGTAACTTTTGCTGGCACACGAAACCCTCTCTTATAATCTTCCATTTAAAATTTTTTCTTAATATCTACTTTTTTATTTTTCAGATAAATTCAGTGTAGGTGCATCTTAGATAAATAAATAATTTTACATAACATGTATACATTAAAAAATAAATGTATTTTTCATCATCATATACTGTGTTTTTGTCGCTCAAATGAATTTTATTATTTCTTCAAGGTTCTTCACATACGTACACCTTAAGAGATATCAAATAGGCATAACATGTTCTCAAAAAAAATTAGGGTTGGCACGCAGAAGAATTTTGAGTCAGAGATTTTGCTGGTTTTGGCACGCACTCACAAAAAGGTTGCCCACCCCAGTCTAGGGTTTGATTCCCACCAAGGGCACATGTCCAGGTTGTGCACTTGATTCCCTGTAGGGAGTGTGCAGGAAGCAGCCAATCAATGATTCCCTCTCATCATTGATGTTTCCATCTCTCCCTTCCTCTCTGAAATCATTTTTTTAAAAAGCATTGGGCAATAGAGCGTAGTGTTGTTAAAAGCTCAAGCTCAGAGCCACCCTGCCTGAGTTGGGGCTTGGGTCTGCCACCCACTACTAATTCTGAACCATGAGCAAGTTACTAACCCCTTTTAAGACTCCTCATTTATAAAGTGGTAACAATATTTATGCTTATGCTGTGGTCTCTTGGACCTAATCAGACACACCTGGTGTCAGGGAGGGATTTCTACAAAAGAGATTATAAACTGCAAATAACAACTAAACCTATATACAGTACAGTACAGTCTATATAAAACCTACAACCTAACAATTCAGTCTCTTGATAATGATTTGGAATGAAGTTCAAGACCTTGCACAGCTGCAAAACAAGCATCAATTATAATGCCACACTATAAACATCACTTACAATGAGAAGAGATCATAGGTAAGCAGGTATAAGACCGGCTGTAATCACAGGATGTTAAGACAGATCTTGGAAATGTCGTTTCCCAAGTTATTTCATCTACTTAATGAAACCTCCATTGTTTGAGTCCTTGGACATTCTGCACTATATCATTATTTTAAAATGTTGCTAATGTACTCTCTCCACCTTCATTCAGTTTCCCAAGCCATCTTCCTCAAAAGACTCTTCTTGCTTCATAATGTTAGGTCACTGCTTTGTAAGATTATTCTACTTGGGCTGAGCTAACAGGCCACACAAGTGGGACCCCAACACCACTGCCTGTATGGTATTCTTACAGATCACCTTCCTTTACAAATTCACTCCATCATGTCCTTCTATCCCTGATTTTACTAACTTCTTTCCACTCACAGCCTTCCAAATTCTTTCTCAACTATCTCCTTCATTGGTTGCTACCTCTTTAGTTCTGTGGTCTTAGATAACCAGTCTTACTGTATGTCAAGTTCAAATGCGATTAATAAAATATTCTATTTTGGAAAACATACATTTTTAAACACTCTCCTGTTCCATGATAGAACTTTGTCACAGCAGAATCAACATTTAACCTTAATATCTCCACAGAAGACAAAAATGAACAGACATGTACATAATATGTGAGCCTAACTGGTCATTTAAAGACAGATAAACAGTGACAGAGAGATGTGATTATGGAAAATGTGAAAAGAAAGTCATACTGGTTTTTTTTTTTGGTTTTTTTTTAAGTCATACTGTTTTAATCTTATTCTATTACTAAAGTCAGGTGGCATATTATAGATCTGACTTTTCAAACTTCCTTATTTTCACCTTCACTCTCTATATAATTCTATGGTATGATTGACAGATAGACAGATATACATATATATATATATATATA
>NW_005871048.1:35424374-35513836 GCF_000147115.1 Myotis lucifugus | reverse complement strand
ATATATATATATATGTATATATATATATATATATATTTTAAAATCCAATAGCCTTTTTCTAGTAGTTATTTATCAAAGCAAACTATGCCAACAACCAAGGGAACAAGTGCATTATCTTTAGTTAAAAAAACACTAATATACACAAGTAGAAACTCAAACCAGCATCCATAAAAGAAATGTTATATTAGCCTCTAAAAAAAATCTCACGGCCCTGCTGATTTACCACTTCTTTCTGGAAAAGCAAAATTTAGAATAAAAGGGGTTCACACCTAGCCCCTGCCACTTATGGCTTTTTCACTCCCCTAATCCTCACTTTCAAAACTGGAATAATTCCTGGCCAGCCTAACGTCCAGGCTGTCACAGCTTGAAGAGAAGTGCCAGTGTCTTGTTACCCCAGCAACAGAGGGCCAAAACTTTTCACTGAACAAGTCACAGTAAATCCTATATAATAAAAGGTTAATATGCAAATTGACCCTAATGGCAGAACGACCGCTAGACCAGTTACTATTATGTGCACTGACCACCTCTCTAATCGCCCAATGGTGAACGGGGAACCTGGGGTGGGTGGCGGGGGACGCAGGTGGCGCCAGGCCAAGGCCCCCGCCCCACCAGTCGCCCCACACACAGAGGGCAACCCGTGGCGGGGCTGGGGCCGGCGAGCGGGCGGAACAGCCAACCTCTCGGTTCCTCCCCCGGGCTGGCAGGCTCTGATCACCTGATGGTGAATGGGGAACTGGGGGTGGGTGGCGGCGGGGAGCGGGGGGCAGGGCTGGTTGTGGGTAGCCGGGGAAAATGGCCCTGATCGCAGGCCAGGCCTAGGGACCGTACCCATGCACAAATTTCATACGCCAGGCCTCTAGTAAACAAATAAATATAGAACACCAAGAGTAAGCCCTATGAACTTTGGATAATAATATGTCACTATAAGTTCATCAATTATAACAAACGTACCACTCTGGCAAGGAGTGTGGATAATGAGGGAGGACTGTGCACCTGTGGGGCAGGGGATGTATGGGGAATCTCTGTACCTTCCTCAAATTTTCTGTGAACTAAAACTGCTCTAAAAATTAAGGTCTATTTAAAAATAACAACAACATGCCCAGCCAGCATGGCTCAGTGGTTGAGCATGGACCTAGGAACCAGGAGGTCACAGTTCTATTCCCAGTCTGGGCACATGCCCAGGTTGCAGGCTCGAGCCCCAGTGTGGATTTGCAGGAGGTAGCCGATCTCATCATGGATGTTTCTATCTCTCTCTCCCTCTCCCTTCCTTTCTAAAATCAATAAAAAAAATTAAAAACAACAATAAAAATAACAACAACAGAGAAATGAGCAAAACAGGGTCCATCAATGCCTCAATACATGGATGCTGACTGGAAAGTGTACAGTAAAGTCATAATGGCAACATTCCTCAAAGGGCTGGCCGTCCCATTCCACAGGGCATGTGCACAAGTCCTGTGCCACACTCTGAATTTCTCACACCAGCATTACATCACAAAGTATTAGGGCTTTAATTTGTAGGTACCGCACACTCTCCTGTTCCACAAGAAATTATGATGCACTCCGGAAGGACACAAGTCAATATCTTTAGAGGCCAAAGTTTGCAATTTCTCTACAAGTTCACCCTGCATGTATACTTACACAGGGGCACAGAGATTTAGATGTGAGGTTATTCACTACAAGCATGGAAACAGTCTTATTCTCCAGATACACAGGGACCAGATACATGAATTATGGGCTAGCTACACAATACAATGTAGTTAAAAGAGTAAGTCAGTGTTCTGGGCTGAACTGAGTTATCTTCCCCACCCACACACTCTCCAAATTTACAAGTTTAAGTCCTATCCCCCAGTATCTCAGAACATTTGGATATAGGATCCTTAATAACGTAATTAAGGTTAAACAAGGTCATTGGAGTGGGCCCTAATCCAATATGTCTGGTGTCCTTGGAAGATAAGATTAGGACACAGAAAAACCATGTGAGGACACAGAGAAGACAGCCATCTGCAAGCTAAGGAGCGAGATCTCAAAAGAGACCAAGTCTTCAACTCCTTTATTTCAGACTTTGAGCCTCCAGAACTGTGAGAGATTAAGTTTCTGTTGTTTCAGCCACTCAGCCTACATACTTTGTTATGTCAGCCCAGCAAACTAACACAATCATTATGCTCTGATATTTTATATTCTTGCGTAGCTTTATGTGTGGTGTGTGTGTGTATGCAATGACCACTAACCAATGACCTGTAGAGCGGGCCTACATGTGGGGAGGAAAAGAAGACATCTACTTCTCACTGTTCCACTCTCTGCTTGTGTGTTTACTATGTGCAGGTATTACTGCTATAATTTTCAAAGGAAAGAAAAAGACTACGTAAAGCAACTAAGTTTGATGATCCTGCTAGAAAAGCATTTGCAAATGTCGCATTGACTCGTGGGATTTATTTTTCTTTCTGAAGAAGCTTTCCCTCCCCGTAGTGAAAAAGAAAAATATCAAAGAGCCCTTCACACCCTCCCTCTGGCTAACTTCCTCTGAAATACAACAGCTTGAGTAGCCAAGGCTTTTCCAAGTGCTTCGTCCTTGCCAGGGCAGAGTCTGAATGAAAGATGAGCCACTGCTTGCTGCTACCTGGAGCTGGGCCTCACCCCAAGTGTTATTTTCCTTCTCCTGTCTAAGGATCCAGACCCCCCCCCCCCACACACACACCCCAATAAATATCAGTCTCCCTCCTTGTCCTCCCCACTGGCCTTGGGCACAGACAGTTCTTCTGAGGCCTAAGCTGGGGAATGTGAGGAAATGTTACAAAAACATGAGCTAGGGCTGGTAGTAACTTCCAGGTTCTTCTACTGTCAAACTGGAAAACCCAATTCATTTATTACCTAGACAGCGGTCCCCAACCTTTCGAACCTCGCAGACCACCAGTGGTCCATGGACCACCGGTTGGTGACCACTGCTCCAAAGGTTTCTTAAACCAGCAGTCGCCAACCTTTCAGACCTCATGGACCACCAGTGGTCCACGGACCACCGGTTGGCAACCGCTGACCTAGAACTCCCAGGCAACACCACCAACGGGAAAGAGCAAAGAATCAGGAAGAAAGCCCGATGTCATAATCAGTGTGAGCATCCACACACCATGTTATCTTACTCACAGGAGTCCCCCTCTCTCCATCAGTCTTATTCTCACAAGGCCAAGAGGCTTGGTTGGGTACCAGGTTATTAAACCCACAGGGACCAGGAGGGAATAACTGGGGGGAAGAGCAAAGGTCTGAGGACCTGGATTCCAACTCTGTGGCTCTGGGTAACTCCCTTCCCTCTCTGGGTCTCGGTTTTCCTCACTTGCAAACTCAAGGAGCCTAGGTGACAAACAATAGATGGTGGGAAAATAGAGGTTTCATCCCACACTCAACTCATTGTTTTAGTGCCATCCTGGAATGCTGTGCTGGGTTCTAAGGCTGAATGGCTCAGCAGGGAAAATGCAATGGTCAGCAGGTACCATCTGCCAGAGACACGGTGGCATCTATGCAAGAGGTGATCTGACATCCCTACCATCCATACATGCTTAGATGTTGAAAACAAACTGTAAGAGGCAAGCACTGAGTTAACCCCAAAGCGAGAAAGAAGAGAGAAAAATCAATAAAAAAGAGAAGAATTGAACAGTGGAGCAGTCCAAAGCTCTCCAAGCACCTCACAGGTACTGTGAGCATCCCCCTAACTGCTTCATGGTCTCTGTTCTGTCAGGTACAGCTCACACAGCAGCAGTGAGAGCTCATTCATGACGATGATGGCCCAGGCATCACATTAAGTCATGCTCCCTTGGCTCCACTTAGGGAGGCGGCAAGTACGCAGGACATTCTGTCACCAGAACCAGCCCAAATGTGGGTCACATTTTTTAGTTTCGACGCTTTCGTTTTGGGGTGTGTAAATTCCTCAGCAATGTGGAAACCATTCATCAAAAAGACGTTTTCCTCGAGGGTTGTGGAGAGCCAAGCTGGCTTTAGGACGTCTCAACTCAGTCCAGACTGCAAAAGGAAAGAAATCTTCAAATCTGGCACCGCCCTTCATTCAGTCCCTTTTCCTGACTTGGAAAAACAGGATCACTAGCAGAACTGAGGAAAGACAGAAGAGATTTTTTTAAAAAAACTACATTAATTATAGTACTGTTCCTAAGAAATGGGGGGGGGGGGGAGGCGGCAATGAGGAAGTTCCTCAAAAATAAAAGCTGTTGAAGCCATTAGAAGCAGAACCCAGGTGTTTCTGGGCATGCTGGGGGATTATAATACCAAGGAAATATAAGAAAAATATTATTAAAGACATAAAATTGGGTTCAAATTTTTCATTAAACGGTGCTCTTGATAGGGGCAAAAACAGAATGTTGGGGAACCAGCTAGAATTGTAAGAAATAATAATCGTGCTCTGTTAATCGTGATTGTTTTGTTCTGATTAAAGAAAGCACATTCTAAATGCAGCCCATCCTCCCATTTGGAGCTGCCTATTATCGTGGAAAGATTAACATCTTTGTTGCAGAAACCAGGATCGCCAGCCCTTTGAAGACCCCAGCCCTCTGCTTACCTGTTAACTGCCCATTTGGCATACCCTTTGGCTACCTCCCCATGTAATATTCGTTCTACCCAATATAAGCAGCGGGCTTATGGCGGGGTGCAGAGCAGATTTTTGTGGATGACCTGCTGCTCTCCCATACTGCCGGCAGTATTGGAGTAAACGCTTATATAGGATTCAGTCCTGTCTCTGCTTAATTGGCTCAAATAGTGACAGGCAGCACGGACCCATTGATTGTCTGGTTACACTCTCTATACTTTAATGATATTTAGCTTTCCATATCTTTCAGTGACATCCAATACTTCTCCTGCAATGTCACAGCCCACTTTCCTTCTTTCTCCTTCGAGGCTTTGTATATCACGTGTGGTCAGCAGAGAGGCGACAAATAATTGATTCCACAACCAACATTTTGCAGATCATTCTCCTCACTCCTAGCTCAGAAACAGCTTCCCATTGACATACAGACTTTTTTCCCCACAACAACAGAAAGGCAGTGGTGGTGGTGGTGGTGGTGGTGGTGCTGGTAAATTAGCAACTCTTGTTCCCACCCGCCTCCGTGGTGCCAGGTGCTGTCCTTTCCTGGTGGCTATGCAAGGGACTGATGGCACTTGAAAGCCAGGAGAACAAAAACACACAATTCCTCTGCCCCACAAAGGATTATGTCCCTGCACCACACAGGGTTGCAGATAGTCCCTAATTCACAAAACGATTGTTTCCTAAAACTCAGCACATGTTATATACTGTGTTAGTGAGTTGGTTTGTATGAGCTTACAGTGGATTTCTCCCTACAAAAGAATATTGAGCCACTTATTAAAGCTTACTTAAGCCACAGTATTAGCTAACAACAATGGACACTTAGTAATTAATCTCACTCCTGCAAGGCACAAAAAAATATTATTATTAGCCATTATATCACCCCCACTTTACAGAGCTGAGATAGAGGCTCAGAGAGGTTGGGCAACTTAAGGTCAGAGAAAGCTGGTAAGTAGCATAAAGATGGTGAACAGGACAGAGAGCACCGACCTGAAACTCTGGTTTCCCACAGAGGGGAGACTGGCTGTGTGAGGAGGAGGAGGCACCAGAGGAAGCAGTTTTTCTCTGTTGTCCTTGAGTGTACGGTAAGCAGTCAACAAACATCTGGAGAAGGCATCTCCCTTTTTGGGCTCCTTCCTCTCTCCCAGGCAACCTCTGGTCTCAGTGGGCCTGGGTGACCTCCATTAGAGCTCTGCCCCAAGCAGCTGAACCACCCCAATCACCAAGCTCCCTACCTCACCATCAAGTCCCACCCCACATTAAAAGCCCCATTCCTAATCCTATGAAAATAACCAGATCATCCATTCACTCACCTATTATTATATTACATACCTACTGTTTGCAGTGTTAATTCCTGGGAATGCAGCAATAAGAGACCTTGTTTCTCCCCTCACGAAACAAGAATACAAAGGTATACATAAGAATGACCATCTATGTTGTTTAGAAGAGAGAAAGGAAACCTGGATGTTCCATGAAAGAGTAATGATGACTGAAATCGCGGTACATACACATTATTGAATACGGGGCACCTATGGAAATGATACAGATTATACAGAAAAAGTCACTGCCAAGACGTCCACACTGTATTAATTGGAAATAGTTAATAACACATGAGTATAGAGTATGATAGCATTTGGGGTAAAAATATAACATGACATAGATCAGCAATAACAACAAAAAGCAATCTAGAAGGATATCCCAGGATGTCAACAGTAGTCAACAGAGTTGTAGGATTACAAGTGATATGCTTTTCTGTATTTTCTGAATGAGCACATATCTTATCATTAGAAAAGCATTACAAATTTCTATTTTGGAACAAAACAAAGCCACATCCCTGTTCTATCTCCTATTTGGTAAGCACTCAAATATTTGTTAAATAAATCAGCCAATGAGAAATGAAATCCACTTTAGTGGTGATTGGCAGAAAACAGCCACAGTGAACTATCATTCTAACTACGGCATAAAACTAGAAAATTTATGTCCTGGGCTGGTAGCTCAGTTGGTTAGAGCATTCATTATCCCAATACGGCAAGTTTGAGGGTTTGATCCCCAGTCAGGGCACATGCAACAATCAACCAATGAATGTATAAATAAGTGAAACAACAAATCGATGTTTCTCTCTCTCTCTCTCTCTCTCTCTCTCTCTCTCACCAATAAAAAGTTTTTAAAAACTAGAAAAATTTACTGTACTATACCTTTAAAAATGATTAAGATGGGAAATTTTTTGTTATTTTTTAACACAATAAAAAAAATAAAAATTCTTTAACTCCTGTAATATTTTTTAGTTTTACTTATATAAATAAACATTTACTTGGTAGAACTTAAAACAAATAAACATAAAACGAGAAAAATTAAACAGCTACCTATAAGTAAGTCCAAGGAGCTGAACAAGCTATATATTTGCCCAACCCAGAAATTAGCTCAGTTTCTTACATTTTTCTCTTTTGAGTTTAAAGAATCCCTTAAAACCCCAAGGTTTTCACAGTCACTCCCAAAACTGTGGCAGCAGGATTCTGGGGGTTATCAGAAAGGAGGTTCTGACAGGTGGTTTCTCACACAGGTTCCAACATTCCAGAACATGTTAGTTTCCACAATCAACAGCATTTCCATGAAAAGCAAAGTCAAGGGTCAGTGTCCTTCCTTAAAGCACACTTAGTACCCAGAGGGTCCAAGTCTGAAACAGGCAAAGAGAGGCCGTGAGCACACACGGTCTCTGACCAGGGGCTGGGACAAAACCAGTTCCCCGGGTGGGGAGTCCCTTTCTCACGAGGTTAGGGTTACTTTCAGCACCAAGGAATGTTGACCAAGTTCTCTGTTCTCAGAGAGCAGTTGGATTCTTTGAAACATTCCATCACACCACCCTCCACATGTGATATACTTTAGCAGGTTTAAGGTTAAAAGGTAAACTAACTCCACTTTCAACAGAAAACAAACATTCCCGGGAGATCACTTAGAGCAGGTTGTCAATCTCAGCCCCATGACATTGGGGCCTATAATTCTTTGTTGGGGCTGTCCTGTGCACACATCCTTGGTCTCTACCTACAAGATGCCTCTACCACCACCCCCTCCTCCTCTGCCTCACAGATGGTGACCATCAGAAATGTCTCAGACAACTGTCCTCCCATCTGTTGAGAACCCCTGATTTAGGGGTTAAGAGCAAGAGCTATGGAGTCAGGCGGTCTAGGTTCACACCCAACCTCAAATACTACCTGATGATGCGGCCTGGGACCAATTCCCTAGGTCTCAGTTACCTCATTTGTAAAATGGGAATAAAAAATATCTACTTCAGGGTTTAATGAGACAATTCAGGCAAAGTTCTCAGCATAGAGCCTAACAAAGGGTACACCTCCTCCCCCTCCCCCCAAAAGCCAGTTGTTATCATCTGCATCATCACAGTCCTCTCCCTCCTTCCCAGAGATGCCCATTCTCTTCAGTCCATCAAGTCAACATGGAAAGAAGTAAAGATGGGGGAGGGGATCAAGCATTAATGCTGGATTTATAACAGTTTTTTTCATTTTCTGCTCAAAATGCATCTGTTGAAGGAAAACACTTCTAGAAACAAAATTCCTAAGAGCTGAACCCAAGAGAGCATCCTGGCCACTTGGGGAAAAGTTCCATGTGTTTGGAAGCACTTACTAGGTGCCCAAAAGCCAAAGCCATCTGTATGTCCTCCAAGGAGCGAACAGGCAGCCCGAACACTCATTTGCACCCACCAAAGCCACAAAGACCTGCCGCAGAACAGGGCTGAGAAAGAGGAGTTAAGCGAGTTCTAGAGGAGGGGAAAAAAGGTGCAAGAAAACGAAGCCGTGAAATTCAAAATAGACAAGTCTAGAATGTGGGAAGAGAAATGCTTATTAGGTTTAAATCATTGTTTAAAGTTAGTTTTAAATTTCCTCATTGAAATAAGGAGGAAAAAATTGTACTTGTTTAACTTTATAAGAACTTAACAACAAGCAGTTAACGAAACACAAAACCCCAAATTTGCCTGCTTGTGTCACGGAGATTATGCAGTAATGGAGAAATCTGCGGAGCCCCTTCCGAGAGGTGCTTTGTGCCAGCCCAAGCCCTGCCAAGCCTCGGAATGCTTCACAGCCTGGCCAGAGAGCCAACCCCCACCTACAGCCAAGCGCGCTCTGGGACAGGGATGTGGGGATGAGAAACTGTCCTCTGCCCTCCTAGGCTCTTCCTGCTGTTCTAATTACATTGACATGAGACAGATTAGATCAACAAGAGAAAATCACCAACTTTTATCACATACCTACATACATGGTTCAGAGACAGAAAGTTAAAATGAGGTATACATGGCATTCTGAGCTAAGGATGAGGTAAGGCGCCTTGGGGCTTCCGAGGGGAGGAAGGTAATTTGCAGGATGATAAGAGGAGCAGATGTTCAGTAATGAGAAGTCTGCCCTACCCCATAGATAGGTCATAAACAGTTATTTCCTGTGGTAACTGACATTATGGGCAAGCCCCCCAATTTAAATCTTTAAAGGAGGTAAAAGTTTATATTGGTGAGGAGGTTAAAAAGCTAATTCCAATGTAACCCTGATGTTTGGGGGGCTAGCAATTGGAATCCATGCCAGCCAGCCCAGTGTACATTCTTGATAACCTATAAAGTCATTACTTCTTTCCAGAAACTGGTCTTGCAGAACCTGTTACAGAGGCCATAAAACTGTGGACAGTGCCCTGCCCCAGAGGGAGGGTTATTAACGCTGGCACCAGGCAAAACCATCAGATATGGCCTGGAAACCCCCAACACCTGGGGGCCTTCTTGCAAGGCCCGCGAAAAGGACCAGAAGCATAATCCATATTTGCGGGACAAAGACCACAGGGAAATATAAAGGAGAAGCCCCCTGCATGTTATTTTACTCAGATTTGGAAAGTTACTGACTCTGCTGGTGTAAATAAACAGTGTCACTCCTTTTCTCTAAAGTGTCGCTTGTTTTTTCTGTGGTCTTCTGCAACATTGGGGCCACAGGGTCTCGATTGCCTTCAGTTCAAAAGGATCCACATGCCAAAGTAGCACATCTGGGGGGCCTGGTCTGGACCCCTTCAGAGAACGGATGTGAGCTATGTCACCGGCTCAGACAGTCTGAGTGGGGAGGATCTCAGTGCTCAGTTAGGCCAGTAATTTTGAGTGGTTAGCAGTGCACTAACGAGTCAAATTCTATGTGCAACTCCAATACATAAAACATATGGATGCATATGATACTACAAATCCATATACAACAAATGTTTATCAAATGTTTACTAGTGACCAGGCACTGTTCTAGGCGATAGTAGTACAGTTCCTGTCCTCATAAAACTTATATCCTAGTGAATTTCTATCATAAAACCCCGCATCCCAAAATCCTACCCAAACTGAAACCTGCCACAGCACCTAGGCTGGGAGCCTCTCATCCAGCCCCATCCTCTCATTTTCCTGATGTGAATCTGAGGCTCAGGATGGTTAGGTGGTTTGGCTCCAGGACAAATCCAGGGATGAGCATCCGTGGGCCAGCAAAATACACACCAGTTGAAACAACTCAGCAATCTGGAGGAAGGATGCGCTAATAACTGAGCCTTTGGTTCTCACGCTTCTGCTTCTATAGTGCAATAAACTAACAGACAATCCAAACACCTAAATGAAGTCACCATAAGTAGGTCTAAATGATGCTCTGCTGACCCTAGTAAGAAGGTAGTAAATGTCTGTGTCTATTGCATTTTAAAAGGTTTCCATCTCAACACAGTTCAAATGAAAGTCTGGCCACAGAGTTAGCCCTGGGATGGCCATACAACTGAATGCTCCGGAACAGCTACGGGGTAGGGGTGGTAAATGCCCCACTTCCTGATGTACCTCCCTCCTTGTGAAAAGCAGAGAGCAACAAAGCCCCGCCTCCCAACCCACATACAAGGTCAATTGCTGGTCAGTGTCCCTCCCCACAGCACAGAAAGGTGCCACGCTTCAAAAGACACTTCTGACCCACTGCCTGGTGACAAGACACCTCTTTGAAGGGCAGTCTAGCTCCCGTGGTTCCATGCAAGGAAGCAGTCAGGATTTCACAGCATCCTATTCTTTTTTTTTTTTTTAAGATTTTTAAAATGACTTTTAGAGAGAGGGGAAGGGAGAGGAAGAGAGAGAGAAACATCAACCTGATGACCTACCTCCTGCATGCCCCTACCAGGAATGGAGCCTGCAACCTGGGTATGTGCCCTAACCGGGAATCGAACCGGCCAACCAACTGAGAGCCACACTGGCCAGGTCTAATCCTATTCTTTTTCATGCACAAAATGCCCAATAAAAGATGACGCTCCAAACTTGTTTTCACATAGATGAATAGAAAAATTGGAAACAAATGGCAGGCAATGGGCCGGGTGGTAAACCCATGGCCCTAAGTGGATGTTGTGGATGGCAGGGCAGGAGCAGGAAGGAAGGGGAGAGGGAGGGAAAGGCCCCACTCACTTAGACTCCTGTTCCTCCTGGCGAAACACAGGGCTGACACTCCAACAGGGTCACCCTCACCCCTCCCTGTAATACACTCCATCCTTCCAGATGAAAGCCGGGTGGCCACATGAAATGCCTGGTTTAACAGCTCTGGCTTGAAGCTGAAGTAACAACTGCACTATTTTCCTACAGCTGAGGAAACACTTTCTCACAGTTCATTTCACCATTCATCAGCCCCCAAACAGCAGGAAGCCTTCTTCCCAGCCCTCCTCTCCTTTCATCCTTGAAATTTATCTCCTCCCATCTCTGCTTGAAGAGGAAAGATGAAGAGGTCTGTGCCTTTCCCAAGCAAATGTCCGCAGGCAATTGCCTTTTCAACTGAAGCCGTGCCAGAGGCCGGGTGGATTTGACAGCACCCCCTCTATCCTGTTCTGACCAGGTCCCCATGACAAAGCTGCTGTACAGGCCCTGGGCAGCACTGGTGAGGATGCTTTGATTCAGGTACAGGCTGCCTCTGTGGCACCAACTGGGAGGCAACTATCACACACATGCACTCCCGCCTGCAACAGTCACGCCAACTTGAGAAACTTCCTGTTAATATTCTTAAACTACATTTGCAAAAGGAACAAGGGCCAAATGAAGGAGCCCAAGAAACATATTTTTTTCCTATCAAAATACCAACAGATCCCAAGAAACCAGAAACACCAATCAGAAAGGATATATGCATCCCTATATTCATAGCAGCACAATTTACCATAGCTAAGATTTGGAAACAGCCTAAGTGCCCATCAGCAGATGAATGGATTAGAAAACTGTGGTACATCTACACAATGGAATACTATGCTGCTGTAAAAAAGAAGGAATTCCTACCATTTGCAACAGCATGGATGGAACTGGAGAGCATTATGCTAAGTGAAATAAGCCAGTCAATGAAGGAAAAACACCACATGATCTCACTCATTTATGGATAATAAAGACCATTATAAACTGATGAACAAAAATAGATACAGAGGCAGAACAGCATCGAACAGACTGTCAAACTACAGCAGGAAGGCTGGGGAGGGTAAGAGATCAACTGAAGGACTTGTATGCATGCACATAAGCATAACCAATGGACACAAGACACTGGGGGGATGGGAGGCCGGGGGAAGGTCAAGGAAGGGGGGAAAAAAGGAGACATATGTAATACTCTTTGTAATACTTTAAGCAATAAAACAAAATTTAAAAAAAAATACCAACAGAAATGAAAATATTCTTACATGGGGACCCTCCACCCCAACTTTCATTTTTTTTATTCATCAGGGCGTTGCCTATGCAAGCGAGATGGGTGGGCAGGGGGAGTCTAAAGAGAGGTTTCCCCTGAGGCATTCTTTTTAAGGAAATCAGTCACTCCGCTTGGGAGTGGTATTCCCTTTGCTTTTTAAAACTATAAATATAGTGCTCTTCTATCAGCCCTAGACTGTGAAGACCAGCACCCAGCATCAAAAGCAAACACAATGGACCACAAAGCCAGGCTGATGCACAAACTAAATGAGCTGCTATTGGTAAACAGGCCAAAGGGGTAGGCAGTTCAGGAAATGGGCCTTAATTACAGTTATTTGTTCATTCAAACCTAGCATTTCTCAGTCTGCTTGGTGGAGTGGATGTTGGGCTGAGCAGAGGGCTCCTCTGAAGACTCTGTATCTGTCTTGCTCCCCCTTCTTTCCCCCAGAGCCCCAAGGGGCAGGAAGCAGGTTGGGGCCTGGGCAGAGCTGGCAGGCAGCCTTGACCCTCCATGGGGAGAAAGAAATCAGACAGCCCTGGGCCTGAACTCCCAGACAGGAAGCTGGGGCTGGGAGGGGTGGGGGGGGTGATAAGGGAGAAGGCAATACAGTAGGAAGTAACTAAAAAATCTTTCTGGACCTTGACTTGGTGGTGGTGGGAGGAGGAGGCCTGGGGAGACCAGAGCTTGCTTTATTGAGAGCATGTTTGGCAGGAATGTGGGTGTGAACCTAGCCTAGAGGAGGTGATAGGAAAGGCAAGTGGAGCCCGGCCCTCAAACAGACCAGCCCAGAGCAAAACAAAAGCAGAAATCTCTTTGCAGCAAAAGCAAAGAGCACTGGGCAAATTCTAAAGTACCTTCCAAGTGTGGTTCATGAGCCAGGGGCACGGGCACCGCTGGGGGCCTGTCAGGTCCCAGCCCAGCCCTTCTGACTCAGAATTGGAATCTGCATTTTATAAGCTCCCCAAGTATCTATGGCTGGTTCAGACTTGTACTCAAACTCAGGACTATGGTGAGTGTGTTCCTTCTGCAGCGGCAGGGCCTTCTGTTCTGAGTATCCAGTATCTGAAACAAGTCCAAGGCAGGTGCAGGTATGCATTCAGAATGCACCTCTCAACAGTCCTGTGTTTAAAGAGGACATCCCACACACCTAACAGCAAGTCTCCCTAGCTCTTTCTTCAGGATTCTTCAGTGATGACAAAAATAAAAGCAAGTTTCCCGTGGGATCAAACACGACTTCAATGCCACAAGGAAAGGGAATGACACAATGAAAAAGATGTCTTTACATAATTTAATATGAAAAAATGCTAGTAGAAACTTCCTTAGGAAAAGATAAATACCATAAATTGAGTTTCAATGAAAATGGTCCCAACCCCACTCTCCCACTGGGGAACATGCTAATGTCCTATAAGAAGAATCACCCCACCAAGCAACCCTGGCCGGGTCACTGTTTTCAGGTGATTTCTCAGTGTCAGGGCAAAGCTTTCCTAATGCACTATCTCTAGCCATTACCTCTCATTAACACCAGCAAGTTTGGTGCCCAAA
The DNA here is from genome assembly GCF_000147115.1 of Myotis lucifugus. NCBI lineage: Eukaryota > Metazoa > Chordata > Mammalia > Chiroptera > Vespertilionidae > Myotis > Myotis lucifugus. Next base: position 35,500,027 of record NW_005871048.1, on the reverse strand, counting down.
GGAAACAAGGACTTGTGGTATGGTAGTCTCTGAACACAGATTTTACTCTGTAAGAACAAAACTGGGCCCACATGGGAACAAGACCCAAAACTGCTCCAACCCAGGAGTCCTTACGCGCTGCTACTTTATCACTCCTGTGCCACATGCTGGACCAAAGGGTCCCTCACTGATATTAAGTCATGGTAAATTTCTCCTATTTGCAGGAACAAAATCTAAGTTATTTTCTGCATTCTTGATGCTCTGGAGGGACTGCCCCTCCCAGGGCTAGCTAATTCCTAGAGAGAGCAAATGATTCCCTGTGAGTATACCTTTCATGTGCAAACCAACCAATCCAGGGCCCATATTCTGGACCACCGCTTCTGCCTGGTTCTTCCACGCTAGGAGGTAATAATTCTCTGCCCTAACCATCCCAGGACCAAATACCAGACAACTAAAAACCATCCTTATACTGCAGAGCCTACTGACATTATCTATAAAATCATATCTAGTTCCTATCACTAACTTTCTCATGATAATGAGTAAGAAGCACCATGCTGCACGGGCCGGTGTGGCTCAGTTGGTTGGGCGTCATCCTGTGCACTGGAGGTCACCAGTTCCATTCCTGGTCACGGCACACGCCTGGTTTTGGGCTCAGTCCCCAGTGAGGAGCATGCAGGAGGCAGCCAATCGATGTTGCGCTCTCACATCAATGTTTCTTTACCCCTCATGCATCAATGTTTCTTTCTCTCTCTCCCTTTCCCATCCTTTCTCTCTGGAAAAAAAAAAATCAATGAACTAATAATTTAATAGAGAACAAATTTGAAAATCAATGCTCTAATCAAATTAAATTTTATAGACTAAATTCCTGGTATCCTTAATCATGCAGAATAACTTGAAATGAAGTTGCTACTTAAAATTCTAGAGCAAGAAAACAAACAAAAAACCCCACTAAGATTGAACCTGTGATGATACAACATCCGACCAGAAAGTAAGAAGGGCCTGATGGCAGGTATTTGCCAATGTCCAGTCTTCCCAGAGAAGGCAAGGAGGAAACTGGGTCAATGCAGAGAAAATGGACTAAATAGACAGCAGAAACAACAGTACTGATAAGTCTGTAGAAGCACAATTTATTGAGCACCTATTATATGCAACATATACGTCACTAGATTCTTTATATACATTATAGAATTGAATGTTCATCATAATCCTATGTTATTATCACCAACCTCTATTCTAGATGAGAGAGTTGATCAAATAACAAAGACCTCCTAAGTCAATTTTCCCCCTACTTTTATAATGTTTACTTATCGGTGCAATGCTTTTTTTGGAGGGAGGAGGGCAGGAACTAAACACTGCCCTTACTAGTCTACACAATGCCTTTCTGAAAATTATAAAAAGACACAGCCCTGGCCGGTATGGCTCAGTTGGTTGGAGCATTACCCCTCATGCATCAAAAGGTTGTGGTTCGATTCCCAGTCAGGGCACATGCCCAACTTGCCAGTTCAATCCTGGGAGGCAACCAATCAAAGTTTTTCTCATACATCAATGTTCCAATCTCTCTCTCTCTTTCTCTCTCTCCCTCCCCCTTCCCCTCTCTCTCTAAAATCAGTAAAACATATCCTCCAGTGAGGATTAAAATAAAAGAAGAAAAAGGCACAGCTTGAGTAAGCAACCAGGAACTGGATTTCAGCTCTGCCTGCCCTCTCAGCTGACCTTGTGCAGTACACAAACTGTGCAACCTTAGGTGGCAGTCCTAGCTTCCCTGTGCTGCCTCCCGACCTGCTGAATCCTCCTGTCTGGATTAAGTTCCTCTTATAAACTTCCTTAACTCTATCAAATTCATCACAATTGGAATTAGGTATCTTGGGAATGATTTATTTAAAATCTGTCCCCTGCACTAGACTCTATATTCCAGCAAGGAAAGGATTATCCATCTTGTTCCAGGCTGTGTCCCCCTGCTAGCCTGGTGCCTGCAACAAAGCGGATGCTCCATAAATATCTGTTAAACAATTCAGGAGCTTGTCTACCAGGAGAAATAGGACTCTTATTGAAATAACAGCATGGGATGGACAGGCACAGAGCTAAATGAATGGTGCATGGTGCAGCCCCCAAGAGAGATGTGACTTCTAGCTGAGGTCATCCGGAAATGCTCATGGGAGAAGTGGTGTTTTGTTTTTTCTTTTTTCTTTTTTATTATTGGAGCCAAATGTCTGGCACCAACCAAAGACAAATAAAAAACATTCCGAAAATCATAAAATATTTCTACCATCTAAGAGGAGGCATTGCTTCTTGATTTTTCTCTTTGTGTTTTAAAGATTATAATGGCAGGCATGCCCATTGATGGGATTAGGAAATTGTGTGAGTTCTATGTCCCGGGGCCTGTAACCTAACTTCACACACATGAGCTGAACCCTTTGCTAAGGCTTGCACTTCCCTCACGATCCTACACTCTCCCATTCTCACGCTTCCACCAGTGTAAGACTTTGGTCACGCCTTCACAAACTTCCTGTCATTCTAACCTGAGAGACACTGTACATGACAGGCAGGGAGAGTAGCATTATTCCTCCATTACAGGGATGAATGTGAAACCTGGATAAGTTACCTTACTTTAGGAACTCATTCTAGTTCTTTCTGACATAGCCCCCTGCAAGGGGAAGAGTAACGAAAGCAAACCCCTAACAGTGCAAAGACAGAGTGGAGACTGGTAACACTAGCAAAGACCAAGACAGCAGCTTTGCTATCTCGATGCTGCTTTGCCCAGGTTACGCGGTGTTCAGGTGTTATATGCACACGCATATGTGTCATGAGTACACACATGCGCATAAATGTACACCCAAGAAGAGCAAATAAAGCTCCAGAGACAGAACAAAGCCCCAGAGCCCCAGCCCTATTTCAAAGTGTCAAACTGTGCAGCAAGTCCCACAGTTTAAGAAGGGAGAAAATGATATGCTCTGCTGCCATTTAAACACCAAAAAGTTAAAGATGGGAGTGTCCTAGGCAGCCAGGAAGATCCTTCTACCCATAGTCATTATAAATGACAGTAACCTACCATTTCTCAGATACTTCCTCTGTATCAAAGCTCTACCTAAGGTGCTTCCAAGACACTGTTTCATTTAATCTTCAAAAGGGCCCTCTGATGTACGCATCTCAATCCCTATTTTACAGACGGGGAAGCCTGATTTTCTGATTACAAAGCTCATCAGGATTCCAAACACTGTTTTTACGTTACCACATATCCAGGAGACCTGGAATGCACTGTTTTGAAGCCTCCTCCTTCTGCCCTCATAGAGAAACATAAAATCAAGAGACCCCAAAGCAGGCGTGTGCAGGGTAGGCCCGATGCAGTCAGAAGAGCCCATTGGACCTGCATCTCCCGCACCTGCCCTCACCGAGCGCCACTCCAAAGGCTTACTATGAGAACACAGCCATGGCCTTCGGATCCAGCAGCATTCCGAAAGGCATTCTTCATTCTTCTTATATGTTCCGGCAATGGTAGTAATAATAATTTTTTTTGAAAAATAGAAAATATTATATTGTGTATTTTCTAGGTACTAGGTGGCTCCTAAGTTCTAGGCATAGATTCATTTCCTCCTCACAACCGCATGAGGTAAATATTCATTTACCATTTTTTTCATTGGTATTTTTGACATTTTTTTCTCACAAATGAAAAAGTATTAATTTTTTGGCATGAAAATGTACTACTTTTATTATACTCAGAAAAAATTTCATAAGCTATGACTTTGAAAGAGTGATTGAAAGAAAAAATAAGAAGTAGAGAAAGACAGAAAGAAAGAGAGAAAAAAAAAGAAAAAGAACGTCATTCTGTTTTTTCCCCCCGCAAATGAGAAAGCTGAGCTGGAGAGAAGTGAGGTAACTTTCCTAAGGTTCTGAGATGTGAACTCAGTCCACTAGGTCCTAAAACTCTCACCCAAACTTCTATGGTGCCATCTCTAAAATGGAGCATCCATCAAGAGTTGCTGATATACACTCACAATAAAATTGTTTTGTACAGGAAGGGATGATGTGTAAAAGTTTCTAGCAGCCCTGGATGGTTTTGCTCAGTGGTTACAGTGTGGGCCTACAGACCGCAGGGTCTCAAGTTCTGTTTTTGGTCAAGGGCACATACTTCGGTTGTGGTTCAATACCTGGCCCTGGTTGGGGCGCAGGTAGGAGGCAATCAATGGAAAATTGATGTCATGTCGATGTTTCTCTTTCTCTTTCCTTCCCCTCCCTCCCTTCCATTCTCTCTCAAAAAAAAAAAAAAAATTCAATGGAAAAAATATCCTCTGGTGAGAATTTTTTAAAAAGTTTTTAGCAATTATTTTAGACTCCAGCTACTTTGGCACTGGTAGCAAGCATAAAATCTGTCCCTTTCTAAAATGTCCCACAATTCACATTTTTCCCACTGTTAATATTAGAATATCTCTAACTCGTTCTAGACACATAAAACCCTTCAAAATTAACTATTACAGCAAGATACAAAGCAAAGACAGAAAACAGAAATTATTCTTAGGCTTAAAAGCAAATTTACTGATCAATCCAGAAAATTTCCTTTCCCTTAAAATCTCACCTCAATGCTTTATTATCTATATAAACACATTTTTTTTAATTTAACAACTTCGGATCATCTCTTTTCAGAGAATGCATAAAACAAAATAGCTTTGCAAACAAATTTGAAGTTATCAAATAACTGAAAAATGACCGATGAAAACAAACAAGAATTTGAACTCACCTACATTAAACATTCATAGTTTAAGTCAACACTAAGAAAGGATAAAAGTAAGCAAATAACAGAAACTTGCTCCCTAATGTAGGTAGAAATCTCTTGGCCAGTGAAGCAATGCAAAAACACAGACTTGTCCCCCCCTGCCCCATATCAAAGTTATGATGACGAACATCTATAAGGATTACAGGAGATCAGCTATGTAGAGTGCTTACAGCCCATGTGCCCGGCATGTAAAAGATATTCCACAATAGCTTGTAATATTAAATGCTTATTCCATTCAATACAAGGTTACTTATACTCTGCTCCTCAGTCACATCTGCAAAATAGAGATACTAGTAGTTCCTACATCACAGGATAGATCATTCGGATGAAAAAATATATTCCAAGCACTTAGAACAGGGATCTCAGTTACCAATGTTATTCTTAGTGCCCCCAAAGGAAGCTCAGAGGGCTGGTACCCACACCTCATTACTCAAAAGCAGCTATCACCTCACTTCCTCAAACTCAACCCATCGCTGATGCTTGGGAAGACTTCCCTGGTGGCTGGCTCTCTTCCCACTGCTCAAGGCACTTCCCAGGGGAAAAGCAACCCAAAGGCTGCCTTCCTCTGGGCAGCTCAAGCTGCTCTAGAAACTGGAAACTTTAGCATCCGCAGGTCCATCAGCCAAACCTCACATCTCACCAAAAAGCTCTTCCCTTTTGTATTTCTGTTCCCTGGTGTTTTCCAAAGGGAATTTGAGGGCAGGGGAGTTTTAGAACGACCTAAACAAATAACAACAACAAGGCCATAGCTCCCAGTTGTGCAGCATCCCTTCCATTAGGCAAGTTCTGCCATCCTGTGAGGCAGTTACTCTTATTCTTCTCCCCACTGCAGCAGTGAGAAGCTTGGGCACTAGGAAATTAAGTTGTCCAAGTCACAGCTTTTTAGGGGTGAGGACAAGACCCAAATTCAGGTGTGATTTCAAATCAGCATAACTGCCTCACCAAATTGAGTGGGGGGAGAGGAACAGCACTTTATTTTGGAAAACTGAATCAAAATTCATTTCCAATTAAGTTATCGCTTACTAAATGAAAATATTATATAAAGAACCAGCTACTGCTCCCACATAGCAAGGAAGTGTACTTTATAGTCCTGCCAACCCCATTATTCAGGAGCAGTTTAACTGATATATGATGGCTCCAGTTTCTACTGCCAGTGTTTATATTTTGTGATTTGTATAAACAAAATCATCTCTCATGCCTCTGACAACATCTACTACCACTCTGTGTAACTTGCAATTAAACCTCTGTAAATATTTAACCTCATGATCATACAGACATGAGTCAACCACCTAAGAATGACTAATAGTGACCAATTCCCAAACTGCAGTCTCCAGCCCACAGACTGACAGTCCCAGTGTGTCTACATCCCAGATGAATAATTCTCCAATGTATAGTCAATTTAAAAAATTAATACAATTGAGAGCCCAGCAATAAAGCCTAACATTTATAGTTAATTAATGTTGGACAAGTGGGCCAAAATAATTCAAGGGAGAAAAGCAGTATTTTCAAAATAGGGTGCCAGCACTGGATATCCAAATGCAAAAGAATGGAATTGAACCCCTTCCTTATACCATACACAAAAATTAACTCAAAATGGATTAGACCTAAATGTACAAATTAAAACTATGAAACTCTTCGGAGAAAACCACAGGACTGCCCTAGCCGGTTTGGCTCAGTGGATAGAGCATCGGCCTACGGACTGAAAGTTCCCAGGTTCGATTCCGGTCAAGGGCATGTACCTGGGTTGCGGGCACATCCCCAGTAGGAGATGTGCAGGAGGCAGCTGATCGATGTTTCTCTCTCATCGATGTTTCTAACTCTCTATTCCTCTCCCTTCCTCTCTGTAAAAAATAAATAAAATATATTAAAAAAAAAAGAAAAAGAAAACCACAGGACTATATCTTCATGGTTTTAGGCTATGCTAAGCATCAGTGGTTAGAGTGTGGGCCTGCACATTTACACCCGAAACTAACAGAAAGTAAAACTGAATGTAAACTGTAAATGGAAAAAAAAAAGACCAAAAGCACAAGCAACAAAAGAAAAAATAAAGAGGTACATCAAAATTTAACACGTTTATGCCATAAATGATACCATCAAGAAAGTGAAAAGATAACTCAGAATGAGGTAAAATATTTGCACCTACCTTGTAAGGAGCTGGTATCTAGAATATATAAAGATTTCTTAAAATTCATTAATAAAAAACAACCCAATTTTGAAATGGACAAAGGATCTGAATAGACATTTTCCCAAAGACATATGAAGGGACAATAAGCACCTGAAATATGTTTAACATTACTCATTAGGGAAATGCAAAACAAACCAAAATGAGACAGCACTTCACACCCAATAGGATGGCTATAATTAAAAAAAGAAGAAAAGACAGACAATTACAAGTGTTGGGGAGGACGTGGAGAAATTAGAACCCTCATACACTGGTGGTGGGAATGCAAGAACACAGCAGCTTCTTTGGGAAATTATTTGGCAGTTCCTCCAAGGTTAAATATAGTTATCATACGATCCAGCAATTTCACTCCCAAGAGAAATGAAAACACGTCCACATGAACACTTGTAGCAAATGTTGAGAACAGCATTACTTAAAACTGCCAAAAAGTGGAAACAACCCAAACAACTATCAACCGATAAATGGATGAGTAAAATACAGTATATTCATAAAAAAGGAATGAAGTACTGACACAGGCTACACCATGGATGAACTTTGAAAACATTAAAAAAAAAACATGAAAGAAGTTATCATAAAAGACTGCAGACTATATGGCTCCATTCCTATGAAATTTCCACAATAGGCCAGTCCATAAGATTAGTAGTTAGTTGCCAGGGCTCTGAGGAAGTTTCGGGGAGAAATTGGATTGACTGCCACTGGCCACGGAGGTGACAAAATATCCTAAAAATTAGATTACAGTGATAGCTGCACAACTCTGTGAATATACTAAAAACGATTGAACTGTATACTTCAAATGCGTGAGCTATATGGTACATAAAGTAATCAATAAAAGTAATTTTATAAATTTTATAAAGAATTTCTTTAATTAAAAAACAACCTAATATAGTCCCATTCAGACAAATAAGCAGGAGTCAAAAAATAAAACTTCAAATAATAACTTTAAAAGTCTGGACACTTCTCCTCAACAGAGAAGTAAAAGCTTGGGCATTTTTCCAACTCCACGTTAAGAGTAAAAATAAAACTATGAGGGGTTTTTTTGAACACCTGTTAATTTAAACAGGAATAAAGTGTCCCCAAGGGCAAATTCCCAGCACTTAGGAGCAATTGTTTCACGAGTTTCTTAAATTATTGGTCAGCTATAAAATGCTTTGTAAAGTTTACATAAAGTATTTCATGGACCTTTCAACGTTCAGTTTTCTTGAAGAGACGGCACATTGAAATGGCTGAATCTTAGCACTAGAGCTGCCATTTCTCTAACAATTTCCTTGTCTTGTACCAAAGCAGCCCCTTCAATACCTCCCAATAATCCACAGCCAGCTGGAGCCCTCTGACAAAGGCTGAGCATCTTGGCACCCACTTTTACGGGTGGCATACTCTTTTCTCTAGTTCTGCTCACCTCAGTACACTTGAGTTCAGAAAAAAATCTACATTTACCTATGTAAATTGTGGATAAAGATAAAAATAAATTATACCACATATCCATACCAGCTGCACAAACAAACTGCTAACTCCGTTTCCTATCTTAATGCAAAAATGGGTTAAATCTGTTATCTCTAAACCCACTTCCTAAATATAACACACACACACCACCACCACCACCACAACCACCATCTCCTCAAGGGTCAGGGGTAATATCAAAATGAAAACAGTGCCAGAAAATGCATTTAATATGTTATACTACATATCTATATATATATATATATATATATATATATATATATTTGCTAAAACCTAAAGCTTACTAAAACAAGCTTGAACATTTTAAAAGAAGTAGCCAACACATGCTCATGATAAAGTCAAACATCACAGCAAGGTTTCAAATAAAAAGCAAATGCCCTCAATATTATCCCTTACCCCCAACCTCCTGTTCTTACTCCACTACATTACCACTGTTAACATTTCTAGTATCTTAAAAACTCTCAGATATCTAGGCATACACAAGCATACATAAAAACATATGGTTATTCCTTTTTCAAAGCTATATATAACTTCATCATACACATACTGTTCTTTAATCCTTACTAAATACTATATATTGAAATCTCTCACACACAAATCTGCACACACACATTTTCTTCATTCTTTTTCATGAGAACTTAGTATTCCATTATATGGAAGGGCTAGTAACTCATTGTAGTCTCCACTGTTAATGATCAATTAAAATGCACTGCATTTGCCTTAGCTGGTTTGGCTCAGTGGATAGAGCGTCAGCCTGCAGACTGAGGGTCCCAGGTTTGAGTCTGGTCAAGGGCACATGCCTGGGTTATGGGCTCAATCCCCAGTAGAGGGCATACAGGAGGCAGCTGATCAATGATTCTCTCTCATAATTAATGTTTCTATCTCTCTCTCCCTCTCCCTTCTCATCTGAAATCAATAAAACTGTATATATTTTTAAATGTACTGCATTTATTTCTAGTACAAAAAATAGTAAAATTGTTATATCCAAGAACACAGACATATTTAATTATGATTCAAAGATATTACACTAAGTTTAAACATTCCTCCAAAGGTGAAAAACATGAATCCACAAAGGATATCAACTTGTCAACTCTGGGGTATCACACTTTTAAACTTTGCCAGTCTGATTAATGAAAAATACCTCATTTTGAATTGTATTTTCTTGTAAGTAAGACTAAAAAAGCTTCTTCTCACATGTTTATCTTCCATTTGCATTTTCCCCTAGACTATCTATCCCTGACCTCTGTTCATTTTTCTACTGTCTTTTCTGTTGATTTAGAAGAACACTTTTCAGACTTGTCCTATGAATCACTGTGTATCATTTGTATTTTGACTTTGTTTATATTTTTCTGTAAACCAATTTCTAATTTTTACATAGTCAAATTCATCTATTTGGCTTATGTGTCTTCCACCCATCACAATTAGAAAAACCTTGACCATTACAAAATTATTATTTTACTAGAGGCTCAGTGCACGAAAATCATGCACTCGGGGGAGGGAGGGTCCTCAGCCCGGCCTGCACCCTCTTGCAGTCTAGGAGCCCTCGGGAGATGTCCGACTGACGGCTTAGGCCCACTCCCTGGATTGCAAGAGGGCGCAGGCAGGCCGAGGAACCCCACTGGTGCACGATTGAGGCCAGGAAGTGACTCAGGAGGTTGGTCAGCCAGGGAGGGACCACAGGAGGGCTCCAGGGAGTGTCCGGCCCCGTCTTGCTCAATCCCGATCAGCCAGACCCTAGCAGCAAGCTAACCTACCAGTCAGAACATCTGGCCCCTGGTGGTCAGTGCACATCATAGTGAGTGGTTGAGCGGCCTTAGCATATCATTAGCATTTTACACTTTGATTGGTTGAACGGATGACTGGATAACCAGACACTTAGCATATTAGGCTTTTATTATATAAGATTTTAAAAATGTTTTTATTGATTTTTTTTTTTAGAGAGAGAGGAAAGGAGAGAGAGAAACATCAATGTGAGAGACAAACACCGATCAGTTGCCTCCCACACGCATGCTAACTGGGGACAGAACCCAAAACCTGAGTATGTGCCCTGACCAGGAATTGAACCAGCGATCTTTTGGTATATGGAGATGACGCTCCAACAAACTGAGCCACACCAGCAGGGCCAAGATTATTATTCTAAAAGTTCAGCCCTGACCAGCCCCTGTACCTATCTCCAAGGCTCCCTTCTTCTCCGACTTTCCAGTGAGCTAATAGAACAACAGCCCTGCCTTGGCTCACTTCTGTCACCGTGACTTTTTAGTAAGTTCATGCAGCCCAGCGTGGCCCACTTCTTTCCTGTATCATTTCTAAAAACCAAAGGAGCCCCATATCTAGGCTCTCTCCTGCTGCCTCTTGTACCTTAAGCCCTTCCTTCATTTCACTGTCCCCAGCTTTAATAAACATTCTCTCAAAATCACTTAGACACGTGTTATAAAGTCTTTCCTGCACGAAGTCAAGAACCCACACAACTACCGGCTGGACGGCCGAAGGCAGACTCATTCTTGGCCGAGCCACGACTGGTAACAAAACCTCAAAAGAAGCTTATTCACAACTTACAATTTGGGTACTGCTATCCCAAGGAAAAGTGTCAGCCCTCCCCATAACAGCTAACGCTAATGAACCCATATTCGGAGCCTGCTACTGTTCCAAATGCAAAATCCCACAAAGGTACTACAAATTACACCGTTTTACAGATGAGAAAACTAACGAAGGGGCAGAGACTACTCGGACCCGTTTATCACCAAAATCAGCTCTTTACTCAACTATACTGCCTCAGGGCTACTTTGGGTGAAAAAAAGGGATTCTACGGAGAGTAACCTCACAAGGTGGTTTGATCATGAATCCCTAACTGGGCACGTCCCAAGCCTATAACTTCTTTAGTAAAAGGTTTTAAGCTAGCCCTGTTCATTGTTCTTGTGCATCTGTAACACACTTTTGAGATACCAGAAATATTACCCCACATAGTATTAACCCTCAAGAGAGCACATAATCTTGTTAACTCTCCTGTAATCCAATGTCCACCCTGCTTTCTCCCACCTCTATCTAATCTTCCTTGTTCCCTCCTTAATTTCAAATGCATCAAAGAAGCTGCAAAACTGTTATCCTCTGAGTGTTTGAGATTTTGGTCCCCAGAATACGTCATTAGTTTGGCTCCAATAAACTCTCATAATTGCCCTGGCTGGTGTGGCTCACTTGGTTGGAGAGCTGTTCGTACACCAAAGGGTCACAAGTTCGATTCCTGGTCGGGATGTGTACCAGATGCAGCCGATCGATGTTTCTCTCTCACACAGATGTTTCTCTCACTCCCTCTCCCTTCCTCTCTCTAAAATCAATGAAAGCATATCCAGAGAGAATTAAAATTTCAAATAAATAAACTCTCATAATAATTATCTACAGATTTGAACATTTCTTACATCAACACCATCAATTTTAATAAGCCTAAAAATGCACACCAGAACTAAATGAATTCTCTCACTTATAAAGCATGCTTTTTCCTAACCTTCCAAACATATAACTTTAGCTTATCTTAAGCACGACCTCTTAATATACTTGTGAGCAACAGCTAAACTTCATCCAAAGTACAGCCTACATCTTTATGCTAAGTTTTGAAAGTCCACGTGTCAAGGTGGTACTGTGGTGCAATCATCTACCTTGCTTATTTGTGTTGTTTTTCATCTCTCTAGCTATGTAACTACTAGAAGTGGGATTCAGACCATTTGGCAGGAGTTCTAAGCTGTATGAAAACATTATCAAGCCCACAGTGGTTCTTATCTGGGCAGCACCATCCCATCCCCCTGGGGCCTTGCAGATTGCTGGCCATGAAGGTGGGGGCAGTGTTTTCAGAGACTGGTGAGGGCTACTGATACCTGAAGGTTAGCATGCATGCTAACCATCAGCTCTCCCAGGACTCCAGCAGGAGAACAAACTGCCCCATCCAAACACCAACGGCACTGCCCCCACACACATTCCTCCCAAATGCCACAGCTGAACAAGTCTGTAGCTTTTTATTTCTCTCTTCTAATAATAAACTTACAGAATAGATGATTCTTAAAAATATCTTTTTTGTTATTGATTTCAAAGAGGAAGAGAGGGAAGGAAGAGAGAGAAATAGAAACATCAATGATGAGAATCATTGATAGGCTGCCTCCTGCACTCCCTTTCCCCCACTGAAAATCAATCCTGCAACCGGGGAATGTGACCGGCAATGGAAAAGTGACCTCCTGGTTCATAGGTTGACATTCAACCACTGAGCCACACCTGCGGGGCTAGAATACTAGTAGATACTTTTTCTTTTTCTTTTTTTTTCTTTTTCAGAAGGCCTGGGCTTTGTTTACAGTACCTGATTTTTATTACTCTCAAAAGTCTTACAAATATCTGGAAGGGCAATGCTGAGTGGAAGAGAGGAGGGGACATCTCCTTAATAATCTGGGAATACCCTCAGACTCCCCACAATGAGGGGCAAATGGAATGAAGGCATCAGCCTTCTCCCGCACTCTGGGCCCTGCTTTCTTTCTGCCACACCACAGCAGGAAAACGTTGGAGACTCAGTTCTGCTGAACCTCTTGCTTCCAAGAAAATGCAACCCCATGACAACCCTCATCCCGCCTCTCCCCCCATCATAAGGAAATAATTTAGCGCTTCATGCTTTTCAAAGCCTGCAGCCAGAAGCCACTGCTGGGCATAACAATTTGCATAGAGCGGCTCATTGGTTAACCAGATTTTCCAAATGGCCTAATACCTCTTACTCAGCAACCTGCAACTTTCACAAACGACTTCACTTGGTAAGAAAGCACATTCTTTTAAAACTGCTTTCGGTTAAATCGTTTAATCCACAGGCAGAGCAGAACTTTCTGGAAAAAAAGTTTTAAGCAATTGCTTGGGAGCTTACGAGAAGAAACAAAAGGTTTAGATTGATTTTATTACAGCAAAATACAGGTTAAAAACACACGATGAGATTTCAACCAAAAGATGAGGTTTAAAATCTGCAGCCATGAGCTTTTTGTTGAACTGCTCTGCAAAGACGGCAGATGTCTTCAGAAAAAGCCCCAATAGCTACCCATTCACTCTCTTGACATTTACCGAGTCAACTGTGTCCTGGGCACTGGGGCTGGGCAAAGGCCAGGGGAGCAGGGTGGCCCCTGCTACATGCTGATGAGCTGTGGCCTTGGAAGAGGCCCCATCCCTGGGGGCCTGTCTCCTCCTCAATGACAAGGCGGGCGTGCTGCTCCCTGGAGGATCCTTCCAGCTCTAGAAGACCGAGTGACCTCCCAGATTCTCACATTCGCCACCGGAGAATGGCAACCCACCCCAGGAATGAGGTATCACTCCCATCAGAAGTCTCACAGTCAGCAGGGACACTTTCTCTGACTTACTCCCCACCAAAGACTTCCCAAAATGGTTTAATTTCAAACAGCCTCACCATTATCCTTAAAAACGACATATTTGAGTGTGCTGAAAGTTCCAAGATTTGAGCTTCCAGTTGAACTTTCTCATACCCAGAGGCACAATTCCCCTCTGTCAGCACGTCTCAATTTTCAGTTTATGGTTTGGGTAGACACAAGAGATCCCCAAACCAGGACCAGCAGCCTCAACCCAACTATGGGCCTCTACAGCCCAGGAGCACAGCCTCCAGCCACCATGAGGCTGCCTGCCTCTTCTAACTACCATACAGAACAACGGCAGCCTCTCCAACACATGAGCAGAAAAGTCATTTCAGCCTCGGGAGACCCAAAAAAAGAGGAATTACACCAGAGCTCCCAAAAATGAGGTAGAGCTGGGAGGTGCTTTTGAAGATAGGAAGTTCCTGTCTCTGGAGTTGTTGGCTTATTATGATATGAGAAATCTGAGAGCAATTGGGTAGCAGGGGCAGAAGATCCTTCCAGAGTTGGTCCCAGGAGGGTGGGGGCAGCTCTGCCCTCACAGCTAACGGGACAGTGCATTGGTCAGCCTTTCTGAAGGAGGTCTGCAATACCCAGAGCACTGAGCTATTCATCCTACAGTTGGTTCTGCTATGCAGTGCTTGCGCTGAAAACATAAATTTGTTCCAACAGGATTAACATTGAAGGAGTTCAGGGCATCTCACCCCAAAATTCGCTGCTTTGACATGTTGATTATTTTGACTTAAAAGCATTTGAGAAACAGCAGGTGCAAGGTCACCCTGAGCCCTTTTTCTTCCTGAAAGAAGGAGATACAGCTCCCACATGAAAGGAGCCCTCCTGGTACCAGAAAGAAAGACATTATCAAGGACAAGAAGTTGAGACTAGGAGAATTCTATACAAACAGACCTTGTTAAAATAATTCTTATCTTCCTTTTCACCTCCCCACATAGTTTAGTCACTTTTCCACAACTGCTTCTTTGTTTAATATAAAAGCAAGTAGGTTTCACCATTTCTTTTGATCTTCATTTCCTTATGAGGGTGCCCAAGTCCCATTAAACTTATAGATTAAATAACTGTATGCTTTTCTCCTGTGGATCTGTCTTTGTCAGTTTAATTTTCAAACCCAGCCAGAGGCCCTAAGAGGGTCAAGGAAAACGTTTTCCTCCCTCTACCATGTTAGGGGACAGTCCGAGCATAACAGGATGTGCCAATTTGTTTGTGAGAAACACTAACTGAAGGCGGAAAACTGCGTCCAGCTGAACTGAGCTGCATGGGAATATGAAATGCACACACCTCAGTTCAACCAGTGTGTTCTGTGTGAGTCACTCTGCAGCACATCTGGTGTTACAACTTTCCACCCAATGTCAGATAACCCTCCTTCCACTACTTCACAATTCACAAGCTGCAAAGTCTTCCAACACCCAGTTCTACAAGCAAATTTCAGGTCTTTTACAAGGTGAAGTGCCAACTTTTTCATGTAAAACTGTAATGCCATTTTTACTAGGTTCCTTTGGTTTTTTAATGTTATTGACAAAGTTTTTGAAAGCTGTGCCCCAACCCCATTTTCCCCACAAAGCCTGTTTTTTGTGTGTGTGATTTTGCACAGTAAGATTTTTAGGACACATATTCTCTCTATATTATATTATATTATTATATTATATTATATTATATTATAAGCGAGAGAGAGAGAGAGAGAGAGAGAGAGAGAGAGAGAAACATCAATCAGTTAGTTGCCCTCCTTTGGTGGCCCGACCCAGGATGGAACCCACAGATTTGTGCTCAGACAGGGAGTCAAACCAACAACCTTTCAGTGCACAGAACACTCAACCAACTGAGCCACTCCGGCTGGACTATAACAGACACTTTTAAATGTAAGTCACAGATGGGTTGAAAATTAAAAAGGTAGCAAGGCCACCAGACAAAGACTTGAAGACAAAGAGCATTACCAGAGACCAAAAGGATCATTTTAGAAGAGAACCAATCATTAAGACAGAACAATCCTAAATGAGCTTCAAAATATATTAAACAAAAATTAACATAACTAGTGGGAGAAAAAGACAAAAACAATCATATTTGGAAAATTTAATACCCTTCTCTCAGTAATTGGCAGAATTAGATATTAACCCCCCCCCCAAAAAAAAAACAACAGTAATGAAGATTTGAGAAACACCAGCAACCAACTGAACACAATACCCAATAATTCTAGAATATATGTTCTTTTCAAGGGCACATGGAACATTCACCAAGAAATACCATATTCTGGGCCATAAAACAACAGGCTTAAACGGAGTTAATATATACATAATGTGTTCTCTGATCATCACAAAAGTAAATTAGAACTCAACAGCAAAAATACGCCTGGAAAATCCTCCTGCACTCCCCCCACTGGTGATCATGTGCCCTTGACCGGATTCGAATCCGGGACCCTTCAGCCTGCAGGCCAACACTCTGTCCACTGAGCCAAACTGGCTCGGGCTCTATTGATTTTTAGAGAAAGTGGAAGGGAGGAAGAGAGATTAAAAGATAGAAACATCGATGTGAAAGAGACACATTGATTTGTTGCCTCCTGCTCCCGCCTGACCACCGCCAGGGATCGGGCCTGCAATGGAGGGAGGTATGTGCCCTTGACCAGAATCAAACCTGGGACCCTTCAATCCTCAGGCCGATGCTCTATCCACTGAGCCACCCTCCTGGTGTCTGCTGCCAGGCAAGGACAGGACAGGCATTTGCAATGGCTGGACTGGGGAGGGAGGTCCATGTTAAGCTACCAGCTGTGTGGGCGTCAAGAGGCAGTCATGGTGGCCTCAGCAGCTTTGACTTCGAGACTTCTGGATTACTGCTACAGTGGTGTATTCTTAAAATCAGGAGTCTCCTGGTTCTTGCTCCTCTAGTTCTTTTATTTCTTAAACAGCTAATTCCCCACATTAAATTCCCTTCTTCTTAAAATAACTAGAGTGGCCTCAGTTTCCTGCATTTGAACCCTGACACACCTGCAATGCCACTGAGTGGAGAAAATAAAATGAAATAAACATTGCTAAAAGAGTCAGGTAAAATAGAGCAGGGAAGCTATTAAAGAAGTGGGGCCTATGAACATCCCAGGCCTCAGTTCTCAGAGCTGCTATTAAGTTGCTGACCTGTTGCTAAACTCAGCTCAAGGCTGAGACGTAAACATCCTGGAACAACTGCTGCATGGACATACTAGTACACGCAACTCTACTTCCTTCCTGGTAGTTTTCACCTCTCATTTGCATATTACAATTAACCCATCCTTTTTAACCTAGCCAGCAATCCTTCATTTGCATGGAGGAATTGCACTTGCTATTTCTGCCTTCATAAACCTTGTCTTTGTTCTGGAAGAGCACAATTTAATTTGCTACCTGAATCTGTGCTTCCCAGGTTGCAACTCTTTTTGCTCAAATAAATGATTTATCTTCCTTATTACAGCTTTTCATTCTACATTGGGGTTTGTTTTGTTCTGTTCTGTTTTACATCGGGTGTCCTCTGGGGTCTTTTCTGCAGTCATAAAATGCCTTTGAGAAGCTGAGAAAGGGTTAAGGACCTTCTTCCAGAGAAAGGTGTTCAGAATACACCCAGACACAACTGTGTGTGTGTGTGTGCACTGCAGGGCTGCATGGAACCCCTGGAGCCCATTCCCAGGCACTCAGCGCTCCACATGCTCCCCCATGTAGGCTCATTTACTCACAGGGGAATGTCTCCTCCAAGGGACACTCTGCTTCCTTCCCTTTCCCAGGCATAAAAGGTCCAAAGCTGAGGTACACAAACCTCAATGGGGTCTGCCAAGAAGTTCTGCCCCAGAAGAAATCTTATACTAAGGAAATCCAGCATCAATTGACTAGTTGCTCCGCAGCATAAAAGTCGGCCTCCTGCTGCCTTTGAATTTTATTATGCTAGGCATCCAATGAATATTTATCAATGGACATGTCGCTTTAGGGGTTGTTACATGCCTTCCCCCACCCTGGCCCCCCAAACAGCAAAAGAAATAAGTTGACAATGTCTTAGGATCCTTATGAATAATGCTACCAAACCAAAGAAAATTCATCTTCTTAGAGAATGCTATTTTCATTACTATGGTTACAAAACACTGCCATTGTTTCTGAGACCGCCACCAGAGTTCAATGAGCATGGAGTCAAGAACAAAAGACTGAATTCTTCCCCCATTTTGGTGAATCACACACACTAAGGATCAGAACATTAGGGGACTCAGCCCCCATAACATGACTGAGATACAATGAGAACAACAAAAAACAGAAAATAAATCTCATAAAGAACTTGTGTAAACAGAAGTCTGATTTTCCATCTCTCCTGGTTATCTTTGCACAAATCAGATCCGAGTGTGTTTTTCCTCCTTTTGTTTTGACTAGACAGTTTTCATGAGGGGAGGGGGAGGAATGCTGTCTAATCGCCATATAGTGTAACCCTACTTCAAACCCACAAATTGTTTCGAAATTTATTCTGTGATAAAAACCCACTCCAAGTTTTTCTGTAACAGCTGCTTTCCTTAAACATTAGCTCAACTGTAATCTCACAAGGCAAACTACATTTGAAAAGCCAAAAGTAAAATCCTGTTTTCTTTAAAATTCAAACAGATGTTTTATGTAATCAAACCAATCCAGTATTTGAATTTCCTACACACACATTACAATGACTCTCAAATTATGTCCTAAAACATTTTAAAATACCATTTATACACAAGCTAGAAGATAAGAGGATATCGCCATTAGGAATGTTTTAAAATACATTTAACTAGGGTCACGAACGTTTACTTTGGACTACCTGGAAAACCTGATCGTGAGGGACAACCAGTGGCTTAGATCTGTAACGATGATAGTGCTCTCAGCATCCAATCTCAACCCTAAATTAGAACTGACAACAGCAATATGTAATGAAAATGTACTGACAATGCTGCCCAGGGCACTGAGAGAACACAGGATCTTTATTTATAATCACAAATTAAAATACGGAAAGCAGCTTAGTCCAAGGATAAAATGGAATTGAGTCCAATGGCTAGTTCTGCTTATGTGATGACTTCCTTTTCAATGCCCAAGTATCATAGATGACTTTGTTAGAGTAGCCAGCTAGAAAGATATGAGCTGGGTAAGGCAGTTAGGGTTTGGAGGGGATAAGTGAGAGTGGAGACAAGCCAACATGAGACAATGAAGGCAACAGACCCCTATGTGAGGAGATTTAGAGCCCCTCGAGAATGTAGTCTAACCAGTGGCATAACACCTGGATGAAGGAGACATATAGCTTGAAGTTTTGTTTGTTTGTTTGTTTGTTTGTTTGAGGAAAAAAAGGAGGGGGGGGGCTTACTTAGGGACACTCCAGCCTAGCGCTTGGTTTGGTTTCGGCCAGCTGAGTTACTCAGTCGATATCTGAGTGTATTCCTTTTCTGCAAATAAATTCTCACCTGCTTTTGCTGCTATTTGTTGTGTCTTGTTTGAATTCATCCTACAAGAAGTCAAGAACTAAGGATGCAGAGTTCTGTCTTGAGCCAGAGGCAACCCTGACCACTGACACACTGGCCAGGTACTCTCTGAAACACAGCAGACAATGCCATCATTCAGCTCTGGGCAATCTGAGGCTTCTACTAGTAAATGAGATTTACATGAAAACACACGGGGAAACTAAAAAGCTTCCATGGCTCAGAGTTGACTCACTCCTAGATACTCACTATCTGTGGGGAATCTACAGGTTATATTTACACAGAAAATGGATAGCAGCAAGCCTAGACAAGAGGGCGTTGCCTTTCAGCTCATCAGTGAGAGATGAGTCAGTGGCTGCCTTCCACTCCCTACAGGTTGTGCCTCCTCAGCCCTCCCAGCAAAGGCATCCCACTCAGACTTGCTGCAGCCCAAAGCCATTTGTCAGCTCCTCAGGTCAAGCTATAAAGCAGCCCAAGAAAACAAATCTGAAAAAAAGCAATCTCTTGAGAACGCTCCACCTAACAGGGCAACGTTCACTCTCTCAAGGTCAGTGACAGACTCAACATTCCAACAACCTGAACTTGGCTAACTACACAAAGACCTCTACAAACCACTCTTTCTGCATCAGCTCAACAGTCCAACACCAGCCGAGTCACCATTGTAGGAGAGCAACTATGTGTGCATTTTGCCTGTTTTATAAAAATGAATAGAAAAATAAAACTGCCCATACTGGTAAGAAGCACAGGACTCAAACTGAATATAACAAAGAGAGATGGGGCACCTTTATACCGAAGGAAAACAGTGACTCAAACACCATCTAGACTTATACTTTCTAAGTAACTGTAAAGAAAAAGATGAAAGTTGAAATATATTGTCGATGATGACATCTCAAAAGGGTGGAAGTATGTAACCACTATGCTGTATACCTGAAACTAATATAAAATAATATTTAATGTCAACTGTAACTGACAAAAATAGTCACCCTAATGTAAACTATGGGCTTTAGTTAAGAATCCTATTAATAAAAGCCTATGTGGTCATCACACCCTCACGCCATGACACCCTCACGCCACAATGAGTGATCACCAGGAGGCTGTGTGCGCAGCAGGTGCACGCGGGTGGGCGGGGCTGTGTGCACATGCAGGTGGGCGAGGTCTTGACGCTGCCTGTGCAATGCAGAGGCGGGCCCCCCAGCTCTGCATGGCGAGGCCTGGGGGTCCAGTGGCTCTGCGCAGCACAGAGGCGGGACCCCTGGCTCCAACCTACCTCTTTGGGGCAATCCATCAAGGAGCCCCGAATGGGTGGGTGGGGCCACCTCTTTGGGGAGATTGATTGTGGGGCTCCCGCACTGTGAGAGGGGCACAGGCCAGGCTGCCCCCCCCCCCCCCCCCCGAGTGCACGAATTTCATGCACCTGGCCTCTAGTATATCAATATTGCTTTATCAGCTATAACAAATGCACCACACTAAAGCAGGAGGATAATAGGAAAACTGTGTGCTAGGAGGTAGGGACAGGGGGTATATGGGGGAACTACTTCTATGCTCAATTTTTCTGTAAACCTAACTATTATAAAAATAAAGTCTTAATTTTTTTAAAAAAAGGAGGAGGATATAATTAGGTATTTTCTTCATTATTTTTAGCCTTTTGGGAAATGAAACACACAAACCTATTAACACATAAACCTATAAACTGACTTTCACACATTAAACTTTATATAACACCTCTGGAGAAATTGGTCATGTTTGAAGGTAGAGGGGTACTACCTCATTATAAGCTCAGAAAACATTAATGGCTGTAAAGGATTGGCTAGTGCATGTAAAAAACTTCTTTGATCATCCCATAAAAATTCAGCAAAAGGAGCAGGATTGAATATAGCATCTACAACATAATCCCAATTGTACAAAGTAAGATCATTGCATTATAAAATATAAAACATGGTTCTCTCTGGATGATATGTGATTTTTTGTCCTTCACAAATACCCTAAATTCTTCAAAAAAAAAAAAAAGCATCAGTCATGGAAAGAGAGAACTTGATGTTGTGTCCACCCTGAATTCTTTCCAAGAGTGGAAGCAACACATAATATACTGATGACCTAATATTTCCAATCACGATAAACAAAGAGCTATAGGAGGAAAGAGATTGTAACCAAAAACACAGACAGGGGCTTCAAGGAGGCCACAGTGTGTACTCTGTCTAGGAGAGAGGAAACACATACATGCAGTAAGCATGAAACAACTCCAGTGCTCCAGGGGACCAAGTACGAGGTGGTGTGCACAGGTCTGAGTGCAAGTTCCAGGAGAGCTTTCAAAACAAAGGAAAGACCTTGCTGAGCAAATGCTTCTTGAGGCTGGCCTTAGAAGTAGAGATTTGGTTGTTATAGAGAAGGAAAGACAATTCAGGGGAAAGCTTTACTCTTGTGTGGTGTGTAATTTTTAATCTTTAAAGAAGTCTGCATGGAGTGTGTGTGTGTGTGTGTGTGTGTGTGTGTGTGTGTGTGTGTTTTAAGCAACAGTCAAGAGGTGGACAGTTGCCTTGATGAGGAAAACCCATTCCAGCTAACATTTAACAGTAACTCAGGCCACCCTCAAAGCCGTCTCCTGCATGAGCTTCAGGTACCTTGAACTTGAATGACCCAAGGTCTGTTAACCAGTGGAATCTGCGAGAACTCTTAGCACATAGCAACTCCGCCCAAACCCCTGCGTGAAGAGACTTGACCAAACTTTACCGTGGCCTCTAGCAGCCTAAGGCTGCATCCCTGGGATGACCCAGCCACCTTTTGCCTTTTGAGTTCTTGTCTGGAAAAGCTCGGAGCTGTCAAAAGAAACTTACTGTTTGTTCTAGTCAACACGTAGGGCAGGCCTCCCGTTCTTAAAGCATTTATTAAAAGGGGCTTACAACTGTGACTCCCTCCCTGTCCCTTTGACATGTACGAAATGTATTCCTACAGTGCAGTGTCTTTCTCAAGAGCCCAAAAGCCGTGCCTTTGAAATGTAATCATCAAGCGGGTAGGATTAATCTCCCAGTCTCTGTGGAAGGAGAGAATCCTAACTTGCCTGCTAGCAGACACAGCTGGCCTAACCATGTGTACACTGCCCAAGCCTTTGAAACTTCACGCTTCCCTCATACTACTCGAGCCCCCACTTGCTTGTCCTCTGCACTCCCTCATTCTCTCTTTAAAACTCTCAGTCACCTCCATGGAAGTCAAAATGGAGCGAGGCTTTTCCCCCTTCTACCAGTGATTACGGAATAAAATATGTTTCAGTGCTTTAAAGCCTGGCTTTATTTATCTTGGACAATGGGTAGTCCCAGGTGGCATTTGTGGCTTTGTTAATTAACATAACAAACATTAGAAATGGGCTTTCATTGGGGAAAATCTCAGTGATCAAGTAATATGATCCAACTGGAAATACCTTAGCCTGGGCCAGTGATGGCGAACCTTTTGAGCTCAGCGTGTCAGCATTTTGAAAAACCCTAACTTGACTCTGGTGCCGTGTCACATATAGAAATTTTTTGATATTTGCAACCATAGTAAAATAAGACTTATATTTTTGATATTTATTTTATGTATTTAAATGCCATTTAACAAAGAAAAATCAACCAAAAAAAATGAGTTCGTGTGTCACCTCTGACACCCGCGTCATAGGTTCGCCATCACTGGGCCCTGGGCATTCCTATTCTTTCTGAACTGGCTATGAGGGCAGACTGAGTCGTCAGCCTGAGAATGGCAGCACGGACTTGATCCGTCCATGTGGTCCTGCTGATTGGCAGTCTCAGTCAAGTTCTCCCACTAGAATGTGTCCCACCTGCCTCAGGTGAACAGGCAACTTGTGTGTCAGTGTACCAAGGAGGGCAAAGGGCTGGGACTTCATGAGGTCTCGGGTCAGGCTGCTGCCTGCCAATTACGTCTGCATGTGTGGCAGAATTTGGTCTGAGACCTGCTTTCTTTATAACTTGGAGCAGGTCATGAGAAAGAAGCTAAACTTCGTCCACCCATAACTACTGGCAACCACCAATATCTAACAAAACAGCCTAATCACTGTGTAAAACTGAGGCAGGTCCACTATCAGCGACAATGAGCAAGTGACACTCATTATCATTTATGTAAACTATAGTAAGAATAATCAGGATAGTAGCCAAGTGCTCCAACTCTCAGGTGGACCGGTGTTCAAGGCTTTGCTCCACCATCAAAAATCAGTCAAGCCAGAACCGGTTTGGCTCAGTGGATAGAGCGTCGGCCTGCGGACTCAAGGGTCCCGGGTTCGATTCTGGTCAAGGGCATGTACCTTGGTTGCGGGCACATCCCCCGTGGGGGATGTGCAGGAGGCAGCTGATCGATGTTTCTCTCTCATCGATGTTTCTGGCTCTCTATCCCTCTCCCTTCCTCTCTGTAAAAAATCAATAAAATATATATTAAAAAAAAATCAGTCAAGTGAATGTCTTTGTCTTGCTGCAGAAGGAGGCTAATTAAAACATTGCCCACCTTTTAGGTGTGTTGTGAAGAATGAATGACACAATGTAGATAAAAACAGACAGCACACTGCAGGCATGAAATAGACGTAAGCTATTGTTCTTATTACCAATACTGTTTACACTTGGCTAGAGTAAACCCTGCCAAGCCTTATTCTTGATTTGCCTTGGAAGGACTGTCTAGAATTTCTCAATTATACCTCTCACTTCCCCTATGACAGTATGTACTGTCGTTTTCTGTAGCTAGCTTCCCCCACACTTGCATCCCCCAATTACCCCATAAGTTCCAAGAGAGCAAGCAAGGTCTTGGTTCAACATCCAGTTCCCAGAGGCCTACCTGGGTGCTGGGTACCCAGAACGTGTTGAGTGATCTCTCTCCTCTAATGTCTGCTTCCATTAGCATCCATTAACCAAAAGCCTAATCAAAACCTAAGTGTATATCAAAGTCAATGAAAAAATAAAATAAGATGATAAATAAAATAAGCCAGGCTGGCATGGCTTAGTGGTTGAGCATCGACCTAGGAACCAGGAGGTCATGGTTTGATTCCTGTCAGGGCACATGCCAGGTTGCAGGCTTGATCCCCAGTGTGAGGCATGCAGAGGCAGCTGATCAATGATTCTCTCTCATCATTGATGTTTCTATCTCTCTCTTTCTCCCTTCATCTCTGAAATCAATAAAAATATTTTTTTAAATAAATAAATAAGATGAACTGAAGACTATCCAGGACAATGGCCACTAACAAACTAAGATTTTGGGGAGTTCCTTACTCTGTGCCAAACCTTGTACTAGAGACTGTTATCACATGAAATCCTCATAACCCTAAGAAGTATTATCACACCCATTCTACAGTTGAGGAAAACTGAGGTTAAAAGGGAATAAGTAACATGTGCAGTCACACCAGCCCTCATTGTCCAGACTTCGCAAATCAAACCCAGACCTGAGTCCAAAGCCCAGGCTCTTTTTTGGGTTACACATTGTTCCTGATGTGTTCCTGATTTGGATATTTAGTTTTTTTATAGGCATCTCAATTTTTAGTAAATAAACACACCAACCGCGGCTCAGTTGGTTGGAGCATCATCCCATACACTGAAAGGTGGCGGGTTTGATTCCGTAGGGGTGGGTAGAGGAGGCCACGGATTGATGTTTCTCTCTCTCTTTCCCTCCCTCTCTAAAAATCAAAATAAATAAATAAATAAATAAATAAATAAATAAAAATGTAGCAGAGCCAAAAAAAAAACCACTATGGGTTTTCCCTGCCAAATGTCCTCTTACCTATCAGCCTCCTATTCATCTCAATAAATGACACCATCATCTATCGAATTACTCAGGCCAAACACCGAATCTCTCATTCCCACACCGTGCACTCCCCACCACCTGTGATGACCACTGAGGGCAGGGACGTTTATCTGGCTCACTGCCACATCTCCAGCTCCTTGCACATAGCTGGTGCTGCTTACTGTGATATAAAAAGACATATATATTTGGTCTTCATCCCCCATATGGGAGGCCCAGGACTTGTGAATGGTAGCTGAAATGCGGGTAGGGTATGGAAGGGCCCAGTCCTGTGGAACTAAGCCCTTAAACCTGTGGAATACTAACTCCTAACTCCAGATGGTTAGTGTCAGAATTGAATTGAATTGCTGGGCATCCAGTTGGTGTCCAGAGAATTGAGTAATTGATTGCCTGGGGTAAGTGGGGACCCTATTTATTTATTTATTTATTTATTCATTCATTCATTCATTTTTATTGATTTTTAGAGAGGAAGGGAGAAAGAGAGAAAACACTGATCAGTTGCCTTCCGAATGGGCCCAGAGTGAGAATGGAACCCACAACCTGAGTATGTGTCTTGACCGGGAATCAAACTGCCACCTTTTAGTGTAAGGGGGGTGGGAGGGGAGGGCATTCCAACCAACCCCATACATTTGATGTCAGAAGTGCTGTGAGTAAAAACAGTTCCTAGGTGCTCAAACAAACAGCTAAGTTTCTGCTGGTCTCTGAGTTTTTTAAATGCAAGCTCATTAGTCACTTCATACGAATGAAGTCACAGTGTCATCACCCCCTCACTGCCTTGAGACCCACCGCAGTGATGTCTCAAGCAGTCCCAAGAAAGCAGAAGGTAACTTTTCTGTGATGAATGGCCAGGATTGGGTTCTTTCCAAAGTCCTGACAGGGGGATTTTAGAAAGAAGTCATTAAATTCTGCCACAAGATCAGCTATACCAATAATCCTTTTACAGGGTCCACCTGAGTACTGGTGATAATTTTCAGAGCTCTCACTTAGCTACTTGGACTGACAGAAAGGTTCACGGGGCTTTCAAAGAACTGGTGGCGACGCCCCAAAATATCTGCGATGTAATCACTATGAATGAAAAGTATTGCATCGAATTGGAAAGTATCTCAAAACAATAAAAGATTCACAAAGCTTTCTTGAGATTCAGAATATTCAGAAAACAGCTTTTTCAGGTCCACGTTGGTCTGGGAAGCCCCGGAAAGATGGGAAGCATCCTCTCTCTCTTTGCATGACTCAGAGCTAGCCATTCACCTCACGTTTAAAACCTCAATTTTCTCATCTCTGAAGGCCAGCTTGAATGCATGCCAAGTGCAGTATGAGACCTCAAAAACCGAGCCATAACTCCAGGCGCCACTCCAAAGAAGTCGGATTATCGGCCAGTATATAGTACAATCAGAAGGTTTCAGAAACCAGTAACAATTTAACCTCTCCATCACTTAGGGGCTGGCCTCGCTTGTCAAAAGCTGAATGTGTTAGGAAGCAAGAACATCTCTGACCCTGAATGCCCCCAGAGTTAAGATTCTTTTGTGGAAACAACCATGCTAATAATCAGTACGGGCTGGGAGGAGGAAGACCGGCACCGGGAGGGCTTTGCCTATTTCTTTTTTTTCTAACTGCAGGAATGAGCGAGAAATTAACATGAAAGGGCTAAACCCTATTATTCTGCCGTGATGCACTATCGGTAGGAGACGCCTATTCCAAACGGGCATATGTTTTCAGACACCAGGAGTTTAACAAATGAGAGTTACAAAACAGGCTCGGGCAAGTTCAGTTTCAACCCCGGTGGGGAGGCTCCAGCTCTACCCAGGCAGCCGCGGTGGCGCCCCGCCGGCGTTGGGTCGGGGAAACGCAGGAGGCAGGGCTTCGCCTTCCCTGCGCCTAGACCTGAGCGCTGCGTTCGGAATCCGGGCTTGGGGACGTTCCCGAAGGTACAGAGCCAATGCTCTAGCCTGGCAAAATGCCAAACGCAACCTGCATGCCCCAGGACCCGAGTTTTGTTTAGAGCTTGGGAAAGGAGATAGTGCCCAAACCCGCGTCTTTCCCTGGGTGAGCTCATTTGTGTCCTGGGAGGAGATGACACCCTCCAGGAGCAATAGGGATCTTCCACCAAGCCCTGCCCACCGCGCCCCAGCGAAGTCCTGAAGGCCGGTCGGGGAGACCTCGGGGTAGACCCTCGGGCTTCCCCGCGTCCCTGCCCGCCCGCCCGCCCGCCCGCGCGACACTGGGTTTCCCCGCCTGCCCCGCGCCACGCTCAGGCCCGACGCAGTCACCCAGGCGGCGCGGGGTCTGCCCCGGGCGATCCACCATCCGCACCATGTTCCACCTCGGAGCTCGGTGCACACCCAGGGAAGCCGGCGCGGTGCCTAGGCTCCCGGCCCCACCGCGCGATCCGTCGACCCCGCGCGGCACCCAGCCCAGCTCACCTGGCCCGCACAGCACTGCGCTGACATCGCGGCGGCCGAGCACCACGGCGCCCCGGCTGGCTCCCAGCTCCCCTCCGACAGTCCTCGCGCCCGCCGGCCTCGAGCGCCCCTCCGCACACCCTCAAACCTCCACCGCAGGTAGTCCTCCCCCAGCTGTGCGTCAGGTACCAGAGCCCGGGTGAAAACAACCCGTGCAAAACCCACCGCCGCCGCAGCCCCGCCCCGCCCGCCCCCTCGAGCCCCGCCCCCTATTCGCCCCGCCCCGGCCCGGCCCACTCCCGCCCCTTCCCGGGCGTCGGCGGCGTAGCGAGCTCGGCCTGGCCGAGGCACTTCCGCTGGCGTCAGGCCGCTGGGGGCAGGTGTCACTTCCCGGTGTGGCATCAGGCTCCGAAGTCCGCCAACGGGGGCCGGCGGGCTGTGCGCCCTCGGTTCCCTGGCTCCCGCGAACGTGCTGGCTGCCGACTCCAACAAAGCAGATTCCCGGGTCCTGAGCCCACCGCCGCCGGGGGGACCTCCGGGGCCGGTCCGCGCTCTGCCTCGCGCCTACGGGGATCGCCACGGGACCCCCGTCCCTGAATCCCTCTTCCTTCCTCACTGCCAACTCTCGGGAAAGTCGTCCCTACCCAAGCTTCCTCGGATCCGCACTGGGCTGTGCCGCCCTGGTTTCCAGGGCGCTGGGGGGGACCCAGCGAGAGCCCTGGGCTCACACCGCTCGGTATTAGTCTGTTGTACAGCCTCTCCTCCCTCATCCTCAGAGAGCGCATCCGCGGCCCAGGGACTCAGTTTGCTTCGCTGCGTCCTCTCACCTGGCCTTTCTAAAAAGGGCCTCCCCAATAATTGCTTGTTGCATTCAGAAAGCAGAGAGGGGTGCCCCTAATTTTTCTCCCTACCCAAATATTCTTCTCCCGGCCACTTCCGCAAGAAGGATTTCTGGCCCTGGCCGGTTTGGCTCAGTGGATAGAGCCTCGGCCTGCAGACTGAAAGGTCCCAGGTTCGATTCTGGTCAAGGACATGTACCTGGGTTGCGGCACATCCCCAGTAGGGAGTGTGCAGGAGGCAGCTGATCCATGTTTCTCTCTCACTGATGTTTCTAACTCTCTATCCCTCTCCCTTCCTCTCTGTAAAAAAAGCAATAATTATTTTTTTTAAGAAGGATTTCTGTTCGGAAGAACTTTGCCCCAAGCCCTATTGTTACCCAATCCCTTGAGTTCGCTGATTGGGGTGTTCTGTTCAAGAACTAGGCATGGTTGTGGCTAGGCAGTTTAATTTACTTGCAGCAAGCAAAGGAGATAAGGAATTCACATCCAAAGCTCTGCTCTGTCTCCCTGAAGGGAGGCTTAGCCGTTGCTTATATACACTATTTGGTTAACTACATGTTGGTTTCTCCTTTGCAGTTGACTTACCCTGTCTAGTTCATCCTGTTACAGCTGCTTCTGCATAATACTGTGATAGATTTTAACATTTAACAAGTATTCATTAGGAACTGCCCAGACGTTGAGACCCATATCCTATCTTAACACTTTTAAATCAGCATTACTGCACCTACTCATTTTAGAAATGAGGAAAGTGAAGTCCGGACAGGTTAAATAACTTGCTCAAAGCTTCACAGCAAAGCTGAAGGGGCAAAACTGGGAGTGGAATCAGAACCCGCCTGTGTGATCTGCACATGGCTCACGGCTTGCCCTTGGGTGGCTTCCAGACAGTCTTTGGCAAGGAAGTGACTGGCTGGGCAGTTCAGGAGGCAGAGACTTAGGAGGAACGGCAATTAGAGGAAGAGAAGTAATGGAACGGGCCCTACTCAGCCATAGAAATGAAGAGAGTTGACTCTAAAAAGAATTTCTAATAATAAAAATTTAAAAAAATAATTTTTTAAAAGTGTAAACAGCATAAACAGTATTAGGCCAGTGTGGCAATTCTGCATGATGGCAGCTGGCAATTCATGAAAAGCCAAACCTCTCACCGGGACTTCAGTGAGCTCCGTCATTGGCTGCAGCTGGCACTTTGGCCCCACCTCTCACTAACTCACCCAGAGTTTCCATCCTGTGGGAAGAGCCAGGCAGCTTCCAGGGAAAGGGAAGGTATGAAATCTACATAATGTTTGAGCAGGCTGGGACTCTGAGGCCTCTTAGCCTTTGACAGAAACTGGGGTTCACAAAATCGGAAAACTCTTACCAGGGAACACTGGGCCGGAGACAGAACTGGCGGTAGGATTCCGGCCTCCTGACCTTGAATCCCGTGCTCTTTTGACCAAGTCGGTGCCAACATAGGAGAATTCCGTGACTATATCAATGTCAGCCTAGCAGAGAAAGAGAACACAAGTCTTTTAACTGTACCAAGAACTGGCTGGGCCACCTCTGAGCCTCCGTTTTATCATCCGCAAAAGGGAGCTGATGAGAGAGATCGATCAGCTGCCTCCTGCACGCCCCCCAGTAGGGATGTGCCCGCAACCAAGGTACATGCCCCCGACCGGACCCCTCAGTCCGCAGGCCGACGCTCCATCCACTGAGCCAAACCTGCAAGGATTAGATAAACTCAGCCTGCAAACCAGGCAGTACAAGGCCTTGTCTTCCTAAGCACGACTAAATTAGTAGCCCTGACTGCTATTCATAAGCAAGTTTAAAAGATGCTGCCGTAACCGGTTTGGCTCAGTGGATAGAGCGTCGGCCTGCGGACTGAAAGGTCCCAGGTTCGATTCCGATCAAGAGCATGTACCTTGGTTGCGGGCACATCCCCAGTAAGGGGTGTGCAGGAGGCAGCTGATCGATGTTTCTCTCTCATCGATGTTTCTAACTCTCTATCCCTCTCCTTTCCTCTCTGTAAAAAATCAATAAAATATATTTTTTTAAAAAAGAGAGATGTTAAATAAGCTGTGCAGGTTGATTCCCCTCTTCCTGCTGGAAGATCTCAAAGGAATGTGGCCGTGTCTGGAGGTGCAGCCACCTTCCTGGCTCCGGGGCTGTGCAGTTACTATTTAAGGTCATGTTGGTAGCATCCTTTGCATCTGTGGTAGGTTAAGGATAGAGGTAATGTCAACAGGCATAAAACCGTGGCACCTTAATTTTAAGTACTCTGCAGACTTTTTCAAGTAAGACTGTTGTACATGGTGTTCCTAACATGTAGGTAGTTTTGCAGTCCATCTCTTTTGAAGTGGCTGTTTCAGGAACAAGCAGTAATAAACCTGTTTTAATATGACTGTAGCTCTTGGCAGTCCATGTGAAATAGTTTCCCCTCGAAAATTTTCTTAAATTAACTGAATTCGTTCTTTTTATACAATATAATTATACATGTATATATAACATTATAAATAACCATCTTATAATTTGCTATTTTCCCTCCTGAATTTGAAGATTTGTTTTTTCCTTCTTAGGAAGGAGAGTTCAATGTTGACTTTAAAAACACCACACCCTGAACTAAAAACAACAGTGGCATATATATGTTATTAAAGAAAAAAGCATAACCATAGACACCCACTGTTTTAACCTTCAATGAATTTAGAAAACTCCTGGTTCAAAGGTCAATGCTCAGCCACTGAGCCACACCAGCCTTCACTACAAATTTAATTTCCACTTCAAGATTGGCTTAAAAACAAGTAAAATTAATTCTTCTACCCCCCTAAAACCTCAACTTAAAAAAAAAAAGCCTAGTGATGTGTTCTGTTGGGTTTTAAATATAGAGGAGGAAATTTCTCTAATATTCACTTATAAAGTCTCTAGAGACCTCAATCTAGTAGTGGAAGTTTAATTAATTTCAATTACAAGTAAACAATAAAGTATTCATTTAGAACCAAATAGCTATAAATTTGGGGCCCCGGGTAAAAAATAATCAGAGCCCCATAGTGCCCCCACCCCACTCCTGCTGGTAACTGAATTCTCATTTATTTCTATTAAATTAATATATTCACAATGTTTTTTGAATATCAAAAACCTTTAAAATACAAAATGAAAAATAGCATCTTCCTTCTGCACAACCTACCTTACAGTCCCCTCCACAAAAGCAACCATTATCAACTATTTTTGCAGCTTTCCTTTCACATTCTCAAATAATATTCTTACACTGAATATTATTATTTCCTGATCTGTTGATTATATTCTGTATTATCTTTTTTTTTAATGACTTGCAAGAGAGGGAGGAAGAGAGAGAAAGAGAGAAACATTGATTTGTTGTTCTACTTATTTATGCATTCATTGGTTGCTTCTTGTATGTGCCCTGACTGGGGCTCAAACCCACAACCTTGGCGTATTGGGACAACATTCTAATCAACTGAGCTACCCAGCCAGGGCCTCTTGTGTATTATCTTTTATGTTGTGTTATGTTAAGCTGAAAGCTTAACCACCGAGCACTCCCATCTGCCCTCTTGCTAATCTATATCATAGTTTTCATAAAAATAATTGTCAACATATGTAATTATTGCTAATAAAATTATTATATAGTGAGAGCATTTCTTTCTTAACAACTTTTTATTTTTTCAGTCCTATCCCCTTTTCCTGGAGAGTCAGCATATTCGAGTGGTTAGGGGTAGGGACCCTAGAGCCAGACCCTCGATCAGATCTTTGCTTTGCCACTTACTTGATCTGTGATTTTGAGGCTGTGACTTCATCTCTCTGCACTTCAGTTTCCTCTTCTATAAAATGAGAAGGTTTAATAAGTTCTATACATATGAAAGCACTTAGAACAGCACCTAACATGTATTAACTATTTGCATGGTTAGCTGTGTACACAATCTTGATTTTTCTCCATTTGTCTATCTGCCTGTCATAATTCTTTTTCTCAGGTACTCAACCTTGTAGAGAATCTATCAATTCCATTTTCCCAAGAGCCCTCTCTATCTCCCACACTGCTGGACAGGCTGCTGCTGCACCACTGCCACCCTGGCGACCCCCTTGCCACTCTCTGTTGATGTCTGGCTGTCTGTGGTCCTCTTTCTCTCTTCCTAGTTTTGGTGAGCACATCAGCAGCTTCCAGACTCCAGAGCCCCTGTTTTGAACCCTTAAATTCCCTTGAAATGCCCAACTTAAGATAAAAGATATTTATCTTCCTTTTTAACACTAATCCTTCCATTGTGCCTCATCCTATGTCTAATTCCATGACCTGTCACCTTGATTTTCTGTCTCCCAAGCATTTTCAATCCTTCCTTTTAAAAGGGAGGGGAAATTTTTCCTCTTTTCCCTCTTAGTTCTTCTGGCTGGTCTAATAATCAAATTGACGTGAGACAGGTTACAGGAGAACTTACTATGTACAGACAGGGGTTCCATAACAATATGGGACCCAAAGACAAATAGGGCAGTTAAGGCTTATATGCCATCTTGAGCTAAGAAGAAAGGGGGGTAGTGGTTTGGACTTCAAAGGGGAAGCAGGCAATACACAGATATGCGAGAAGGAGCAAACATTTGGCAAATTCTTGCTGGGCCACTCAGAGGGGTGTCTAACAAAACAAGTTTGCTTGGTTCCTCCCTGTCTGCCACATTCAGTTCATCTTGTGCTAAGGAGCAGTTCTTTCTATATTAATTCCTTTAAACAGGTAATCAGGGAACTAAAAGGTTCTTCTTGAGTCTCTTGTTTCTTAACAATAACAAGCTTAAAACAAGATCCTAAAAAGGCATATTTTGGGGTGGCAAACTCGGCTCCCCCTCACTTTCTGTTGAATCATTCTCAAGCTACAAAAACAGGTCAAATTTCTATTAATGTAAACAAATGACGACCTCTCTTTTGTTGCCAGACAGGGACCTGACAGGAGAAGGTCTGCCTCAGGCTGGGCTGTAGTGTGTGGGTTTTTGACTTCGTGTAGGAAACATTTCACAGTAGGAGTCCAGGTGGGTTTGAGAATACGTTTATTATAGCAGGGACAGTGAAACAAATGAAGAAATTAGGGTAGAAAGAACAGCAGGGAGAGCCTGGGCCAGTGATGGCGAACCTTTTGAGCTCGGCGTGTCAGCATTTTGAAAAACCCTAACTTAACTCTGGTGCCGTGTCACATATAGAAACTTTTGATATTTGCAACCATAGTAAAACAAAGACTTATATTTTTGATATTTATTTTATATATTTAAATGCCATTTAACAAAGAAAAATCAACCAAAAAAATGAGTTCGCGTGTCACCTCTGACACGCGTGTCATAGGTTCACCATCACTGGCCTAGGCTGTGCTCTGCTTTGGCCTCCAGAAATGTTATAGGAAAGGAGTGAGCCAAGGTGGGGCTGCTTTAGCTCACTGGGAAGTCAGAGAAAGAAGGGGACTTGGAGACAGGATCAGGGGGTGAGCCCGGGCTGCTGCCCACTGCTCCCCTGGTTGCAGGTCTCGTGGGGACCCCTAGAAATAAAAAGTTTGCCTAGCCTGTGTGGCTCAGTGGTTGAGCGTTGACCTGTGAACCAGGAGGTCATGGTTCAATTCCCCATCAGGGCACATGCCAGGGTTGCAGGCTCCATCCCCAGTGTGGGGCGTGCAGGAGGCAGCCGAACAACGATTGTCTCTCATCATTGATGTTTCTCTCTCTCCCTCCCTCTCTCTCCCTTTCTCTCTGAAATCAATAAAAATGCATTTAAAAAAGAAAAATAAAAACTTCGCACGGGAGTGCTCTAGAGCAAACCCACATTGAGTCTTGGTCCTGGGGACTTTCTAATCCCTTTTTTCTGCAGGCGAGAATCTTAGGGGAGGGTTTCATAGACTATTCATCAGCTTTCCAGGTGCATTTGTAATATGCTGATGCATAAAAATGAGTGTGTAGGGGAGTTTTGGATTGTTCTTCGGTCTGTTTTACTTTTACCTTAGATGTATCTAGCTTTAATGGTGTTTTGTTATTTGTTCCCCAACTTCATCTGTCCTTGGGTTTAGCTGGCACACATGGCATTAATTGGGTCTTTGTTCTCTCTCTCCCAGGCAGGGTGATTTAGGCATTTTCTGATTAGGGAGGATTTAAACCATTTTCTCCCAAGTGTCCTTGGTTGGGGAAGATAAGGTCTTGTGATTCACAAGCTGACTCTAAGCTGCCCAAACTGTTTGGCCTTGTTTAATTTTCTTGTCTGTTTCCTTACTTCACTTGCCCAGGAATTTTTCTAGCTTCTTACTATCCTGCCACACTTTGACTCAGCTACCACCATTCCCCTCTTTCTTTCTCTAAAACTTCTGAGGCGAAGGTTGGTGTTTCTCTCTCCGGAACCCACCCTGGCTGCCTTCTGCCTCTCCAGCCCATGGAGCAGAACCCCCTCTGGCTGCCTTCTGCCCCTCCAGGCCATGGAGCGCTGCACCCGCTCCTGCTCCTCTTGCTTTGGACTGGATGGAGCGCTGCACCCGCTCCTGCTCCTCTTGCTTTGGACTGGAGGAATAACTCCTCCTTGAAATAGTTTTCTTTTTATCTCTTTATCCAAAGGCAGAGAGAAAATTGAATGTAACTCCACTAATTCCTCTCAGCTATTGAGGAATTTTTTTTCATGTACTTTTATTTTTCCAAATTCACGTAATGACTGCAAATAACCTATAATGTGTTACTTGGTTACGATTTTTAGGGAAGATTTTTTTAGGAAACTGGAGAAATCTGTTGTTTGTAATGATCACCAATTCTCTTTCTTTCTTTCTTTCTTTCTTTCTTTCTTTCTTTCTTTCTTTCTTTCTTTCAAGAGGACATTTATTAAAGCTGGGGACAGTGAAACAAGGAGGGGCCTAGGATAGAGGACTAGGTGGGAAAATGAGCCTAGCTGGGCCGCTTGGCTCACTAAGAAGTCAGAGAAAAGGGAGCCTTGGGGACAGGTTCGGGGGGTTAGCCCTGGAGGAGCTGCCACTGCCCATTGCTCCCTGGTTGCCAGCCTCATGGGGTCCCTTAGAGGTTAGGAGAGGCACACCTGTGGGGGAAGAACGGGGGAAGGGAAAGGATGGGCATGCTCCCAGGAGGGAGAGTGCACCACCAGTTATTTTGAAAGTACAAAAAGCTAATGATTCTTCAGCACTCATATGGTGGTTTAAGAGTTTTGCCTCGGTGTTTTAAAGACTCTCCCTTTAATCCACTCCACATTAGCTTATTGCTTGTCAAGTGTTTTAAGTATAGATAATACTGAAGGGGCCAAAGTTTTGCCACTCTGAAGCTGCCTTCTTGGGATATTGATTTTAAGCTGTTTCTTAAGGAACAAGACTCAGAAAGAACCTGTGACCTCCCCCCTTTTCTGCAAGAGATTCAGGCGGAAAACTGCTTCAGGAAGATGTTGGGACTCTGCCTTAGCCTAATGTGAGTAAGGCTGGTAAGTAAGGGGGCTTCAGGCAGGTAGGTAGGTGCCTGTTCGCTAAATACTCCCTGTGTCCCACAGTTCCCGAGTCGTCTAGCAAGGATTTCCCTGCCCTTGTGTGTTCCACTCTTCCTCAACAACCTCTACATCACCCATTCTCACTTCTGAAATCTAATACCCTGTTCCCCGCCTTTCTCCTGTCCAAAAATGTCTTATATACCCAATGTTGCCTCAATGACCTTTTTTTTTTTTGGTTTTTTAGGTTTTTTAAAATATTTTTTATTGATTTCAGAGAGGAATAGAGAGGGAGAGAGAGATAGAAACATCAATGATGAGAGAGAATCATTGATTGGCTGCCTCCCGCACGCTCCCTACTGGGGATCGAGCCTGCAACCCAGGCATGTGCCCTTGACTGGAATCGAACCCAGGATCCTTCAGTCCGCAGGCCAATGCTCTTATCCACTGAGCCAAACCAGCTAGGGCTGCCTCACTGACTTTGGACTTTTCATGGAATTATCATGCTTATGTGAATTCCTCATGGGCAGTATTAAACTTTTATTTTCTCCTGTTAATCTGTCTTTGTTAATTTGGTTATTAGTCCAGCCTAGAAGAATTTAGAAGGTAAGAGGAAAAGTATTAATATTTTTTTAGCTCCCACAATAGAAAGGAAAATACTCCTTTATAACACCCCAGGGAACCCAAATTAATGAAGAGGCCAGGGGGTTGTTCACCAGGTTTTTCATCATCAGTCAACCCTTCTGGGATCAAATTAATTTTTTTTAAGTCCTCTTGGATTAGGAGTCTAGTCTTAGAAGCAATGGATATATATACACATATATATATTCTCAATGAGAATATATAAAATTGATATTAAGATATATATTTTCCCCCTCCACTCCTATCCTGGTTGTATTGTGTACACTCAGATTTTGAATTAAGCTTTCTGTTAAGAAAACTCAGTGGAAAGGTTTTAGAAAGGTTTTGTCTCTCTAATTAAAATATGCAATACTTTAAAACAATAAAGTATTGTTTTTTGATAGAGAAAACAATACTTGATTTTTAGATAGAGAAAAGGAGATAGAAACATCCATGAGAGAGGAACATCATCAATCTGCTGCCTCCTGCACGTCCCCTACTGGGGAGCAATCTGGCAACCTGGGCATGTGCCCTGATGGGGAATCGAACCAGCAACTGCTTGGTTCCTGGGTCAAAGCTCAACTGTTGAGCCACACTGGCTGGGCTGCAACAGTCTGAGTAGATTTTTGAAAGTCTCTATTTTCTTCTTTTAGAAATAAATATTTGGGTAAGTCAAGCAAGTAATCATTGCAGTCACTATTTACTTTATTATGAACTTTCAAAAACAATTCTGAAAACAGCTCATTTCTGTTCTTCTGTATACAAAGGAAAAGTATTCTGACTTTGATTTTAAAATTCAATCCAAAGTCTTTTCAAATCCTCATTTCAAGTAAATATATTCAGAAAGGCTTGAGGTTGAGAAAGACAAAAATGGTTAATCCACTGTAATTAATTACCTGAGGGGAAATACAAGAAGTGAGCCCATTTCTTCAAATAAGAACACGTTGTGTTGTCTTATATTTTTAATGTGCATGCAAAGAAACTTCTTCTGTAGGTTCCTTTTAAATTCATTTTATACGATGCATCCTTTGAAGTAAGCTCTCTTTAAAGGTGATTGGTTTTAAAAGAACCATAGCCAGTTAACTGCCTGTGAAACCACATGGGGCTCATGAACATCACTAAAGAGCTTTCATTGAGGGTTTCACTTGAAAGATGTTTACATTGTTCTGTGAAGGACTGAAAAGCAGAAGGGCTTCCTGAGGTTTTACAGGAAGACAATCCAGCTTATTTATTCATAAAGGGTTTTGGTTACAAAAGAATGTTTTAGATTCAACAGTAGAATTTTATTTTATTATTTTTATTTTTTTAATGTACATATTATTAAATGATATTTTATAAGCAACTAGAGCTTCTGACAAAACTGTCAATGAAACACCTAAAGTGTAAATTGCACACCAAAACGTTGCAATTAAAACTTGACTCTCATAACTTTAAAAAATTGTGTAAATTAGAATTACTGAGTGATTGAGGAAAGGCAACAAATACATCAATAAACTCTGCCAAAAAACCAATAACCAAAGGCAGTATATTGTGGGAAAAACTCAAGTCAAGTGAAAAAAGAAGTGAAATATTTAATCATGTCTGAGAAGGAATCTATTAAGTAAAATTGGACTTCCCAAAAAAGTTATGCCAATCATAACCACAGGAAATGCTTCATACTTTGCTTAAATACTTAAAACCACACTATAACCAAAGGAATATAGTAACTGTACATATGCTGATTACAAAAAAGGAAGAGTCTACATATAAAATAGTTCATTTCAGTGCCTTCCTTGAAAAGGTGACTCATCAGAGCTATGTAATTGCTTACAGACATAGCCTGGCTCCAGGCACATCACAGGTGAGGCTGCAGAAAGCCCTTGAAGAGCATGTGGCAGTGAAACTGGGCTCCCACCTTTATCATCAAGCAAACTTCCTTTGTTCTGCTTGAGAACAAGTGCAAATAGGACGTTACAGCTTATGAAATCATTTCAGTGATGCTGACCCCATACAAATAGGCTTGTTGATATTCAGATGGTTTCTTTCC
Organism: Myotis lucifugus; assembly: GCF_000147115.1. NCBI lineage: Eukaryota > Metazoa > Chordata > Mammalia > Chiroptera > Vespertilionidae > Myotis > Myotis lucifugus. The sequence continues at coordinate 35,461,763 of NW_005871048.1, read as the reverse complement.
AACCCATGTTCAGCTGGATTCCAAGCAAGAAGGCACACCGTTTATTTTCTGGGTAGCTTGCTGGGTTGTGTGGATCAATAGAATATACTTCTCGTGTTTCTAAATGAAGATCTCCTTCCGTAGGGCTTTTATCTGTATAATAATTGCGTTCTCTGTGTTTTGATATCATGTATGAGGTGACAGCAATCAAGAAGAGCAGAAATAGACAACCTACAGAAAGCCCACCAAGAGGAGTGAGTGAGCTTTGTGATTTGCAAACAGCTAGGTGAGGGTTCCATCTGTGATCCTCCAGGCACTGGGTCTGGCCACTGCCTTCCAGGGTATATCCGTCTTCACACTCCAAAGTAACAATTGCTCCATGCTGACACTTTTTCCCAGACTCCAGCCCCTTCTGGATTCCATTCATATACTCTGGGGAGCTACCGTTCACATCTTTACAAGAAGGGGCAGGTTGGCTCCAGGTGCCCTCAAGTGTGCGAATAAGGAGTGCATCTCCCATGAGCAGGTAGCCTTTGTCACTCTGCAATTGTAGGTGTTTAGTGTTTGGCTCTGCCAGTGCCAGGTGGATGAACTCTTTCTGTTTGATAACACAGAAATTCCAAAATAGCAGTAGATTCACCACCACCCACCATCCTACCCTACCTCCTACAGATAGAATACTTTGGACAGTATTCCCCCCACTCCTACACTGCAAAATAAAATCAGACTGGCATCAGATATCATATTTGCAACACTGGATGTTAGTAAACAATGAAGCAACACCTTCAAAATTCTAAAGGAAATAATTCTCCACCAAGAATTATATAGTACAATAAAGTAAACCATGTTTATATATAAATGACAGAAAGTTTGGCAATATCAAAAGGTAGATGAGAAGATTTGAGATTGGGAGGTTTGAGGTGGAACAGTTTAAAAAAAGGGTAAAACCATTAATATCCTTTTCTTATTAAATCAAGAGTTATGGTAGGCAGAATAATGGCCCCTCAAAGATGCCCATGTCCTGCCCTGGCCAATGTGGCTCAGTTGGTTGAGTGTCATCCCATGCACCAAAAGGTCGCCAGTTCAATTCCCAGTCAGGGCACATGCCCAGTTTGCGGGCTTGATCCCCAATAGGAGGCATGCAGAAGGCAGCCAATAGACATTTCTCTCTCACATGGATGTTTCTCTATCTCTCCCTCTTCCTTCCTCTCTTTCTAAAATCAATAAAACAGCCCTAGTGGTTTGGCTCAGTGGATAGAGCATTGGCCTGTAGACTGAATGGTCCCAAGTTCGATTCCAGTCGAGGGCAAATGCCCAGGTTGTGGGTTCGATCCCCAATAGGGGGCGTGCAGGAGGCAGCTAGTCAGTGATTCTCTCTCATCATTGATGTTTCTATCTCCCTCTCTCTTTCTCTCTGTATTCAATAAAAATATATTTAAAAAAATAAAAATCAATAAAACATATTTTTAAATGCCCATGTCTTAATCCCAGGAACCAGTGAATATGTCAGGTTATATGCAAAGAGAAATTAAGTTTGCAGATGTAATTAAAGTTACTAATCAGCTGACTTTGAGAGATTATCCTGGATTATTCAGGTAAATCCAATCTATAATAATAAAAGCATAATATACTAATTAGACCAGACAGCCAAATGACCTTCCAGACGTCATTCCAGACATCCTTCCAGATGAAGCCACAGTGGCAGGGGCCAAGGCAGAGGTGGTTAGGGGTGAAGAGGCAGGCAGGCGAGCAGTTAGGGGCGATGAGGCAGGCAGACAAAGGGGTTAGGGGCGATCAGGCAGGCAGGCGAGTTGTTAGGGTGATCAGGCAGACAGGCGAGTGAGTGGTTAGGCAGGGGTGGGCAAACTTTTTGACTCGAGGGCCACAATGGGTTCTTAAACTGGACCGGAGGGCCGGAACAAAAGCATGGATGGAGTGTTTGTGTGAACTAATATAAATTCAAAGTAAACATCATTACATAAAAGAGTACGGTCCTTTTTTTTTTTTTAGTTTTATTCATTTCAAACGGGCCGGATCCGGCCCCGCGGGCCGTAGTTTGCCCACGGCTGGGTTAGGGGCAAAAAGGCAGGCATGCAGAGTGGTTAGGGGCGATCAGGCAGGCAGGTAAGGGAGCAGTTAGGAGCCAGTCGTCCCGGATTTCAAGAAGGATGTTCAACTGCCAGTCAGACATCCCCCGAGGGGTCCTGGATAGCCAGAGGGTGCAGGCCAGGCTGAGGGACCCTCCCCGACCCTGTGCACAAATTTTGTACACCAGGCCTCTAGTGTAATAATAAGCCTCTTTATACATGGAAGAGAAGGGCAGAAGAGCGAGAACCAGAGAGATGGCAGCATGAGAAGAACTCAGCCTGATGTTGCTGACTTTGAAGATGAAGGAAGGGACCATGGGCTAAGGAATACAGGAAGCCTCGAGTCTAGAACCTAGAAGAGGAAAGGAAACGGATTATCCTAGAACCTTCAGAAACAAACAGCCCTGCCAACATCTTGATTAAAGCCTAATAAGACCCATTTCAGACTCTAACCTCTAGAATTACAGGATAATAAATTTGTGCTGTTTTAAGGCAGTAAATTTGTGGTAATTCATTACAGCAGTCCTAGGAAACTAATATAGAACTCAAGAAATATTCTCTAAAGTTGAAGAATCAAGGGAGAAAAGTATAGTAAGCTAAAGTTATACAAATAAATGCTATGGAATGCGTGGGTTTGGAAGGGCTTCATGAGTATTTTATCTTTTGCTTTTTGTTGGGACTGGAATAGTTCTTAAGGCAGCAGCTACATCCCAGATAAAGGAACTCCTTAACCCTCTCCAGCTCTGACTCAGACCAGCGCTGTCTGTGGCCTTGAGCCCCAACACTGTGCAAGTGTGCACAGGGGAGAAGGCTTGGTCAAGGGCAAGGCACTGATGTGCAGGTCAAATGAGACTCCTCTGAGGAGCACAGAGGCGGGTTAGGGCAGATGAGAGGGAATTGAGGATGCAGAAGACCGAGTTTAGGCTGAGTTCCAGCTTATCTGAAATAAGAGCTCTGACAACACATCCAGGAAAAGAGATCATTCAAGAAATATTCAGATTGTTTGGGACCTCTCTCTCTCACACACACACACAACCTTTTCCTCCTGAGTAATTCACACAGAATGCTCCAGATTGCTTTGGAATGAAGACAAAAATAATTCACTTCATCTCCCTTCACATTCCATCGCTGATTCCAGCAGCTATGCTTTCTCAAGGCAGCTATCGTGGCTGGGAGTTAGAAGGTCCCGGGGCTGGGCTCTTAGTTAAAGGACAAGGATCCCTCTTGCTCATGTGAACAGCCTGTTTCCATGTTTCATTCACCTCTTGATTCACCTTTCTTTGATTCGCCCAATACTTTTCTCCCCAGTTTCTGTGAGTTCTGGAACCAGACAAGGTCAGCACAAGAAAAGAACATTAAAAAATCAGCCTCACTTATGAACAGACATGGAAAAGTCCTGGATGAAATACAAGCATCACTTCCACTGACATTCCATGGAGCAGAACATAGTCACATGACCACGTCTACTTGTGCAGAAACATAACCTGCACTCCAGGCGGCCTGTGCCCAAATGAAAATTGGTTTTAACTTCTCAAGGAAGCCATTTCCCCCTCCCTCCACTCAGCAACAAGGTCAAGATAAGCCACTTTCCTTACTGTCCTCTTCTGTGATATGCACTTATTTCTAGTTTAAAAGGGCTCGAGATTCTGCAGACCCCACTTTATAGAGAAGTTTCCCATTAGACTCTGAGATGGGTTTTGTCACCTAACCTCCTGTCAGAGTCAACCTTCAAAACTGAAATTCAAGTTTAAGAGCATTTGGAGATGCCCTGAGGGAAGAATCTGGTTTCTTACTTCCTCTGAATTCTTACTTTCTGTTCTCTTTAAAAAAAAATTGTTTTTGCCAGCTCAGCAATGTAGTTACATAACTTAAAAAGTATTTATTCTAGCATGCATAGCTGTTTCACTGGGAAGTTCATCCAAGGTATCCAGACACCATCCTGCCCAAGTAGAGGTTCACTCTGATATTTTCAGAGGTTTATTTAATAAAATTTCAAAGGACAGCCAATCCTCATTTTACACAAACTATTTCAGAGAATAGAAAAAAGGCAAGTTCCAAAATTCATTTATAAGACTTGTTTAACCCTGACACCCAAACCAGACGTTAGCACAAAAAGAGAAAATTAAAATCACTCTCACTTATAAACATCGATAGAATTACCTCTAGAATTTTCAGTTACATATTCTAATAAGCTCTCTTTTTGTGCTTAAAAGATTGTTTATAAACATAGATGGAAAAGTCCTAAATAAAATACAAGCAAATCACCTGGCTGGTATGGCTCAGTGGTTGAGCATCGACCTATGAACCAGGAGGTCACTGTTCGATTCCCAGTCAGGGCATGTGTCCAGGTTGTGGGCTTGATCCCAGTGTGGGGTGTGCAAGAGACAGCTGATCAATGATTCTCTCTCATTATTGATGTTTTTCTCTCTCCCTCTCTCTTCTTTATCTGAAGTCAATAAAAACGTATTAAAATATTAATAAACTAGAGGCCTGGTACACAAATTTCATGCACTTGGCGGGGGGGTCCCTGAGCCCAGTCTGTACCCTCTTGTAGTTCGGGAGCCCTTGGGAGATGTCCAACTGATGGCTTCAGACACCCTTAGCGCTGCTGTGGAAGCGGGAGAGGCTCCTGCCACCGCTGCTGTGCTCGCCAGCCATGAGCCTGGCTTCTGGCTGAGCAGTGCTCCCCCTGTGGAAGCACACTGACCACCAGGGGGCAGCTCCTGTGTTGAACATCTGCCCCTGGTAGTCAGTGCGCATCATAGCAACCAGTTGTTTCACTGTTCAGTCGATTTGCATATTAGCCTTTTATTATATAGGATTTTGAGGAGCAACAGTTAGAGGGGCTGGAGAAAGGGGGAGGGCAGATGGGACTAAATGAACTGGAGACCTTCAGAAAGAAGCTTATTTTTAGGATTTTCTAGGGTAGAGAGTTAGAGAAGCCCAAAGGGAATCTGGGGAAGGAGGTCATGCTGCAGGGGCCCGGACGGACAGACCACCCTGTCTGCCCATGCAGGCTGTGGATGGCATGACCCTAGCGAGCACCAGTCACCTTGTACTCATTACAGATTTGTGCACTTATTACAACCATCTTGATGTAAAAGGCAGGAAAGCATCCTGGAAGCTGGAGGTAGTGTCTGTTTCTAATTTCCACATAGATAGGTGCCACTGGCTACCTGCACTGCTGAGGAGAGGGTCTGACTGTGCAGGGCTGGAATAAGATCTGGCGATGGGTCAGCCCTGCTCTGCTGGGGCTGATCAGCAGACCCTGAGTGACAGACGAATGATTACTCTGACACAACTGTTTGCTGTGAAAGAGAGGGCTAAGGAACTGCCTAGCTAAAGGAACCAGACAGCCTCGATCGCCTGCCTCTTCAGGCTTCTATTGTAACAGCAGTTTGAGAGAAAGTTTATCTTTTAGATACAATCAGTAGGGTAAGTAGTCTTGGGAGGAAAGGACACCTAAAGATCAAGCATAAAGATTCCGGTAAACACCTGAGGGCTCAGACTTATTTGGAAAAGTCAAGGCAGGGTCTGCCACCTTCAGCGAGGTCCCCCTAGAGGCCCCCGACCTTTCAGAGATTCCTCCTTACAGACTTTCCAAGTCTCCTGTGCTCCCCCACATTGCTCGATTCTGGAATTAAGATCTGGGTGTCGGGGCCAGATGCTGTACAGCAGGATTTCCTGGGGGACCGATGGATCCTCTTCCTTCTTCCAGACTTTTCTTCTCACACAGCTCTGCCAGGAATCAGGTTCAATGGTGACCCACTGCCTATTCCGGCCTCGGCTCCTTTCTCTGCTGCCTGCTGGCCTCAGCCCTCTGTTCCTGCCACGTCACCATTTCCCACGCAGCTCCACAGCCTGGTTCAGTAAGTGCCTTGGGAGCCTTACTAGGAAGTAATTACGTTGGCATTTTCTTCAGGGAGAATGCTTCTGCCCATAACGAGAAAGAGATCTGAGGCAACTGGCAGCACACTGAGCAGAAATTCCAAAACCTCTTGGGGGAAAAGAAGTCTTAGAGCAGCAGTTCTCAACTTGTGGGTCGGCACCCCTTTGGCGGTCGAACGACCCTTTCACAGGGGTCGCCTAAGACCATCCTGCATATCAGATATTTATACTACGATTCATAACGGTAGCAACATTACAGTTATGCAGTAGCAACGAAAATAATTTTATGGTTGGGTCACAACATGAGGAACTGTAGTTAAAGGGCCAGAAGGTTGAGAACCACTGTCTTAGAGAATTGTCCGGTTATCAACAGACCGTCAAAGCTACAAAAAATTTTCTCGTGGAATCCAAGATACAAACGAGAATAAGAATCTCTGAGGAAGTGCGTTTAGAGATGCAGTCAAAAGTCCTGAAGGAAGAAACCAAATGCCAGTGGCAAATCCACCTGTTAGTTTAAGCCCCAAGAACAGGAATGCAAAGAACCAGGATAAAATAGTAGAACGCAGGAACTCCGTGGAAATATTGCTGAGGGTTTTTTTTAATAGCTAAATAAATCTTTAATATTTCTAATTGCAAATGTACAGAAATTGCACAGCCTCACAGTCTTAGAACACCAACAAATTTCTCTGTGCATTATTCCATAGTTAAAAGTTATTGCTGACTTTTGACAAGGTCTTTGGCCTTTAATGAAGTTCATCTACGTGAAGGACCAAAAGCTGAATCCCAAAGGGTAAAAAAGGGGCTGCAGTGGACCTGAGAGAGCTGGACACTTACAACTGGAAGCAGAAAACTGAAATGAGCTCAGTGACCTAATCAAACACTGAACGGAATTTCCAAGAGACAAAGCAAGTGCTCTTGCTAGAGAAAAAGAAAGAAAGAAAGAAATTCAAGTTGTGAGTAATGGCATTGTGCAGCTGAAATAGCTGGCAGGTGACCAGACCGAGAAGTCAAAAAACAGATGATGGATTGCTCACAAAAGAAACCTTTGTTAACGATCGCTGAAAAAGATAAAGGTCATTTCCAATCCGAACTGGGTGCTGAGTGGCTAGCACAGCAAGGGCTGGGAAACGGAGAAGTTGGGCCATGGATCGTGCTCACCGCTTTAAGCCAAACCTCTGCTGGAAAAGGAATACGAAGCTTTTCTTCAGAAAGCCGATCTTTAATAAACTCTCAGGCAGAGGCAGCATTCTCCCAGAGAAGCTGTTTCAGGAAGAGTCAGAATGGGGAGAGAGAGCAGAAATATCAAGTGGGTATTTCCACACGCGGGTAAAATTCCCCACGTGGAAAATTCAAGAGGAGGAGGAAACAGCACAGTAAAAAAAAAAGATCTTATGAACCCAAGTTTCTCTTCATGATATGAACAGCTGGCTGATTGCACATACTGCAGAATGAGCTCTGGCGAGAAGATGCAAGCCGCTAGCCCAAGGCATATTAATATGTGTGTATCAAAGGACAGTACATTTTCTCTTTTCTAAATATATATTTTTATTGATTTCAGAGAGGAAGGGAGAGGGAAAGAGAGAAAGAAACACGAATGATGAGAGAGAATCATTGATCTGCTGCCTCCTGCACGCCCCACACTGGAGATCAAGCCCACAACTCAGGCATGTGCCCTGACCGGGAATCGAACCTTTACCTCCTGGTTCATAGGTAAGTGCCCAACCACTGAGCCACACCGGCCAGGCAAGGATAATACATTTTCAAAAGTCAGGGATATCCAACCAACCCTGGGAAGATGATAACAATAGAAACTTTTCTCTTTTTTTTTCTTTTTTTTTAATTAAATCTTTATTGTTCAGATTACATTTGTTCCTCTTTTTTTCCCCCCCATAACTCCCCTCCTCCCAGTTCCCGCCCCACCCTCCGCCCTCACTCCCCACCCACTGTCCTCATCCATAGGTGCACGATTTTTGTCCAGTCTCTTCCCGCATCTCCCTCTCCCCTTTCGCCCCCAAGAATAGTCAGTCCATTCCCTTTCTATGTCCCTGATTCATTATAATCACCAGTTCATACTGTACATCAGATTATTTATTCACTTGATTCTTAGATTCACTTGTTGATAGATGCATGTTTGTTGTTCATATTTTGTATCTTTACCTTTTTCTTCTTCTTCCTCTTCTTAAAGGATACCTTTCAGCATTTCGTCTAATACTGGTTTAGTGGTGATGAACTCCTTTAGCTTTTCCTTGTCTGTGAAGCTCTTTATCTGACCTTCAATTCTGAATGATAGCTTTGCTGGATAAAGTAATCTTGGTTGTAGGTTCTTGGTATTCATCACTTTGAATATTTCTTGCCATTCCCTTCTGGCCTGCAAAGTTTCTGTTGAGAAATCAGCTGACAGTCGTATGGGTATTCCCTTGTAGGTAATTGAGTCTCTTTCTCTTGCTGCTTTTAAGATTCTCTCTTTGTCTTTTGCTCTTGGCATTTTAATTATGATGTGTCTTGGTGTGGTCCTCTTTGGATTCCTTTTGTTTGGGGTTCTATATGCTTCCTGGACCTGTAAGTCCATTTCTTTCACCAGGTGGGGGAAGTTTTCTGCCATTATTTCTTCAAATAGGTTTTCAATATCTTGCTGTCTCTCATCTTCTGGCACCCCTATAATTCTGATGTTTGTACGCTTGAAGCTGTCCCAGAGGCTCCTTACACTATCTTCGTATTTTCGGATTCTTTTTTCATTTTGCTTTTCCGGTTGGGTGTTTTTTGCTTCTTCGCATTTCAAATCTTTGACTTGATTCTTGCGCTCCTCTGGTCTGCTATTGGGTGTCTGTATAATATTCTTTATTTCAGTCAGTGTATGCTTAATTTCTAGTTGGTTCTTTATCACAGCATCGAGGGTCTCATTAGATTTTGTGAGGCTCTCATCAAGTTTATTGGCAGCTTCTAGCACATTATTGCAAGCCCTCAAAATTGCGTTTTTCAGTTCTATATCCTCCATTTCTGTCATGTTTTTTTGTCTCCGCATATTTTATGCTTTCTTGGTGCACCCCCTAGTGGTCTTTGTGCGCAGTCTTGTTCTAGTTAAGCCTTGATTGTTGTAGTTAATACTAGAGGGATTTGACCACCAGGCCGACTGGCTGTGAGAATCAGCTGTGTCTGCAGTGGGAAAACTTCTGTCCTCTGGAGAGGTGCTAATCTAGCCTTTGCCTGAGGCTATCCGGCAAATGGCTCTGTGCAGGGCTTGGGCGGGTCGGGTCGCACGGGATCAACAGGGCGGGCGGAGGGAGCAGTTATGGCTGCTCTCAGTCCCATTCCCAGAGGCTCTGCTTCTCAGAACTCCAGCAACCGCTGCAAACCTCGGAGAGAAAGCTGCCCTCACGTTCCAACTGATGCCAGACAATCCCGCTTCTCCCATTTGAGTCTGAGTCCCTAAAGACTCGCCCGGATCTGGAGCTCAGAGTCTGAGACTCCCTCCTGATTGAAAACGACAACCGCGCCCTCAGCCACCAGCCCGCGCCGCGAGCGCACCTCCGCACCTTTGTATTTTCCACACTGCGCCTCCTCTGAGCCTCGGTATGCTGTTCTCTTTCCTTCTAGTTGAAGAGTCTCTCCTCAGCCAGCCTTCCTGTGGTTCTGGGTGATGTCCGTTCCGTCTTTTAGTTGTATTTTTGAAGTGGTTGTTTGCGGCAGCAATCTCCAGTGTTTACCTATGCCGCCATCTTGGTCTCTCCCGGGCAACAATAGAAACTTTTCAAAGAGAAATTTACTCATCCAAGTTTGGTCTTTGGGTCCACCTTTTGAAATAAGTGTAAGCCTTTAACTAGAATCTCTTACTCTTTTTAAAAATATATATTTTATTGATTTTTTTACAGAGAAGAAGGGAGAGGGATAGAGAGTTAGAAACATCGATGAGAGAGAAACATCGGTCAGCTGCCTCCTGCACACTCCCTACTGGGTATGTGCTCACAACCAAGATATATGCCTTTGACCAGAATCGAACCTGGGACCCTTGAGTCCGCAGCCCGATGCTCTATCCACTGAGCCAAACCGGTTAGGGCAGAATTTCTTACTCTTGTTTTCACAGAATAGATCTGTGAAAGTGAGCTGGTGTCTGTCAATGGTCCTGTATCTGGTCCTGTGATGTCACTTCAGGCACCTAAAATAATATCTATTTCTAATTATGACATCCTGGTTTAGTTTCATATAGTAAATCTTACCAGGAAAACTCATCAAGATTTTACACTTATTCATTCTTCCTACAAACATGTATGAAGTGTCTTTCACGAGTCAGGGGTTTTATAAGTGCTAGAGATACAACAAGGAACGAGACAAAATTCTTGCCTCTGTAGAGCTTACATTCTGACAGAGAAAACAGATGAGGAATACAACATTGACATGACAATGCCAGGCAGGGATAAGGTGTAAAGGACTGAGTAGAGGAGGAGGGGTCCTGGGAGTGCCACTTCACACCCGGGGGCCAGGAAGGCTGCACTCAGAGGATGGCATTTGTGCAGAGACCTGAGCGGAGGGGGTGAGCTGTGTGAAGATCTGGGAAAGCCGCCAGGCAGGAGTCGCCCGTGCAAAGGCCCTGCGCCAGAAGCACACCTGGTACGTTGGGGAACAGGAGGTGTTTCAGGCAAGAAGAACATGCTTGAATGCTGAGTGCTGCGAGGTGAGAAATGAGAAAGAACACCCTACGTTCTCACATATACAAGGAAGTGAAATTTCTAATGGCTCCAAGATAGGGTAGGCGGGGAAGTGATGAGAGAAGATGCTGGAAGGGTAACCCCCCTGCCAAGTGCTATTGTGCATTACAAGTCGTGTTAAAGAGTTGGAACTTTAGTCTAATATGTTACTATCCCAGGTCGAGTCCCTACTACATGTCAGCAACGTAGTAAATCCTTTACTAGGATTTTCTCACCTGATCCTCACGAATATCCTATGAGCTTGGAACTAATGTTATTTCAGTTTTATAGAGGAGGAAACTGAGTCACAGAGTGGGCAAGTCCTTTGTCCAAGGACCCAGGGCTAGTGATAGCAAAGTTGGCATAGAACCCCCGTGTCAAATGGAATCCCACCCCTGAACTCTTACCCTCCACTATTCTGTGTTTTACAATGATCCCTGTGACTGCAGTGGAATGAAGGACAGAGAGGGGAAGGAAAGGAACCCATTAGAGGCAGGGGTTAAGGGGAGACACGCTGGTAAGGGGACCTCGATCATGAGAGTGGGGTTGAGGAGAAAGAGATGAGTGTGAGAGAGGCTTAGGAGGTGGATGGTTACGATTTGGTGTTTGATTGGATCCAAGGAGGGAGGGGGGAGGAAGGAAGAAAAAGAGAGGACTCAAAGATGATTTCCAGATTGCTGGTTAATTAAACTCAGTGGGTACCATTTAGGAGATGATAAACAAAGCAGTAAGATCACTGGCATTAAAAAAAAAAGTCAAAATCAACTTTTTTAGAATTTTGGAAATTAACCAAAGGCTTATAAAAATCCAAAGAGCATTTATTGATTTCACGAATCTCTGAAAAGTGACCACGATTCGTGGTGCTTTAACTTGCCCACTCTCCTCCTCTCCCCAGTTCGGCAATAGCCTCACAGTTTTCACAGCTATGGAAGCCAGCACCCAGCAGCAGGGGTAGGACAGGCCCGGAGTTCCTAAAAAGCCTCCTCGCAGGGATCTGTCCCTATTTGACCTAACGGGAAGCTCCCTGAAAAGCTCAAGACAGGTCTCTATTTAACCTGATTGCGAGCTCACAGTGTGAGAACAGCACTATCACCAAGGCCTTTATGAAAAACTATTAGCAGTGCCCAAGCCGGTTTGGGTCAGTGGATAGAGCGTCAGCCTATGGATTGAAGGGTCCCGGGTTCAAATCCGACCAAGGGCACACGCCTGGGCTGTGAGCTCAGTCCCCAGTAGGGGGTGTACAGGAGGCAGCCAATCAGTGATTCTCTCATCATTGATGTTTTTATCTCTCCCTTCCTCTCTGAGATCAATAAAAATATATTAAAACATTAAAAAATTTAATAACTATTAGCAGCAATTGTTCAATATTGCAGCTACCTGAGGTGAGAAACTTAAATAAAATAACTGGGGAATGAGATCCTCAAAGGGGCCTTTGAAAACTGAGGCATATTCTTGGAAATCTGAAAACCATGCACATAGAAAGACTGAGTAATAAGAGTGAGGCACACGATTAGGGAGGCTGGTGCTATGGAAGGAAAAACAAGTCACACTTCATTGAACACTTCCTGAGTGTAGGATGCTGTGCTCGGTGCTTACAGTGACCTGCCTCCTGGATCAGTACAGTCACAACCCCCAGGGAACAGCTGGGGAAACTGAGGCTCTGAGATTAGGCAACTAAGTGGCCAAGGCAGCAGGGCTCAGGGGTCCTGCTGGGATTTGAACTCAGGCTGCCCGGCTTCAGAGTTTGTTCTGGGTATGGATGTCTGCCATGGCCAAGAGTGTAAACCGCAGCTGAGGGGACTGGTCGGTAAAGCTGTAAAGCTGGGATTTCTCGGCGAGGAGGTCCTGGAGGAACTTCTTGAAGCGCTGAGGCAAGAAGGCAGATTCGAGTGGTTTGCAGAGTGAGTGGAGTGAGGAAATGGAAACCGAGTACAACCATCTGCTCGGAAAGAGAAGAGCGGTGGGGTGTCAGCTGGAGGATGGTGAGGAACCAGGCTCTTTCATTTTTAGAGATTTCAACATGTGTAAGAAGTGTGATGCAGCCACTGAAATGCTTGGTCTTTCAGGGGGTGAAGAGGCCTGGCATCCTGAGCCCACAGGAGAGAAGGGAGGAAAAAGGGAGATGATGCTAATTCTGACCAGCAAGAGAACTGAAATCTAACACCTGACACAAACGGCTTGTGTTCTTCTTAACTTTATTCTTGTATAGATTTCCTCTTTTGCCCTTTTTGCTTTAGAGATAGAAGCTTGTCTTTAGAAATTAAGAAAAAAGCCCTAGCCAGTTTGGCTCAGTGGCTAGAGAGTCGACCTGCAGACTAAAGGGTCCCAGGTTCAATTCCCGCAAGGACACATGCCTGGGTTGTGGGCTCTATGCCCAGTAGGGGGTGTGCAGGAGGCAGCCAATCAATAATTCTTTCTCATCATTGATGTTTCCATCTCTCTTTCCCTCTCTCTTCCTCTCTCAAATCAATAAAAATATATTTTAAAAAATTAAGAAACAAGGCAGAATTGATGACCAAGAAACATCATAGTGAAGGAAGATTATATATATCACTCTGTAATTCTTTTAATGTAATTACATACTCATTAGTCTTATTAATTACCATAAAAGCATGACAATGTTTGGCTGATAGCATGTCATCGTGATAATCTGTCTTCAGAGCATCCTGGGATCCTCACACACTGTATGTATCCAGGAGTTAGAAACTGCTTGGTCTACTCGGGCCAGCAGTGATTCTAACTGAAAACCAGGATGAGTAAGTTCAGAGACTGATGTACAAGCGTGATGATTATACTTAACACTGCTACACAGAACACTGACAACATGCAAGAGACGAGATTTCAGGTGCTCTCATCAAACACACACAAGGTGACCACTGTGTGAAGAGGGGATATGTGGCTGGTCATTTCATTCGCCTTACAGTGTCCTTTACCAAATGAAAGGTTTTAATTTTGAGACATTCCAATTTATCCATTTTTTCTTTAATGTTTATGCTTATAGTATTGTCTCAAAACACAAATCACCAAGTCCAAGGTCACACAGATTTTCTCTTATGTTTTCTTCTGGAAATTTTACTTTGGTACTTTACATTTAAGTATATGACCCCCTTTGTAGGTGAATTTTTTGTAAGGTGTGAGGTTGTGTTAAGATTTATTGTTTTTTGCATATGGATGTCCAATGTATCCAGCATCATTTGTTGTCTTGCCTTTGTAGCTTTGATAAAAATGAATTGACTATATTTGTGTGGGTCTATTTCTGAGCTCTCTATTTTGTTCCATTGGTCTATGTGTCTACCCTTTCACCAATACCACACTGTCTTGATTACTGTATCTTTAGATAAGACTTAAAATAAGGTCATGTGAGTCTTCCTACTTTTTCTTTTTCAATATTGTTCTGGCTGGCTGTTCTTACAATACCCACAAGAGGGCACTATGGAGTCTAATTTCTCAGTAGGGTGCTGTTCTCCAAATGCCTACAAGATGGCGCTATTGAGCATAATCACTTACCAGGGCGCTATTTACAGACTGTCCCAAAGAAGGAAGACTAAAAATGGCTGCAGAGTAAGTGGATGCTACACAGACATGGTCCCAGGACCAAACTAGAATTGCACCTGAATTACAAAAAATCATCCTGAATAATCCACTGAAGACTAGCCGGAGAACCACGATAAACCAAGAATGGAAACTGGAGACTGCACAGAGATGTGTAGGAAGGGCAGAGGCCAAAAGGGCTGGCCAGACTCCCACAGAGAGCAGCTGACGTTTGGGAGAGATATCTCAGCTGTGGGGTCGGCCACTGAGAATTCTGGTGTCTAATCCCCAAGCTGGGCCCCCGGCAGAGAGCACCAGAACTGAGAAAGTTGTCCACATAACATCTGGCTGTGAAAAGCAACAGGGTTGCTGTCTGCCAGGGAGAGACGGCTGGAAATGCAGGCACCCTCTTAAAGGGCCAACACACCAAACTTTGTGCGCAGTCACTCACCTTGTGCTCCTAGGGAGGCAGGGCAGAGTGGACTAGAGCTATGTGAGCAGAAGCAGGGTTGAGACCTCTGAGGTGAGAGCTCAGAAAACAAACACCACGGTTTCCTGTGCGGTCGTTCCCCCACATTGAGGGGGTCACCTTTCTCAGGTGGACCTTTGCTACTCAGGCTGTTCCTGCCTGAGGGGGAGACAGTTGTCCCACTCTATTGGAAAACACCTTGCCCCATGGTGGGGAGCAGTGGTTCTCAACCTTCTGGCCCTTTAAATACAGTTCCTCATGTTGTGACCCAACCATAAAATTATTTTCGTTGCTACTTCATAGCTGTAATGTTGCTACTGTTATGAATCGTAATGTAAATATCTGATATGCAGGATGGTCTTAGGCGACCCCTGTGCAAGGGTCGTTCGACCGCCAAAGGGGTCGTGACCCACAGGTTGAGAACTGCTGGTGTGGAGTTTCTGAGGCCCATTAAGAGAATGAGAATGATAATTAGCCTCCAAGCAGAAACAATTGCCCCACCCTATTGGAAAACCTCTCACCCACCTGAGGACCATTACCTGAGGGCTACTTAAGAGTTAATCCAATCAGTCTGCAGGTAGAGGCTGGTCTCTGGAGGCTTTGAGTATTTGCCTGACCTCTTCAGTCAGAAACAGCATTTGACAATGTCCTGTACTAGAGACTGAGAGGCATAGCAGCTCTACCTAATACATAGTCACAAACCCAAACAGGCAGCCAAAATGAGCAGACAAGAAAACACGCCCCCCCCCCCCCAAGTAAAAGAACAAGAGAATTCTCCAGAACAGATAAATGAGATGGAGATAAGGAATTTACCTGACATAGAGTCCAGAATAATGATGGTAAAGATGCTATGAGGGTGGTATTGAGCCTAATCCAATACTGGGGGGTTGTTCTCTGAAAGACCAAAAGCAAGCACTATTGAACCTAAACTCATACCAGGTTGCTGTTCTCTGAATGACACAAGAAGGCCCTGTTGAGCCTAATCCAGGGGTGGACAAACTTTTTGACTCGAGGGCCACAATGGGTTCTTAAACTGGACCGGAGGGCCGGAACAAAAGCATGGATGGAGTGTTTGTGTGAACTAATATAAATTCAAAGTAAACATCATTACATAAAAGGGTACGGTCTTTTTTTTTTTTGTTTTATTCATTTCAAAGGGGCCGGATGCGGCCTGCAGGCCGTAGTTTGCCCACGGCCTAATCCCTTACTAGGGTGCTGTTCTCTAAATCCCAACAAGAGGGCACTGTTGAGCCTAACCCAATACTGGGGTGCTGTTCTCTGAAAGATGAAAAGAGAGCACTATTGAGCCTAATCCCTTACTAGGGTGCAGTTCTGAGAATGCCCAAAAGAGTGCGCTATTGAGCCTAATCCCTAACTATGGTGCTGTTCTGAAAATGCACACAACAGGGGCTATAGAATCTAATACCTTACTAGGTTGCAGTTCTGATCATGCCCCAAAGAGGGCGTTATTGGGCCTAAAAAAAGATTATTCTGGATATTGTGGATCCCTTGAATTTCCATATGAATTTTAGGATCATCTTGTCAATTCCTGCAAAAGAGGTAGCTGGGATTTTGATAGAGATTGTGTTGAATCTTTAGATCAATTTGGGGTTTTGTTATCTTAACAATATCAAGCCTTCAAATCCATCAACATGAGATGTTTTTCTATTTATTTAAATCTTTAATTTCTGTCAATAATATTTTGTAGTTTGCAGAGTGCACTTCATTAAATTTTTCCTACATACAGCCAATTCTGGTTATTTGCAGTACTTATAAGTTGCTACCAAGCCCAACCAGTATGGCTCAGTGATTGAGCATTGACCCATGAACCAACAGGTCACCAGTTCAATTCCCGGTCAGGGCACATGCCCAGGTTGCAGGCTCGATCCCCAGTAGGCATGTGCAGGAGGCAACTGATGAATGTCTCTCTCTCCCATCAATGTTTCTCTCTCTCCCTCTCCCTTCCTCTCTTTCTAAAAGAAATAACATATTTTAGAAAAATGAAGTTGCTAAAGGTATAACTTTAAAAAAATAAAGTTCTACCAACATTGAATTAGAGAGGACAGAACTACTGCTTCTAAGGGAAATACAGTTAAATTCTTTTTTAAAAATTCTATATATTGTTAATCCTCACCCGAGGATATTCTTCCACTGATTTTATTTATTTATTTATTTATTTTATTATTATTTTTTTTTTTTAGAGAGAGAGAGTGGAAGAGAGAGGGAAAGAGAGAGAGAAAGTTAAAGTTCAATTCTTGTGAACCTCTGGTCACATTTTTGTCGGTCAAAATGCTATTTGTATTATATGTAGGTTTGTTTGCCAGAGTCCTTGTGAAACAAGCTGGTCTCAGCAGCTTTGAAAACCTGCTCTTCCACATAACCCTTTTCCTGTATAACACTTAGCAGATACTGAAAAATTCCTCCACAGCCTCCTGATCTGCAGAGCCCGCCTCCCCTGCAAGTTTAACAAGTTAAGGCAGGAGGCTTGGACTCTAATTCCAGCTCTCCTCATAACTAGCTGTAACTTTGGACAAGTCACTTAGAATCTCCACTCTCAAATTTTGAAGAAAATACGACATTGTGAGAACAGCACCTTAATAAGGAATTAGTTACAATGATGCCCTCTTGTGGACATTCTGAGAACAGCACTCTAGTAGGTGAGTTACAATAGGGCCCTCTTGTGGACATTTTTAGAACAGCACCATAGTAAGGGATTAGTTGCAACAGTGCCCTTTGTTTTTCATTTTAAAATATATTGTTATTGTTAGTATTACAGATATCTCCCATCCTCCTTCATTCCCCCTCCTCCCAGCCCCTACTTACCCGCTAAGTCTTCACTACCCTATTGCCCGTGTCTATAGGCTATGCATATAAGTATATAAGTGGATTAGTTGTAATAGTGCCCTCTTGTGGACATTCTAAGAACAGCATGCTAGTAAGGGATTAGTTGAAATAGTGCCCTATTGTGTGGATAAGACTATCTTCATGGTTCCACCCATTCTAGAATTCAGTATTTAAAAAAAAAAAAAAAAAAGTTTGTATAGTAATTTTAAAGCCCACAGCCCCACCTGGCGGTGAAAGAGAAGAGGACATGCTGAGGAAAAGGGTAGTAGACTGTCCAGCTACATCTGTATTTTGCTTATTTGAATAAATTTTCACATTTTCAAAAAATTTATTCCTAAACTGGCTACACACAAGTGCAATACCACACAGGTCATTATGTTTAAAATCACACCCTGCATAGAATCCCTTGTGTACATAAAACTCTAATCCTCGAATAGTCATTAATTGCTATTATGCTCTGGTAAAAACAAAAACAAAAAAACCCACCCTATTTGACAATCAAAACAATTACACAACATAATATTCTAATTATACCAAAAATTTCACTATATTAAAATAATTATTCATACATATTTGAACAAGAAAACAAATGATAGTATTTAATTATAACTCCCCAAATAAAGTAAGTATCTATGCTTCCATACTTATATAAACACATAGTTGAATAAATGAATCAATGAATCAATACAGGAAAAGAGACAGCTCTTCTTTACAAAACAATTCCAATCAATCCATATAAAAGGAATAAGAGAAACAAAATACCACCATTAGATCACCACTATAATAATTGTTACAGGCAAGATCCAGCTCTGTACACTAAAATTATACTGTATAGGCAAAATTTTGTGAAGAAACAGGATAATTTTATAGACTCAGAATATTTCTCCCATTTTGTTAATTACAAAGGGAAAGACAGTAACTTTTTAGTGGATAAATCTAACAGACATCACTTAATAAAATGACCAAGGTTAACATGACTAGAAATAAGACATATTGACATTATGTACTCTTTAATATGATGTATTTTTTGTTAAGGCAAACTAGATTTGAAGAAAAAAATTCTATACAACTTTTCTCTGTGATAATATTAGAAACAGCCTTCTGCTCTTCTTTTTGCATTTCTTTATTGAAAGTCATTAAGCTATGGGAAACTTATTAGATAGCAACAGTAAGACAATCAAATGTGTTTCACTTCCATAGGTATCTCCTGGAAATATGGGTTAATAAGGAAAAGAGGACCACTCTGAGTATCTATTAGCATCTACACTAAACTCAAATTTCAATAAAATTAACAGGAATGTTTGAAATTCATTATATGTGTAAGGAGGTAGAAACTATTTAAATCCCTATTTGATGAAAGGAAAGGAATTCTTTGGCATCTTGATTAAGCTATCTTGAACCAGTTTCCTTAAAAATCAAAGACAATGATAATGTCAGATTTATGTCTAAGAGTAGCAAAAAGCTGCATGCAAAAAGAAAACAACAGAGAATATATTTTCTTTTCAAATATCCATAAAACACATGTGAGCATTGATAATCTGTTAGGCCAAAGAGAAAATATGAATTTCACAAGGTAGAAATATTATATTTTGTGATTACAATGCAATACAGCTAGAAATTAATAATCAAATCAGAAAAAAAAGTTTCATTGTCCTGGAGATTAAAAAATTACCTGAAGTGATGGCTTGATTCAAAGGGGAAATGCCCACCAAACTCAAACCTTATGAGAGGAAAAAAGTGTAAGAGCGAGTGTAGCCGCTACGGCAGCATCAGGTGAATTAGAGAAGGTGCCCCTTTACGTAGAAAACGGACCGACACGCTGTATCTGTGGAGACTCAGTCACAGGGCCATGGCTCTGAGCCCAGCTGCCTGGAGACGAGCATGAGCTCAGGGAAACTTAAGCCAAAGTGAGTTGGTAACTGTGAAAGGAAAAAAAATTTTTTTTTCCTCTAAAGAAATAAAAGGGGGGAAAAACCGAGATTATGTGTTTTCCCCAAGATGGAAAGCAAACTTCTAGTTACTAAAGTCCTTCCCAGTAAGATTTTGAAGGCCAAGAAAAAGTCTCACTTAAGGAATAAATGTTCTTTGATTGAACTTAATGTTCTCAAGATCACTTCAGTTACTTTTCTATAACCCACTATGGATCTTAGATATTTGAAATGCTTAAATTGTGCCATTTTAACAAGTTCTTCTGAAAAGTAACGATGAAAAACTTTTTATCACCTGATGTGTACGACTCAGGGGCACGCGTCCTAAGCCTGTCTCAGAGGATGCCTGAATTTGAAGCTAAGAAAAGTCCCCATTTGTAAGTGTGCTGTCCAGAACCATTCAAATGCTCTCTTCTTACTGCAGTAGAATATTTTTGGATGGACTGATTCCTGACCTTTCCCTAAAATCACACACACACAGTGCAGCACGGTGGGGTCTGTTTTGTAAGGATAACGTTCTCTGTGGTAGCATCTCTCCTTGAGCGGAAGCTGTGAGGGCTCCAGGTGCTCCGAAGGCAGGGGGGATCTCACTAGGCAGGACTTCTCTCAGCCATGCACGCAGGTGGTAGGGAAACATACTGCGGTTAAGGTGGTGGTTGTGGGTGGTGGGAATGAGGTAGGAGAGTCACTAAATGCAGTCAGAATGAGATGAATAAAATTCTAAAGATCTCTCTGGAGTGAGGAGTAGGATTAGCTCAAGGGTGATTCTGATACATGAGTCACTGGGTAGGGGGTTAAGAACTTCAATTGTGACACAAAGGAAACAGAAGCTGGGGATAGGCCATGATGGTGCAGTGACAGAATAAAGACCTGGTTGCTAGGGTCAGGGAATAAATGCCAGAAGCCGGGAGGAGGAGAGATGGGGCCCTAGGTCCTTTCCAGTGTCCTTTCCCACCCACCCTCCCCCTTAGGTTGTCTGAGATGTCACCTTCCACCTAAACATCATCTACCGGGTTTCAGACTTTAACTCTGGTCTCTGACTTCTGCTTAGTTCCATATTCGCTTACCATTTGTATAGAGGACCATCACCTTCCAGGAATCTCTAAGGGTTTCTTCTTTCCTCGTGTCCCGCTCACCAGCCCTACTAACTCAGCTGCGATGGAAGGGCCCCGCCTCTGCAGAACTCCTAAACCTTCTCCCAAACCCAATCGAGACGCTCTGGGCCCGAAGACGGTCATTGCCTTACTTGAAATAGAATCACTTCCCCCTGTCTCCTGCACTTCTCACTTTTCCTTAAGTAATAGTTGCCACCGAGAGACTAAACAACAGGCTACAAAGAAGTGTGAAAAATTATTAAAAGAAATTAAAGCGACTCTTAAAAACATGAAATGTTATGAAAAGAAGATGGCAGAAGCAAAAGAATCTTCTGAGGAAACTGATATCGCTGAGGAACTGTCAGAACTTAAAGAAAAAGTCAGAGGACTCGATAAAATTAATAAAGTGCTATTGAAAAGGCTGCTTTTCAAAGAACAGACTGCGAGGAAACAGATGATGCTATTGGAAAGCCAGAGCTCGGACGACAGGGTACAAGGTTTGGCAAGGGAGGCGGTAAATCCTTCAGACGTAGAAAGAGCTGTTCATGAAACTCAACTAAATAAGGAAAAAGCAGAGTCTGGATCCCATCATGTTCCAGAAGAAAATGCCAAACTTAAGAACAACATGGAGCAGTTGCTACAGGGAGCGGAACTCTGGAGTGTGCAACATGCTGAGCTGAGCGAACTAATGAAACTGTACCAGAAATCTCAGCACAACTTAAGAGCAACTCGTGGAAGTTATGGAATCCATTTCGAAACCCAACCGCTTAATGTGTTCGCTAATTATGAGCTGGAGGCCCAGATGAGAAAACTGAACCACAACACGCACTCAGTGCACGTGATTACAGCTTTGCTGGAGAACGAGTGCCAAATCCTGCAGCACAGGGTAGAACTTCTCAGGGAGCTCCATCGTCAGAAGGACGCAGCTCTGCAAAAGGAGCTGATGCAGGTAAACTGTGAACGGGACAGGAAGGCAGGAAGGTATAAGCAGAATATGCAAGGCACGGAAGTTACATTTCAGATCAGAGACAGATTTTATAAAAACCTGGATCCTTGTCGTAATAAGAAAGCTTGTAACAACAGATTCAATCGTTGTCTTGCAAAAGCTCTTCGGAGAAAAAAGAGGCCAGTCAGCAGAGTAAGATAGAAACTACCAAAAGCAGAAGAAAAGGCAATTCTTAACAAAAAACTCTAAGGCATCCAACTCCAGGCATCCTCAATCACCAAACCTAGGGTAGATCTGCTGGTTCAACCACGAAAAAGCTATGGAACAAGAAGGTTAACACATTATTTATTACCTCAGTAGTTACATAAGTTTGATCTTTCATGACCATTAGTGTCAACATCAAGTTCCTAACTTGTCATCTTTACAACCAGCTTGTCTTTGTTGTTATTAGATAGAGATCCTATGACACCTTAACCAAAATAAAAATCTGAATAAAAACCAGAACAAACAAAGAAAAGTTTTTTTCTTCTTTATTAATCATTACCTGGGGTGAGGGTGGGGTTCTGGGGGAAAAACTTTGTAACACTTTTTTTTTTAATCTTTAAATGTAACACTTTATTTTTTTAATTTTTTAAAAATATATTTTATTGATTTTTGTTTTTACAGAGAGGAAGGGAGACGGATAGAGAGTTAGAAACATTGATGAGAGAGAAGCATCGATCAGCTGCCTCCTGCACACCCCCTACTGGGGATGTGCCCGCAACCAAGGCACATGCCCTTGACCAGAATCAAACCCGGGACCCTTCAGGCCACAGGCCAATGCTCTATCCACTGAGCCAAACCAGTCAGGGCTAAATGTAACACTTTAATAATGAATTTTTAAAGCCCACTTTGTAAATGCATTTCCCTTTTTCCTATTATCCATTGAAGTGTGGGAAGTACTGGAGTTAAAAATAATGCTGACAAAACACCCCTACAGTTTTTCTCTTATAAATTTCTCCAACCCCTGAATCTACTTTTCCCCAATATTCCTCTCAACTAGTGAAGGTAGACATGCCAGGCAGAAGAGGGCCCTGGGGAAGGGCACTGGGCTTGTTTGGAATAGATGTATATCTAGATTCTGTTCTGCAGAGACGTTCCCTCCATGCCTTCAGGTGGTGCAATAGCATTAGCCGAGGCAGAAAGCAGTGTCTTCTGTTACGGGAGCTGGACTTCTAGTTCCCGAAACTATGGAGCAGATGCATTTCTCTCTATTCCTCCCATCAAGCAAGCGGAAAACCCTGCACATACATATAAAATGGACACAAGACTCTGAAAGACGGCGAGAAGGCGGGAGACTTTCCAGTGACCCTGGATTTAAGGAACAGCATGGTGTTGAGTTCCCTGGGTTTTCTTCTTGTCTCTTTTATATCCCGAGCTGAGTGCTGGAGGAGCCCACAACCCAGAAATGCCAATTCATTTAGACAAAATATCCCACCCCCCTAAAGCCTGCTTTCTCTTGCCAATGGATGAGGAAAGGAGCAGCATGGCCGGACAAATCTTTGAACAAAAGCTGTCCTGCTCTACCTAAATTGCAAGGAAAATGCCATGCCTCCATCCTCACCCCCATTATCAAATACTTAGTGGCGAGCCTAGACTTTCACCATCGCCTGGAGGTAAGGAAGCACTCCTCCCCCTTTCTTCTGGGGTAGTGCAGAGGAGACGGGGAGGAGACGGAATGTGGCCACCCATGTAGTGACCGCTGGCTGGGGATGGGGGTGGGGGAAAGGCTCTGAAGTTCTACCAAAAATTGATGGTAACAAGGTACTCCTCCCCAACCCCCTTCCCCCAATAGGGTGGAATGTCAGTGGAGACCACATGAGTAGCCCAGATTTCTGTACCCCTCCCCTGCTGACACAGCACCAGCGGAAGCCTGATAAAACAGAAGATTTAAATAAGATGCAGGGTCTCATAACATAATGCCCAGATGTCTAGGATACATAGACAAAAATTACAATCATACTAATAACATCTCAACTCGAATGAGAAAAGACAGCAGATGCCAACAATGGCATGACACAGATGTTGGAATTCTATGACAAGGATTTTAAAGCAGTCAGAAAAACTGGCTCTCCAAA
Organism: Myotis lucifugus; assembly: GCF_000147115.1. Taxonomy (NCBI): domain Eukaryota; kingdom Metazoa; phylum Chordata; class Mammalia; order Chiroptera; family Vespertilionidae; genus Myotis; species Myotis lucifugus. The sequence continues at coordinate 35,438,198 of NW_005871048.1, read as the reverse complement.
TTTCATAAAAGGCATAACCCTACAGATTCAAGAAACTGAGTGAACTTTAAAAAGTATAAATTCAAAGAAGTTCAAGGCACTCATGATCAAATTTCTGAAACCTACAAAGTAAAATTCTTGAAAGCAGAAAAGACTCATTAGATGTAAATGAACAATGACCCAAATATCACAAATTTCTCATCAGAAATCATGGAGGCCGGAAGGAAATGAACATTTTTCAAGAACTGAAAATAATGTCAACCCAGAATTGTTTACCCAGTGAAAATATCTTTTAGGAATGAAGGTGAGATCAATATAGTCTCAGATAGAAGAAAACTGAGAGAATGTGTCATTATGTATCTTTTGGGAGAGCCCATTTGGTTACATAACTAATGTTCATTTCTTCCCCCCTTCAAAAAAATGAGTGATCCCTTTAGCCTCAGACTTTGTCCTATTACATTTCCAAGTAAGAGTTTCAAATAGGAGGTGCTTAAATGAATGAAATGAGCAAAATTGCTGAACAAAGCAGTCACTTCTTGCGGTTTAGCTTTTTGGTAGGCATTGCCTGAACAAATTCTGTCAGTGTCATTTATCTGTCAAATGTTAAAGGGCTATGTCTCCAATTCCTAAACTGTGCACTAAGTCTGCCTGGGTGCCACAATAAACTCACAAGGGAACTGCAGAATTTTTAAAATTTTTTAGAGAAGCACAGCAAAGTGCAACACTTGTTGCACACAACCCAAACTCAAGGTAGTCACAGTTTTGACGTGAATTAGATTGTACACAGCACCATATCCAGAAGCGAAATTTCCGATGTTAGGAACTCAGTCACAGGTCACATCTATTTGAAAGTAATTGGGGATAAGGTTTTTAGTTTGGCAACCATGTTGCCTAGGAGGAGACAGAACTGATTTTGGAACACTTAGACTTTTATATATAGAGATTATTTTTAATCCTTACCCAAGGATATGTTTCTATTTTAGAGAGAGAGGGAGAAGGGGAGAGAGAGGGAAACATCTATGTGAGAGTGAAACATCGATTGGCTGTCTCCTACTTACACTTGTGTCCCAACAGGGGATTGGACCCGCAACCTGGGTATGTATCCTGACCAGGAATCAAACCAGTGAACTTTTGGTGTACAGGACGATGCTCCAACTAACTGAGCCACACCAGCCAGGGCACACACTTATTATTATGTAAGTGAAGGGAACCACAGTTTTGCCATCCTGAAGCTGCTTTTGGGATATTTATTTTTAAGCTATTAAGAAACAAAACTCAGAAAGAAATGAACATTTTTCAAGAACTGAAAATAATGTCAACCCAGAATTGTTTACCCAGTGAAAACAATTCTCCCCTTTCCGGCCTAATAGATTCAGAGGAGAAACATGCTTCAGAAAGAAGATCTTAGGATGCCACCTTAGCCTAATTTGAATTAAGAATCTGTATATATAAAAGGCTAAGTGACCATCCAACCGTCTGACCAGCTGGTACCTGTGATGCGCACTGACCACCAGGGGGCAGATGCTCAATGCAGGAGTTGCCAAGCTGTGGTGACTTGGCAGCGGTGGTTCTCGGGTGATGCACTCCGGAACCAGAGAAGAGGGAGTGCAGCCCGACTTCCTTTCAATGTGCACGAATCTGTGCACCGAATGGTAAATAAGAGGGCTTCCGGCAGGTGGGTGCCTATTAACTAGATACTCACTGTGTCCCACTGTTTCTGAGTTGTCTAGCAAGAATTTTCCTGCCTGTAATTGCCCATTCTCACTTCTGAAACCTAATATTCCATTCTCTACCCTTCTCCTCTGTCCAAAAAATGTCTTACATATTTTGCCTTACTGTCTTTGGAATTTTTATGCCTGTGTGAATTCCCATGCACACTTTTCAAAATGATTTTCTCCTTTTAATCTGTTAATTTGATTATTTGCCCAGCATAGAAGGATTTAGAAGATGGGAGGAAAATATTAACATTTATGTCTCTTATATAAAACCCTCATTATGCAGTCAGGACAAAGATGAATATTAAAATCCCAATAAAGATGGGTATAGATGGGTATAATCCCCACCACAGGTTCTATTATGAATGAAGCATAGACATAAGTTAGAAGTCCTGAAAATACAATTTGAAATATTGTTTCCTACTCCATAAACCAACATTTTGTTGTCATGTTTGGAATATGAATTATTTGATAAATAACCTAAGAGCCAAAATTCTCCTATTTCAGCCCTTAGTAAAAGAAAAACATTTCCAGTGAAATAGTATTGCAGGAACTAAAAGAATCACACGTTTTTCCATTTGCCTTTCCCTCTATGAAAACTAACATCTACACTGTTCTATTTTCCAAACATCTTTGAGTAATAAAACATTGTGTAGTTCATTTCTACACTTTACCAGATATGTGGTTGATATTATCAAGAACAAAATTATTACTAAAATAAATTGCAGCTTTAAAAAATATATTTTTTATATTGATTTCAGAGAAGAAGGGAAAGGGAGAGAGAGAAACATCAACGATGAGAGAGAATTATTGATTGGTTGCCTCCTGCACACCCCCATTGGGGATCAAACCCGTAACCTGGGCATGTGCCCTGACCAGAAATCGAACCCCTGGTTCATAGGTTGATGCTCAACCACTGAGTCACACTGGCTAAGCAGATTTTCCTACTTGTGAAATTGTTTTGGTATCATATGATGGGAGAGACTGTATCAGCATTTATTCCCATTAAAATGAATGGAAATGGCTCTAGCTGATTTGGCTCAGTGGATAGAGCATTGGCCTCTGGACTGAAGGGTCCTGGGTTCAATTCTGATTAAGGGCACATGCCGGGTTGTGGGTTCAATTCCCTGTGCAGGAGGCAGCCAATCAATAATTCTCTCTCATCATTGATGTTTCCATATATCTCTCTCTTCCTTCCTCTCTGAAATCAATAAAAAATATATTTAAAAAATTAATGGAAATGAATGACAGTCATTAATTGAGGCCTAAATATTATTTTATTTGTATATTTGTGAAATGAACAATTCATTTTGTGTTTTTTTCTTTTAAGGGCCAATCTCCAAGCCACACAGTGTGGGAAGTCCAGGTGTTTTTCTTCTTTTATTTCTTTTTGAATAATCTATTTTGTATCCTGCCTTTATCATGGACAACATATTTTATAAATATTTTTCTATAGCAGTACGAATAACTATATGGGTGAAGATTTTAAAGCAGAATTTTGTACATAGTCCTGTTTAACGCAGTTAAGCTTTAAATATTATTTCTTCTCAAAGTCTTCTTTTTAGTGTTAATTTATCCTGCTGTGCATGCCTTTCTTCTAGGCACTTTTCAATTTAATATAATCCCAGGCTTTTGGGCTTATCACATAACTTGTGACTTGAAGGATATGCAAAAGCTAGTAGCATATGACTTGATTCAAATCCACTGTAGAATTTTCCTCAAAGAACATAATACTTTTTTATTTATGGGTAGAAAGTTATAGTGTGCTGACTCTTTTTCTCATGGTTGTGTATTTGATGATGGTTGTGTATTTGATGTTTTATTTCAGATCATAAGTTTTGGTTTCCAAACCAATCTCAAGATCCCTCTTTGTAAGCAAAACTAGCAACAATTCATATCAAAAGCTGTGTACTTCCTCTTTCACTGTTCTGACTACAGTTCATTTCTATTCTTAGGATAAATAAAACAGGCAGGTCTTACTGTGCTAAAGCCACATCATAAAGCTGTTTTGCTTCATGGTCCAGGAATTCTGGTTCATTTCACTGCCCACCCTGCTTGCCTAGCTGTTAAAAACAATGACTCATGACCACAAATAAGGAAGGAATAATCATAAACTTTTAATATTCCATGCCACTGGGAAATCATCATCCTAGTCCACAAACTTTAAAAAAAATATTGTAGAGTGAGAGATGAGTATATCGTGTACTTTCTTGGCTCAATTCTGCAAGATTTATTACTAAACATGTTAAATTTTCGTCTGATATTAAATTATAGACATTGACAAATGTCTTTATTGAAGCTTCAAGACATGTTTTATCTCTAATGTGATAGAATAATATGTATTAGCAAGTATAATTTTTTGCTCCAAATAATATCAGTCTGGTAGTTAAATTTTTTCCTCAGCTGGTCATACATATTGGATTAGCTTATTAATAGTTATTTTCCTGAGGTTATATTGTCTTTCTATAGTAAATATGTGTCCTGCCGTGGGAAATAGAATTTGAACAGAATAGATTAAAAAATAGAGGAGTCTTAAACCCCATATATGAGAGATTTGAATGTTATTCTACATTTTAAATTTGTAGACATACATGTACACACACACACACACACACACACACACACACAGAGTTTTTCAGCTGTACCTAGTGGCCTGTAAGCTTTATTAAATTCTTATCCATTCTATCAACTCTTTTTCTATTAGTATTCATTTTCATGCATTTTTTTCTCAATGAAAAATTTCTACATATAGACTAGACTTCCCTTTCTCTTGCTTTCCTAAACACATTTTAACAGTTCATCTAAAAGAAGCACTTCCCCATATGACAAGTGCTCATGAGGATGTGGAGAAAAGGGAACCCTAGTGCACTGCTGGTGGGAATGCAGACTGGTACAGCCACTAGGGAAAACAGTATGAGTTTCCTCAAAAAATTAAATATGGAGGTGCCATTTGACCCAGTGATCCCACTTCTAGTAATACATCCTAAGAAACCCAAAACACCAATCAAAAAGAATATATGCACCCCTATGTTTATAGCAGCGCAATTTATAATAGCTAAGATCTGGAAATGGCCCAAGTGCCCATCAGTAGATGCGTGGATAAAAAAACACCGTGGTATATTTACACCATGGAATACTATGCAGTAGTAAAAAAGAAGGATCTCTTACCCTTTGAGACAGCATGGAGAGTATTATGCTAAGCAAAATGAGCCAGTCAGAGAAAGACAAGTATCATATGATCTCACTCATATGTGGAATCTAAAGAATAAAATAAACTGATGAACGAGACATAAAAAACATGGAACAGACTGTGGAATCTCAGAGGGAAGATGGTGGGTGGGTGGGTGGGAAGAGATTAACCAAAGAACTTATTTGCTTACTAGGGGGTCCCTTGGCCTGGCCTGTGGGGATTGGGCCAAAACTGGCAGTCCAACATCCCCTGAGAGGTCCTGGAGTGTGAGAGGGCACTCTGCAAAGTTGCAGTCACTCAGCAGCTCCTGCGTTGAACATCTGCGCCCTGGTGGTCAGTGCACGTCATAGCTACCGACCAGTCATCTGGTCAGCTGGTCACTTAGGCTTTTATATATACAGATAGTCATAACCCATGAACACAGACAATAGGATGATGAAGGCCTGCAGGGAGGGTGTGGGATAGAAGGGGGTCAATGGGGGAAAAGTGGACATCTGTAGTACTTTCAACAATAAAGATACGTTTAAATTAAAAAAGCACTTACATAATTTTAGCCATGGAACTGTTTGCTTTTTCTCCAAACAAAATTTTATGATGAGCCCTAGCCAGTTTGGCTCAGTGGATAGAGCGTCGGCCTGTGGACTGAAAGGTCCCAGGTTCAATTCCGGTCAAGGGCACATGCCTGGGTTGCGGGCTTGATCCCTAGTAGGGGACGTGCAGGAGGCATCCAATCAATGACTCTCTCTCATCATTGATGTTTCTATCTTTCTCTCCCTCTCCCTTCCTCTCTAAAATCAATAAAAATATATTTTAAAAAAATTTATGATGAGCTGTTTTATACTGGCCATGTGAATTTAGTCTATAATTTCAAATTTATAGCAATTATTTTTAGAAAATCAATCAGCAAGAACAAGGAGGCTGTTTTAATCAATCCAAATATGAACTCAGGGTTTGTAGCTGGGTTTAACATACAATTTATGTCTGGATTTGTTTGGGCTATGAAGTGAAGAGAACATTCTGATTCACCCACATCCTGGCAGGTATTTATTAGCTTCACTGTCTGGATACTCTTAAGTTAAACAAATGGTAGAGGAAATCTATACAAAAATGAATTACTGGCAAAGGAAGTATCAATTTGTTGATGACCTCCACATATTCCTATGTAATACATTGAAAGCTCAGACTTTTTAAAAAATTGTAGTAAAATGCATACAACATAAATTTACCATCTTAGCCATTTTAAGTACACAGTTTTAGAAGAGTTAAGTGTATTCACAATGTTGTGCCAACAATCTCCAGAGATTTTCTCATCTTGCAAAACTCTATATGTGCCCGGCCGGTGTGGCTCGGTGGTTGAGTGTCGATCTATGAACCAGGAGGTCACAGTGCGATTCCCGGTCAGGGCACATACCCTGGTTGCAGGCTCGATCCCCAAAAGAGGGTGTGCAGGAGGCAGCCTACCGATGTTCCTCTCTCATTGATGTTTCTATTTCTTCCTCTCCCTTCCTCTCTAAAATCAATAAAAATATATTTTTAAAAAACAACAAACAAAACCCTATATGTATTAAACACCTCTCCGCTTTCTCTCCCACCAGCCAGTTAACCATCTTTTATTTTCAGGGTCTGTGCATTTGAGTACTCTCAGTACAGTACTTGTCTTGTTGTGACTAGCTTATGTTACATCTTTAAGATTCATCCATACTGTAGCATTTGTTAGACTTTCTTTTCTTAGGCTGAATAATATTCAAATGCATGTATATACCCCCTTTTGTTTACCCACTCATTCCTCGACAGGCACTTGAGTTGTGTCCACCTTTTGGCTATTGTGAATAATGCCTCTAAGAACATGGAAATACCTCTGACCCTGATTCAGTTCTTTTGGATATAAACCCAGGGGTGAAATTAATGAATCGTATGGTAATTCTGTTTTTTATTTTTTTAGGAACTGCCATACTGGTTTAATTTTTATTTTTCAATTACCGTTTACTTCCAATATTATTTTGTGTTGGTTTCAGGTGAACAGCTTAGTAATCAGATAATCATATACCTGACATAGTGTTCCCCTTGATATTTTCAGTACCCAACTGGCATCATTCATAATTACTGCAGCTTCCTCCACCCTGGCCCATGTGGCTCAGTTGGTTGAGCTTGTCCCATGCACAGAAAGGTCCCTGCTTTGATTCCTTTGTTTGTAATCCCCAGTGCTGGGCATGCAAGAGGCAGCTGATAGATGTTTCTCTCTCTCCCTCTCCCCTCCTCTTTCTCCCTCTCTAAAATCAATAAAAACATTTGTTTTTGTAAGAAAGCTGCTTCCGCCCCAGCCAGTGTGGTTCAGTGGTTGCAGTCTCCTCCCCCAGCCCAGGCTCTGGTGAGAGCGAGTGCAAGAGGCAACCAGTTGATGTGTTTCTCTCCCATCGATATTTCTCTCTGTCTTTCCCTCTCTCTTCCACTCTCTCTAAAAATCAATGGAAAAATATTCTTGGGTGAGGATTAAAAAAAGCAGCTTCCTTCAAAGCAGAGATTCAGTAATTAGGCAAAACAACTGCTTTGTTTTGTTTCTCCATTTTTTGTAGAACAAATGGAAGTACCTGTATTAATTTCATTGTGGTGCTCAAGGGATGTTGAAATATATGATTGGTTGTACATGATAGAATTAACACATTAATTAAATTTTGTTTCCATGGTTCTAGTGTACAAATAGTAGCTGGAATGACGTTTGAAGCTATGTACAATTGTTGACCTAATCAGGACATCATCAGTTCCCTATGCTTGTATGTAATATTTCCTAAATTCATATATCTTTTACGTGGTTCTAAAAATTACTATGTAAGTGTATAATAAAATGTACTTGTGCTTATTAAAATCACAAGGATTAGCAGTGAAGGTAGGCATCAGGTGTGTTAGAAAATGGAGTGGGGGAGGGGAAAGCCAACAGTGCCCTCTCCTTCCTGGACTTGGTGTAGGGCAGGTCAAAGGTAGTGAGACCCAAAACTGTGATCAGACTGGAAGGAGGCTCACAGGTACCACAAGTCAGAGTACGGGCGGTCAGGTCCAGAGCAGAAAGCTATGCAAGAAAAATACAAAGGCAGTAATAACTCATTAGTCCAAGTAGATAAAATAGATTCTTTGTTGGCAACAAGTCAAAAATGAATGTTAATGGAACAATCTGCACTAGACTAGAGGTCATGGTGGTTTGCAGCAGACGGTGAGCAGTGGATATATTTTCAGGGTACAGCCAAGAGGATTTACTGATTGGTAAATGTGCGAAGAAAAACAAAAAAAGAGTGAAGGATGATGCCCAAGTTTATCCTGAGTAACCAGACAGAGAAAATGGTCCTTTATCAAGGTGAGCAAACTGTGAAAAGAAGTTTGGAGAGGATAGCAAGAGTTTGGTTTTTTATGTGCTAAAATTTAGAATGTTTTGTTTTCAAAAGGTCCTTTTAAAACTGGCACTTTTATTTATTTTTTACAGAATACAGGAGGCTCAGAACTGAAATCAGAAAAATTATTAAGTGAAAGCCTACACATCGAATGGTGAAACCCCATCTTTCTTCCCTCCTTTGATTCCGAGAAAGATGGCGACCAAGACTTACCCATTCCCTGATCCCAGCCCTTTCCCCAACCCAATGAGATTGGTAGGCCACTCTTTGGGGAAATTGACCACCTCAAGAGGAAAATCCCTGCAGATACCATTGATTAATTAGAGATTTCCCACGGGAATACCTGAGTGAGTCCACAATCACTCCAAAGTAATTCCTTACAAATCCCCAAGCTCTGATTATGAACACATTCATCATATTGCTAATTCTACACACTATCTCTGAATGGACATTAAATATCACACACTTACCCTAGGCACAGTGCTAGGCCCTGGGAGAGAGTAGAGGCCAGGAAATCACATTTGCTCATTAGCCTCAGAATTCAGGCAAGACTTGTTCCGCATTTGTCTGTGATTCCTGGTAAACATTCTTTCAAAAATACTTGGAGTAGACCCAAGTTCATAGCAAAGCTATTCACAATAGCTAAAACATAGAAGCAAGCCAGTGTCCATGGAGGATAAGCAAAATGTTGTACATACAAACAACTGAATATTAGTTAGCCTTTAAAAGGAAGGAAATGCTGACACATGCTACAACATGGATGAACCTTAGGACATTACGTTAAGTGAAATAAACCAGTTATGAAAAGACAAATACTATATGATTTCACTTAAATGAGGTACTTAAAATAGTCAAAATCATAAAGACAGAAAGTATAATGATGGTTACCAGGGACTGGGAGGAGGGGAGAATGGGGAGTTTGGGTTTAATGGGTTTATTTTTTTTAATTTTTATTGATTTTTTTACAGAGAGGAAGGGAAAGGGATAGAGAGTTAGACACATCGATGAGAGAGAAACATCAATCAGCTGCCTCCTGCACACCCCCCACCAGGGATAGCCCGCAACCAAGGTACATGCCCTTGCCTGGAATCGAACCTGGGACCCTTCAGTCCGCAGACCGACGCTCTATCCACTGAGCCAAACCGGTTAGGGCTGTTTAATGGGTTTAGAGTTTCAGTTTTACAAAATGAAAAGAGTTTTGAGATCCTGTGCAGGAAAATAGACTCAACATATAATTGTATATATATAGCCCTTGCACAGGTCTGAAGTTAGATTTGGAGCAATAAAATTCTGGGGGGAAAAAACCCTTTCTTATAGGAAGGTAATGGGGTTGAGAATGTTATGCTAATAAAAAGAAATTTGAAAGTGAATTAAAGTTATGAGAATGGATGGGGAGATGGTTATACAACAACAGAATGTACTTAATACCAGTGAACTATACACTTAAAAAAGATTATGATGGTGAAAAAAGTTAGTTGGGAAAAGAAAACACTTGTAACTTCTGAAGAAGAGTAAAGAGGAGTTTCTATAATGGCAGATGTTCTCAAAATTGCCTCTGAGCAACAATTGATCAAGAAAAAGAACCAGACACTAAAATGGACACACATGGATGAAATGTGTAGAAAGACTTTCAGAACAGAGGCATCTTAAAGGAGATCTTAAAATATTATTCTAGTAACAACGATTAAATATAATGTTTATATTTTTATCACTCATGTAAGTATATTATTTTAGTCATGTTCAGTTTAAACAATGCTATGATTATAATGTTTCACTTACAATTGTGTTCCATTTAACCATGTAGCATCTATGAATAGGATAACAATGGAGGTCACTGGAGGTCACAGCTGACTTCCAATAATGAAATCATCTTTTCAAATTAACAGCAGAATCACTGCTTTATTCTCTACTGCCTCATATAAACAATACCAGGCTTATTGGGGTGGGGGGAGTAACAAAAGATGTGAATGATTTAAAGGGAACTCCCAGAATGAAATAATATTGATAATGTTGATGAAACTCACCGTTGAATTTACCTATCTAATTTGGCCAATCCTGAACATACAAGATTCTAAAGGGAATAAAGGGGAGAGAGAAAATAATCTTGACTTAAAATTTTTAAAACTATTCTCATTAAAAATGAAATACCTAGTACTATGGGTAGGAACTCTCTGCACTTTTGTTCATTTTTTCTGTAAATTTAAAACTGCTTTAAAACATAAAGTCTAATTTATTTTAAAACATTTTGATGAAATAGCCCTTTAAAAATACTTTTAGCTTTTTTTGCATTGCATTTCCTAAGAAAAATATAAAACGGCATGGGAGAATAAAATTACAATTGAAGAGGTCATGCAATTTAAAAGTATTCATATTCTTTAGAGATCATGTTTTGCTGTCTTCAATATATAAAAACAATTCTAATTTACTTTATTCAATAGAATTCATGATGTGTAAATTAGTAATACAAATCAAATCACAATTTAAATCTATTCATTGATCATTTTCAAGAACAATTAAACTGAAAATTTGAACATACTTAAATGTTTGTTATTGCAGTATTCAACTTCTGAGAAGATAATTATAAATATCTTATTAAATTTCTTTAACCCTAATTCCAATATTTCTTATATATTTACAATGACTCTCTGGAATGATAAATTTCCTTTAACATGAAAGAAATACATAAACACAGAAGAAAAAAATCTTTAAAAAATCTTTGTGGCTTATCCTAAATCTATCTATCTATCTATCTATCTATCAGCTACATGTTTATGTACAACCAAGTAGAAAAAGAGAATCAACCATGAACGAAGGTAAAAAGTGAACATAATGCCTGTGTACTTAGTATGATTGATCATTTGATTTGCCTGGCAAATTTAACTTCCTGGAAGTCAGGACCAAACTAAAACAGGACAAAATCCAGACAGATTACTTAACTTTCAGAAAGGAAGAAGCCTACCCATTATTCAAGACATTCTTTCAGGCTTTCAATTCTATCAGCCATTTCTGACAAGAGACCCAGGCTCCAGAGACGAGATCCCTTGCTGAAGTCTTCCTATAGGCTCCGTGCTTTCTGGTGCACCACACTGCCATCCTCGGAATGTTTTCTGTTCATGTCTCCCACCCACACATTTAATGTCTTTTCCATTTTAACTAAACACTTACCACTTATGTGGCTGCAACTTTTGCAGTTTGGGGTGCAACAGCAAAAGTAGCACAAATTTCTTTTTCTTTCTTCCCGGTTTCATGGATAGAAGATTTGAGTAACCTCAGCATGTGACTTTTTTTTTTTTTATTGAGAGCTTTCACTTTTTTTACTTAAAGGAAGTACTTTACGGTTTCTCTTTGGCATATCTGAATTGCCAACATCACTACTCTTGTATTTTGGGACCAGTAAATAAAATAAGGGATAATTGAGCCAAACACTGTAATACAAAAGTCCATCTGATAACCAAAATGGTGGCTACTACATGACTAACAGGAGGGGAGCATGTACAGTGTGGATACACTGGACAAAGGGGTGATTCATTTCCTGGGCAGGCGAGGATTTCATCATGCTACTCAGAACAATGAGCAATTTAAAACTTATATGTTGTTTATTTCTGAAATTTTCCATTTACTATTTTCAGACCACGGTTGACTACAGGTAACTGAAACCATGAAAAGCAAAATGTAGATAAGGGCAGACTACTATATCACATACGAAGTAGCCTGTATCAAATTAAGCCTCTAAACCTAGCTAAAAGTTTACAGGAAACATAGCAGGAAGAAAAACACGTTAAAAAATACCATGGGGCCCTAGCTGGTTTGGCTCAGTGGATAGAGCGTTGGCCTGAGGACTGATGGGTCTCGGGTTTAATTCCGGTCAAGGTCTAGTACCTTGGTTTCAGGCTTGATGCCCAGCCCAGTATGGGCGCAATCAATGAATGTGTCTCTATCACATTAATGTTTCTCTCTCTGTCTTTCCCCCTCTCTTCCACTCTCTAAAAATCAATGGAAAAATATTCTTGGGTGAGGATTAACAACAACAACAACAACAAAAATACTATGGGGAGGTAGGTGCAGAAAAATCCAAATACTGAAAATTCTACAGACCGACATGATTTTTCAAAAACCAAATTGCAAGGAACAAGAAAGAAAGTGGGAATATTACTTTGAAATAATTTAGACTCCCATAAATTATTTCAAAGTTTTATAACATTTTTTAAAGAATTGGAAATATGAACATGTGCTTAAATATTTAGCATTATTGAAGAATTATGGCCCTGGCCGGCTTGGCTCAGTGGATAGAGCGTCAGCCTGCAGATTGAAGGGTCCCAGTTTGATTCCGGCCAAAGGCACATGCCTGGGTTGCGGGCTCGATCCCCAGTGGGGGGCATGCAGGAGGCAGCCAATCAATGATTCTCTCTCATCATTGATGTTTCTATCTCTCTCTCCTTCTCCCTTCCTCTCTGAAATCAATAAAGAAATATATATATATATATTTTTTAAAAAAGAATTATGGCTAAATTTTCAGGTGTAAATAATGGTAGTGTTATTGTTTTTGTAAAGAGCTACTTTCTTTAGAAATATATATTGAAATATTTAAGAATTAAATGAATTTTTTATTCACAAATTTGCTTCAAAATAAAATGGGGGGATAAGGATATGAATAAAACAAGATTGTCCATACTGAAGCTGGGTGATGGTATTGGATATAAGGGAGCTCATTGCATTTTTATTTTATAAAGGGCTTATCTTTAAAATATATATGTGTAGAAAAATTTAGAGATGAAAAGGTAATACATGAAATTTGCCTCAAAATTATCCAGCTATGAGGGAGGGGCAGAGTAGGTGAGTCTACAGATAAAACAAGATCTGTGACCATGAGTTGTTAATGTTGAAGCTGAGACGTAGGTGCATGGTTTACTGCAATATTCTACTTTTATATGTGATTGACATTTTCCATAATAAAAATTTTTAAATTAAAAATTCACTATCGGCAGCGACCTCGGTGGTCCCACAGATCTGTCTCTTGCTTCAACAGTATTTGAACGGAACAGACCCAGGGATGCCCCTTCTTCCAGCCTCCAACCTCTTTTCCAGTCACCACTTTCTGAACCACCTCAGCCATCCTCAGACTCCCAGATCAGCCAACACCATTTTGTTGTTGTTTGTTTTTACCTTAACTCATTGTCGAATAGCCATGAGCTCCCAAATTCATCAGAATTATTCCCCGGAGGTGGAGGTCGCCGTCAACTGCCTGGCCAACCTGCATCTGCAGGCCTCCTGCACCTACCTCTCTCTGGGCTTCTATTTCAACCACAAGGATGTGCTCTGGAGGGTGTGGGCCACTTCTTCCTCGAGTGGGTGGAGAAACTCGAGGGCGCTGAACGGCTCTTAAAGAAGCAAAACCAGCGCGGTGGCCGCATTCTCTTCCGTGATGTGCTGAAGCCTTCCCAAGATGAGTGGGGAAAATCAGGATGCCATGGAAGCTTCCACGGCCTTGGAGAGGAACCCGAACCAGGCCCTGGGTTCTGCCCGTGCAGACCATGGTCTCTGGAGACTACTTCCTGGGTGA